>NC_051161.1:135073366-135379068 GCF_013339745.2 Dermacentor silvarum | reverse complement strand
CTTTCAACGAATTGCGCCGTCTCCTTACGTCGCCTCCTATACTGCGACACTTCGACCGCTCTGCACCCACTGAGATCCACACGGACGCCAGCGGGGCCGGGTTATGCTCAACGAAAAGATGGGTTTGAAGAGTACGTCATTGCCTATGCAAGCCGAACTCTTACCAAAGCCGATGGAAACTATTCTGTCACTGAAAAAGAATGTCTTCTCATAATTTGGGGCCCTAGAGAAATTTCGTCCTTACGTGTACGAGCGCCCATTTGACGTAGTGACCAACCACGACGCCCTGTGCTGGTTGTCGTCACTGAAAGATCCACGTGGTCGCCTCGCTCGATGAGCATTGCGCCTCCAGGAATACGGCATCCGCGTCGTGTATCGCTCTGGCCGGAAACATTCAGATGCAGATGCCCTCTCCCGTTCGCCCCTGCCTCCCAACCCTGTCTGCTTCACAAATACTACCTGCGATACCACCGCTCTCGCCATCTGTACATGCCATCTGAGCTGCGCAAGGACCCGTGGGTGGCTTCCATTCTGGAGTTTCAGTCTGGCCGGACTTCTTCTCCCACTTCTCGGACGTTGCGGCGGCAGGCTGAGCACTTCACCACTCGGGAAGACGTGCTGTGCCGCCGGAATTACACCCCCGGCGGCCGTAAGTAGCTCCTCGTCATTTCCCGCCACCTGCGCTCCGAAATGTGCTCCGCTTTCCACGACGTGCAATGTGGCCACGCAGGTTTCCTGAAGACGTATTCACGTATTAGGCGCGGTACTACTGGCGTGGCATGCACCGTTTTGTTCGACAGTATGTCCCGTCATGTTCCACGTGCCAGCGACGCAAAACTCTTCCTCAACACGCCGCCGGCACCTTATTTCCTCTGCCATGCCCTGCCCGACCATTTGACCGCGTCGGCATCGACATCTACGGTCTCCTTCCTAGCACGCCAGACGGTAACCGTTGGATAATCGTTGCCGTCGATCACCTCACACGGTATGCCGAAACTTCATCTCTTTCGTCGTCCACAGCCAAAGACGTTGCCACTTTCATTCTTCCCAATCTTGTCCTTCGTCATGGAGCTCCTCGTGAGTTGCTGAGTGACCATGGCCAGGTGTTGCTCTCCGACGTTATCGCAGCATTTCTTCGTGAATGCCGCTTCCTCCACCGCACCACCAATGCCTATCATCCACAGACATACGGGATGACAGAACGTTTTAACCGAACCCTGGGCGACATGCTTGCTATGTACGTCTCGTCAGACCACTTCAATTGGGACCGAGTGCTACCTTTTGTTACGTTCGCTGACAACACCGCCATTCAAAGCACAACTGGATTCTCCCCTTTCTTTCTCTTTCACAGACGCGAACCTTCTTGCACCATGGACACTATTGTTTTATACCCACCCGACGCCTCAGAGTTCACGACTCTATCGATCAAGCTGCTACATCGGCTGAGGAATGCCGCCAGCTTGCACGTTCATTCACGTCACAAGACCAGTGGCGCCAGAAGCAACACCACGATGCATCCGCTACAACTATGCGCTATGCTTCTGGCTCACTAGTCTGTCTGCGTGTCCAGTCCACAACACCTGGCCTTTAAACGAAGCTGGTTTCCAAGTACCAGGGTCCATATCGTGTACTTAACTAAACATGTCCGGTGAACTACCTCATCGAGCTGTTAGAACAGTCTTCTGACCATCGTCGTCGCGGCCAAGAAATTGTCCACGCGTCCCGACTCAAGCAGTGCTACGATACCCCTGTGTTTTCTTGCCCCTAGGTCGCCAGAATGGCTCCTTATTCAGCGGGGGCTAATTGTACTGAAGACGAATGACCGCGCTTCGATGTCTGGGAAAAGAAGACGACGATGGGCGGTGGTTGTTGTTGACGCTCCAGCTCGTGCTCGCCAGTAACCAGACCTGCCTTTCGAATAGCCTTCCGCAACGCACCGTCCAGGACTGCTTGAAGATCAACACCCCCGCTTTAATATATATATATTATTACGATACCATCTAGAGATGCTAAAGAGACGAGCCGCCGCGAGAAAGACGATGAAGTGTGTCTGGGCTTTTGGCTCGAGCAAGGTGTCGGCCTGGCGGTTTTGGTTCCAGTGTAAGTATATTGTAAATAGCTTCTTTCGTGTGTGTCTTTCCACACGTAACATTCTGGTGGAGGATTGCGATCCCCGTCCTCGCCACGGAACTCCGAAGTGGTCGGTACATCGAGCTTGTCACCATGCCTCCCGGTGACGAGACCACATCTGCAACGGCTTCGGCTCGTCCGCCTGCTCCAATCGTCACGGTTGCCCAACATCGCGACCCCGGTGTTTTCTCTGGCCTGGAGGGACAGGACGTTGACGAATGGATCAAGCTATATGAATACGCCAGTGCTAATAACAGGTAATAATAGACGAGCCGCCGCGAGAAAGGCTCTTGCGTCTCGTGTTCAGACATCTACGGAGCCCTACGTTTCCTACATCCTCGACGTTTTGGCTCTATGCCGCAAAACTGACGACACCATGTCTGAAGCAGATAAAGTGGCACATGTGCTAAAGGGCATCGCCGACGACGCTTTCCATTTGCTTGTTTTCGGCAACGTGTCGACTATCGACGCCATTATAAAAGAATGCCGTCGCCTTGAACAGGCTAAGAGCCGCCGTATCACACACCACATCACGCGGCTACCAAACACTGCTGCTACGTCGACATGTGAGGGCCGCCTGCGTCAGACGACCACCTGTGACGACATAACCCGTATTGTTCGCCGCGAGCTCGAGGCCACCAGTTCGCCAGCCTTCTCCGCGACGCCTCCCGATCCGCCTGCAACCACGATTGCCATGATTCAGGCCGTCGTCAGGCAGGAATTTGAGCACATGGGTTTAAACTCCGTGTGTTCAACGGCTCAACCCAGCGTTCATCAGTTCTCTAGCGGCCCTCCTCGTCCCCGGCCGTCCTTTTCTGCTCCATACCGCAACCCGTCCGAATGGCGTACCCCTGATGACAAGCCGATCTGCTTCCACTGCTGTCGCATCGGCCACGTCGCTCGTCACTGCCGCAACCGATGGCCACCACGTACTCGGACGTACGCCGACGCTTATTCCCGTACCTTTCGACCTACTGTTCCCTATGCTACCCGCCACGAACCCGCTGCCGCTGACGCCCCATCTCCGAACCTTCGCTACAGCCGCTCGCCCTCACCTCGACGCCATCAGTCTCGTTCGCCCCAACCCCGCCGCTTTTCTTCGCCGCCCATCACCTCCCGGATCCAGCCGAAAAACTAACCACTGCAGCTTCTGGAGGTGAAGCTGCGTTGTCGACCCTGCCCTCAAATCCTCTGCTCACGTTGCCTACGAATCAAAACCTTCTTGACGTTGACGTTGACGGCTGTTCTGTCACTGCGCTGATCGATACAGGAGCCCATATTTCTATTATGAGTGCTGCCTTCCGACGACGACTCAGAAAGCTCCTCACCCCAGCGTCGGCACGTGTCGTCCGCGTTGCTGATGGAGGTACTGTCCGTATCGTCGGCATGTGTACGGCACGTGTCAGCATCGCCGGCCGCCACACTCCTGTCCTCTTCACCGTGCTTGCTCATTGCCCCCACGACCTAATTCTCGGCCTCGATTTTCTCTCTCCGCATTCTGCTCTTATTGACTGCTCTGCCAGTACCCTTCGCCTTGAGTTTCCGCTTCTCGCAGAACCTCCTGATGTACCCCAGTGCCGCTTACGCCCCACCGGCTTTATTCGCCTGCCACCAAAGTCATTAGCCTATATTGAACTGATGTCTTCCCCACCTGTTCCTGATGGCGAGTACCTCGTCACTCCTCTGCCCGACATTCCACTGCAGTATGACGTCACCGTGCCGCACAGTATTCTTACTATTACTGATAACTGCACTCGCATGCCTATCTTTAACTTTGGATTGGCAAAGCAAATTCTCCCGCAAGGTATTTGCCTTGCCAACGTTGATTTTCTCGCCGACCATCAAGTGGCAGCTTTATCAGCCGATGGTTCTTCCGAACATGGCGGGCCCCTCGCACCAGCCTCGAGCGCCGATCCCAACATAAAGAAAATGGTTGCGGCAGACCTGTCCTCTACGCAGGCTGAAGACCTTTGCCAAGTGTTATCGTCGTACCGAGATATTTTCGACTTTGACGATCGCCCTTTAGGCCAGACACTCGCGGTCAAGCATCGGATTCCTACTGGCGATGCTACGCCTATTCACCGACGACCGTATCGAGTTTCTGCGTCGGAACGCCAAATAATTCAAAAAGAAGTAAACAAAATGCTAGACAAAGACATCATTGAGCCTTCTTCGAGTCCCTGGGCGTCACCTGTGGTGTTGGTTAAGAAGGACGGCACGTGGCGCTTCTGTGTAGACTACCGCCATTTGAACAAAATTACTAAGAAGGACGTCTACCCGCTCCCACGTATCGACGACGCCCTTGACTGCCTTCATGGTTCCAGCTATTTCTCTTCTATTGATCTTCGCTCTGGATACTGGCAGATTGCTGTTGACGATATGGACAGAGAAAAAACCGCGTTCATAACACCTGATGGCCTATACCAACTTAAAGTAATGCCGTTTGGATTATGCAATGCCCCTGCCACATTTGAGCGTATGATGGACTCCTTGCTCCAGGGTTTTAAATGGTCCACGTGTCTTTGTTACCTCGACGACGTCATCGTATTCTCGCCAACGTTCGACACTCACCTTGAGCGTCTAACAACTATACTTGATGTATTTCGAAAGGCGAAGCTGCAACTGAACTCGTCCAAATGTCGTTTTGGCCGCCGCCAAATTACGGTTCTGGGCCATCTCGTCGACGCTTCCGGAGTACAGCCTGATCCCGACAAAACTCGTGCTGTCCGAGACTTCCCGGTTCCGAAGACAGCCGCAGACGTTCGCAGTTTTGTTGGGCTATGCTCGTACTTTCGTCGTTTTGTTCATGATTTTGCGGCAATTGCTAGACCCCTCACTAATCTGTTGAAGAAAGGAGTACAGTTTTCGTGGGGTACTTCAGCAGCCACCGCCTTCTCTCGTCTCGTCACTCTTCTCACCTCACCACCCATTCTCGCCCACTTCGACCCTGATGCACCTACAGAATTGCGTACAGATGCCAGCGGTCATGGCGTAGGTGCCGTCTTAGCCCAACGTCAGCGTGGCCAGGATCGCGTTATTGCTTACGCAAGCCGCCTCCTATCACCATCGGAGCGCAACTATTCCATTACGGAAAGAGAATGCCTTGCTGTAGTCTGGGCAGTTGCGAAGTTCCGGCCTTACCTTTACGGCAGGCGCGTAGCCAGGGGGGGGGGAGGGGGGGCTGATGGGGCTTCAGCCCCCCCCCCCCCCCCCGAAATTTTTTCGTGCGGGCATGCACCACCGACCAAAACTACCACCGACGCCGGCAATCATTCTGGATTTTGTCTACAATGTCTTTTTCACGCTCGAAAAGACATTTTGGCGCGAACATTGCGAACTGGGGCTGGATTTCGTGACAACGCCCTTGCACCTGGAGTCACGTAACGTAAGGAGCCCCAGCCGAGCACAAAGTTTCAAGGGCTTTTCGATAGCGAGCGGGCGCGTCGCGGCATCTCGCAGCGGTCCCGGAATCTACGGAGCACATGGATTTCAATTCCGAAACTTGATGGGTGTAAAGTTCTCATAAACTTCTGACGCGAAAGATGCACTGACATTTCCAAAGGCGTGCTTCCGATTTTTAATTCTGGAACTTTATGTGTTTAATGTTCTTATAAACTTGGGCCAACGTGCGCGCACTCGAACCCGCGTGTACTAGCCGTTCCAGAAATGGAAGCACGCGCTCGCAATCTTCCATATACTCGAAAATATTAAATATAACCATGACTGTTAGCTGGCATCTGATAATTTCCTCCAAACATTTTCAGGAAACGCGCCCAATGTGATCGATCAGCTGGACCAGGGCAGGCAAAGTAAAATAAGAGAAAACAGAAGAAAGTTAACGGCCTATTAAATTTGAGACAGTTCTTTTTTGCGGGCGGTAAGGTCTGGCTCTCCGTGGCGATAGGGGCACTGGTCCTATGGATTTAAGCAACGCCCCCGCTGAAAATACTGGTATTTCCAGTGCGCTTCTTCGCATGCGAGCTGATTGTGGAGATACATATCTGAAGAACCATTTGGAAAGTTGCAACAGTAATGCCTCGTATTTAAACCAGATGTACAAAAACAAGTTATATAAATTTGTGGTGAAATTATCAAAGAAAGCCTAGATGCAAAAGTGAACGCTGCAGGCTGCTTCTCCGTACTTGCTGACGAAACGACGGATATTGCTGGAATCGAATAGCATACTCTTTGTGCAAGGTACCTAAACAAGGATGTCAACCATATCGAAGAAGTGTTTTTAGGTTTTAGCACAGAAATAGATGCCCTCTCTCATTGAGACTGCAGGTTATATGAGCATGTGTACAAGAGAGAGAGAGAAAAAAGGTAAAGGAAAGACAGGGAGGTTAACCAGAGGTTATCTCCGGTTGGCTACCCTGTACCGGGGGAGGGGTAAAGGGATGCGATAGCAGAGAGAGAGAAAAATAAGTGAAAATAAAGAATAAACAAAAAGGAAGGAAACAAGAAAATCACACACGCACACAAAACAGAACTGTTTCTGTGGGCACTGTCATGAAGTCCGCGAAGGCGTTTTCGTGTTGCATAGTCTGAACGTTCCGTCCTAAGTAACACAATGCAGAGTCACAATTTGTCACTGAGTCCGGTGTCTTTCAAGTAACGCAGCAGTGCCTTCAGGGCGGCTCGCGCCGTTGTTTGTGTAGGCCAGTTTCCAAGGATGTTCCTTTCTGTTATTGGGCGTTTGTCCAGTTGATCTATTGTCGCTGAGAGAGCTGCGCTCTGCGGGTTGAAACGAGGGCATTCACAAAGAAGGTGTGCGATTGTTTCGTTGCACCCGCAGGATTCAGAAAGTGGGCTATTGGCCATTCCGATACGAAAGGAGTACGCATTTGAAAATGCTATTCCAAGCCATAGACGGATTAGAAGTGTGCAGTCCCGTCGTGGAAGGTCGAATGGAATACGAAGCTGTAAATTAGGGTCCAGGTCATGAAGGCGTGCACTTGTGAAATCGGAGGAATTCCATTGCATCAATGTTAGCTCACGCGCAAGCACGGAAAGTTTTTTCGCTGCGTCGGCTCTCGAAAGAGGAATGGCAACGCAGTTGACACCGTCATGGGCAGATCGGGCCGCTGCGTCCGCTCGATCATTGCCATGTATGCCACAGTGACTAGGCAACCACTGATAAATTATATTGTGCCCTTCATGAACTATGCGATGGTGTACTTGTCTTATCTCTGCGACGAGCTGCTCATGCGATCCATGGCGCAGTACTGAGAGTAAACTCTGGAGGGCTGCCTTCCCAGCTCCCAGCTGGTTACCTGCAGCCGCTCGACATCCCGGCCGAACCCTTCCATCGTGTCGGCTTAGACCTTCTCGGCCCATTTCCGGAATCTACATCAGGAAACAAATGGGTTGCCGTCGCTGCGGACTACGCGACCCGCTACGCCATAACACGCGCTCTTCCGACCAGTTGCGCTACTGATGTTGCGGACTTCCTCCTACAAGATATCATTTTGATGCATGGTGCTCCGCGTCAAATGCTCACCGACCGCGGCCGTATGTTTTTGTCCAAAGTCATTCACGACATCATGCGTGCCTGCTCAATACAGCACAAAATTACCACCTCCTACCACCCACAAACGAACGGCCTCACTGAACGTTTGAACCGTACCCTTACAGACATGCTATCCAAATACGTTTCAACCGACCACCGTGACTGGGACCTGGCTCTACCTTACGTTACCTTTGCGTACAACTCTTCCCGTCTTGAAACTGCTGGATTTTCCCCGTTTTATCTCTTGTATGGCCGAGAACCGACGCTACCACTAGACACTGTGCTTCCGTCCACCACGGCTTCAACTAGCGATTATGCCCGTGATGCTATCGCCCGTGCTGACCATGCTCGTCAACTTGCGCGTGCTCGTCTGGAAGTGTCCCAAGACAAACAGAAGCAACGCTACGACCTCCGTCACCGTGATGTGCGTTTTGCGCCCGGCACCCTCGTGTTGCTTTGGTCACCACCGCGTAAAGTGGGCCTTTGTGAAAAACTGCTCTCCTGTTACACAGGCCCATATCGCGTGCTCCGCCAAGTGACCGATGTCACATATGAAATCGTTCTAGCCACGCCCACTACGTCCTCCGCTGGGACAACCAGTGATATTGTCCACGTCGCTCGACTCAAACCCTACACCTCTCCAAGCGCCTTAGATATTTAACTGCACCGTGACGGTGCTTTCGCCGCCGGGGGGTAGTATTGCGATACCATCTAGAGATGCTAAAGAGACGAGCCGCCGCGAGAAAGACGATGAAGTGTGTCTGGGCTTTTGGCTCGAGCAAGGTGTCGGCCTGGCGGTTTTGGTTCCAGTGTAAATATATTGTAAATAGCTTCTTTCGTGTGTGTCTTTCCACACGTAACAATATATATTGTGACGTCACAGTAAGGTCGGACCTTTATTGAGCCCGAGAGACGACACGGCGAAGAAGGGCGGCGTCCACAACCAGCCTGAACAGCCTTCGACAGTCCACGCTGATGATGATGCGCCCGCACGCGCGATGAAGATGAGGGGCACACGCATGATGATGATAATGTACAGATGATGAAGAAGTGCATAATAAATGCCCACACTAATTTCCCTCGCGCGAAAGCGGCCATCCTGGCCGCTGCCTAAAGGTACGGGGAACGCCGCGTGAAGGGATTCATACGAGAAACGTGGACCACTTCGGTAGAGCGGCAACGGCGGCCAGTTGAGGAAACAACAGGGGTCACGCGATAATTAACTGGAGAAGTCATTTCTAGAACCGTGTAGTGTCAATAAACTGACACTGAAACTTCTCGCACAACCCAGGAGTGCGAACTGGTGTCCAGAGCAGCACTTCATCGCCAGGCTGGTAGAATACTATGCGATATGCGTCATAATAATCCTTGCGGTCCCACTGCCTGGCTGCGGTGTTGACGCGGGCATGCTGGCGACAATGGTCGAGGCGGGAAACATATTCTTCGCAGGAAGATCGAGATGGACTGACAGGGGCAGAGAAGAAAGAAACATCGAGAAAGGAACTGGGTGAACGGCCATAAACAAGGTAGAATGGCGAGTAACCGGTTGTGCGCTGAACGGCGGTGTTATACGCGAAGGTGACGAATGGCAAAATTGTGTCCCAGTTTCTGTGATTGGGTTGAATATAGGCGGCTATCATGTCAGAGAGCGTACGATGAAACCGCTCAGTCAGGCCGTTGGTCTGAGGATGATAACTTGATGTAGTCTTGTGAGTGGTGCCAGAGGCTTTGAGCACTTCGCCTACTAGTTGGGAAAGGAATGTCTTGCCGCGGTCGCTCAGAAGGACACGAGGGGCGCCATGGCGCAGGATGATGGATTGAAGAATGAAGGCAGCGACTTCGGAAGCCGATGTTGAACTTACACAGGCTGTTTCGGCATAGCGCGTCAGGTGGTCGACGGCGGTCACTATCCATCGACTACCGGCGGGAGTCATGGGAAGTGGCCCATATAGATCGATGCCAACAACCTCAAATGGTTCCGCAGGACACGAGACTGGTAGTAGGTGTCCGGCAGGAGCTGGTGTTGGACGTTTGCGACGCTGACAAATGGCGCAGGAAGTGATGTATCTCGCCACACTGGTAGACAGGCCAGGCCAGTAGAAGCGACTTCTTATGCGGTCGTAAGTTTTCTGGATGCCAATGTGGCCAGCAGTCAAATCGTCATGAAAGGCCTGAGAGACACGTGCACGAAGGCAACGAGGTAGCACGGGCAACCAGCGTCGTCCATCAGGATGGTGGATACGGCGGTACAGCACGGAGTTTTCAAGCTTAAATTGTGTCAGCTGTCGACGAAGCCGGGCGTTAGGCGGGCGCGAAGCTCCACGAAGGTGGTCTATAATACGGCGACAGCACGAGTCAGCGAGTTGTTGAGACGAAAATGATGCATGGTCGTGCGAAGTGAGATGATCAAGAGTGGCGAAGGACAAAACCGCCGTAGAAGAGACGTCAGTGTGTGCGTCACTGGAGGCGGTGGCGGAACCATTGATGAGTGCGGCTGGAGGAAGCGGGCAGCGAGAAAGAGCGTCTGCGTCTTGGTGCTTCTTACCAGACTTGTAGATGATTTCAAAGTCATATTCTTGGAGACGAAGAATTCAGCGACCAAGACGCCCTGACAAGTTCTTGAGTGTGGAAAGCCAGCATAAGGCGTGGTGATCCGTCACGATGGTAAAATGGCGACCGTGGAGATAAGGGCGAAATTTCTGGACGGACCAAACGACAGCGAGGCACTCCTGCTCGGTGATGGTATAGTTCTTCTCGGCAGGTGTGAGCACGCGGCTGGCATACGCAACGACTCTCTCACGCGAAGAGTTGTCTCGCTGGAGGAGCACAGCACCGATGCCATGGCCGCTGGCATCCGTGTGCAAGAGTGTGGAAGCAGTCTCATCAAAATGACACAGGACAGGTTCAGATGTGAGGGCGCCCTTTAGCTGGTCAAAGGCAGAATCACATTCAGGTGACAACACGAAGGGAGCACCAGAACGAAGTAAGTAGTGTAAAGGTGCAGCTATAGAGGCGAAATCGCGAATAAATCGGCGAAAATAGGAAGCGATGCCGAGGAAACTGCGTAGGTCCTTGGTCTTTTCTGGACGAGGAAAGTGAAGCACCGCCGAAATCTTGTCAGGATCAGGTCGAATACCATCCTTGCTTACAATATGACCTAGGACCTTGATCATCTTGCATGCAAAATGACACTTTTTGGTGTTGAGCTGAAGACCAGCACTGGCTATGCACGTGAGAACCTCGTCGAGACGTTGCAGGTGTTGTGCAAATGTCGACGAGAAAATAACGATATCATCCAGATAGCACAAGCAGGTCTTCCACTTCAGGCCACGCAGAACGGTGTCGATCATGCGCTCAAAAGTTGCGGGAGCATTGCAGAGGCCGAAGGGCATGACGTTGAACTCGTAAAGACCATCTGGGGTTGCAAACTTTTTTTTTCTTTGTCGGCTTCGTGCATCGGAATTTGCCAGTAACCTGAACGCAGATCAAGACTGGAGAAGTACTCAGCACCTTGCAGGGAATCGAGGGCATCGTCAATGCGAGGCATGGGGTACACATCCTTGCGCGTGATCTTGTTGAGCACTCGATAATCTACACAGAAACGCACGGAGCCATCTTTTTTTCGGACCAAAACAATGGGAGACGACCAAGGGTTAGCAGAGGGGCGAATTATCTCACGTTGCAGCATGTCGGCGACGTTTTGCTCAATAATTTTGCGCTCAGCTAGAGACACGCGATACGGCCGGCGACGCACGATGGATCTGCCGTCTGTTTGAATCCGATGCGCTGTGACGGTCGTCTGTCCCAATGTCGAAGAATGGGCGTCAAATGAGCCTTCATGCTTCTTCAACAAGGCAAGGAGCTGTTGCGTCTGCGAAGGGGTCAAGTCCGAGCTGATTACAGCAGCAAGAGCGGAGGTACAGGCAGAATGTCCAGCAGGAGGGATTTCAGAGGGAGTCGCCTTGAGGGGAACGACAGAGAGAGGCTCGGAATCAGCAACGCAAGCCAAAGTGGTGCCTTTAGGAAGTAGAATTTTCTCAGGTGTTGTGTTCCTTGCTTCGAGAAGCGCAGAACCATTATCGAACCTAACGAGGCCTGAAACAATGGCTATCCCTTTTGTGAGCCAACGCGCACAAGGTAACACTAACACATCGCCATGGTCGATGGCGTCGGACGTGATGGTCAGAATTTGCTGACAGCCTGGAGGGAGCTCGGTATCTCTTGCAGCGAGTAGACGAAGTGGCTGGTGCGGTTCATCGCCAAGCGAATAGTCGGTGTCGGTCATATGTACGACACCTTGCCCACAGCATATAGCAGCAGAAGCAGAGGCAAGGAAATCCCATCCCAGAATGAGCGGGTGGGAGCAGGGCGACAGCACAGCAAATTGTATGTAGTGGACGATGCCATCGATGGATACACGCACTGTACAAAACGCGGAAGGGCGGATTGTTTTCCCTTGGGCTGCAACAAGCGCGGGTCCATCATAAGGCGTCGTAACTTTCCTGAGACGCCTACACAAATCGGAATGCATTACAGATAAAGTCGCACCGGTGTCCACCAAAGCTTCAACGTGCACACCTTCAACAAACACGGACATCATATTACAAGGGCGCGCTGGAGGAATTGTAGTCCTGTCGGTGAATGCAGTTTTTCCTCCGAAAACTGCATTACTTAGTTTTCCGGGCGGCGGTCAGAGGTGAAAGAGGCAGGCCGAAGCGGTGACGAGGAGCGGCGGAAGGGCGATGGTGATCGGCGTCTGGTGGTACGGTAACCATTCGGCGTCTCGGTCGTTGCGGGCGGAGATGGGGAACGGCGCGGAGGGGAAGCGTAACGACGGCTTTGGTAAGAGGCCCCACCAGAATACGCATCGCGTTCACAGAGGTCGTACCCGCGACGCTCATCTTGTTGGCGCTTGCGGCAAAAACGTGATATATGGCCGCGATAACCACAGTAATAACAGGTAGGACGAGACGGTCGCCAAGGCGGGTAGTAAGGGGCGCTCGGTGCGCTGTGAGATAGTGCGGTCAGATGGGGCGATGACGGCTCAATTGGTATTGAGGGGACATTGGCTGGAGGAGCGACACCAACCTGCGTGTATGTGGGTAGAGGCAACGTTGGACGTACACTAGTCGGAGGCGCGGCAGCAACCTGAGCGTATGTTGGTACGGTGCGAGGGGCCGGAGGGTCCACATCCGCAGAGCAGGTCATTGACGCAAGTTCCTCTCTGATGACGTCGCGCAATGCTGCACCAGAAGGCTGAGCAGGAATCATCAACAAAGATGACAAGCCAAGAGATTGAAGTTCTTCGCGTATGATCGCCCGGATCATCAAGCGCAAGTCGGGGTCTGCAGAACGGTGTTCGCTGAAGTCCGGCTGCAAGCGTACGGACTCGAGCTCGTCGAGGCGCTGGCACGTCAAGACGATGTCAGCGATAGTAGCCGGGTTCTTGACGGCGAGCGCGTTGAAGGCCACAGTCCCAATACCTTTAAGAACGTGGCGTATCCTGTCTGACTCAGCCATGGCAACATTGACACGGCGACAGAGTGCAAGCACATCCTCGATGTATGATGTGTAGGACTCGCCGGAGTGTTGTTTGCGAGCATCCAGAGTTTTCTTCGCAAGGGCGGAGCGAACCGCCGGCGTGCCGAAAACTTGCCGTAGTTGCTGCTTGAAGTTCGTCCAATCGGTGAAATCAACCTCATGGTTGAAAAACCAGGTCTTCGCCACACCGGTCAGGTAGAACGAGACATGGCGGAGCTTGTGGGGATCATCCCACCGATTAGCAGAGCTTACGCGCTCGTAATCATCCAGCCAGTCCTCAGCATCTTCACCACGAAGACCAGCGAACAGATGGGGATCGCGCTGGTGGCCGCTGATGATTACAGAAGGTGCGGCTTGTGGAGGCGGGATGGTTAGGGTATTAGCGCCAGGCTGCTCCTCCTGAGACATGCTGACGGACAGTGGGCACAAGCGGCGACCCGAACGAAGCTCCAGGGAGTAGGCCAGGGGCGTAGAGGACGGGGAACCAAGAAGCACCTCCACCACTTGTGACGTCACAGTAAGGTCGGACCTTTATTGAGCCCGAGAGACGACACGGCGAAGAAGGGCGGCGTCCACAACCAGCCTGAACAGCCTTCGACAGTCCACGCTGATGATGATGCGCCCGCACGCGCGATGAAGATGAGGGGCACACGCATGATGATGATAATGTACAGATGATGAAGAAGTGCACAATAAATGCCCACAATATATATATATATATATATATATATATATATATAGAGAGAGAGAGAGAGAGAGAGAGAGGTGAACTACACGATGCGACATGAGCCCCCAGACGTCACCCCCACACATGAGATACACTTCAAAGTACCTGCCTATGGGGCAGGAACTTGGAGCCCGTCACAAGTTAAGGACCACACAGAGCGATGGAACGAAAAATGTCAGACCTAAAGTTAAGAGACAGGAAGAGAGTGGTGTGGATAAGAGAGCAAACGGGTATAGCCGATATTCTCATTGACATTAAGAGAAAAAAATGGAGCTGGGGAGGCCATATAATGTGTAGTATGGATGACCGGTGGGCCACTAGAGTTATAGAATGGGTACCAAGAGAGAAGGAAAGCGCAGTAAAGGACGGCAGCAAACTAGGTGGGGTGAGGAAGTTTAGAAATTTGCACCCGCCGTGGTTGCTCAGTGGCTATGGTGTTGGGCTGCTGAGCACGAGGTCGCGGGATCGAATCCCGGCCACGGCGGCCGCATTTCGATGGGCGCGAAATGCGAAGACACCCGTGTACTTATATTTAGGTGCACTTTATAGAACCCCGGGTGGTCGAAATTTCCGGAGTCTCCCACTACAGCGTGCGTCATAATAACATCGTGGTTTTGGCACGTAGAACTCCATAATTTTAGAAGTTTGGAAATTTGCAGGCGTAAGTTGAAAATCAGCTAGCGCAAAACAGGGGTAATTGGAGATCGCAGGGAGGGGCCACCGTCCTGCAGTGGACATAAATATAGGCTGATGATGATGATGTAATTATGTGTAATGCAAAATATAATATGCGTATCTCCAAGCGACAGCAAACAACATTACCTTGTTTCTGTCCAGCTGCGTGGCATCGGCATATTTTTAAATCTTGGTGCATGACAGTTCGGACACCCGGTATACGAATTTGTCAACAAGAACCAAAGCTCCTAATATCTAAACACCGCCATACAAGTGCATCTAATTAAATCATGATAAGTACAATTCTGAAACATTGTTCTTAAAAAAACATAGAACAAAATGCAAGTCAGTGACTGTAAATTAGATTCACATTTTAGCCACCTTGCTATTCTTCATGCTTAAATGTGCAGATATTATGGCAATTGTAAATGGCGAGAAAACTATCAGAATAAAGCTCTCATATACAATTAACAACGCCTGTCAACGCCTTCAGTCGCCAGGATGGCTACGCTATTCCCCGGGGGCCAATGTAATGAAGAAGACAAGACGACAATGAAGCAGTCAGCAAGCAAGTTACAGTGTTGGTGGTAGCCACGTGGCCCGAGCTTGCGCTTGCCTGGATTTTGGCTGCTTGTCGCCCGCCGCTTCTGGACGCTCGCCTGACGTTGCTCGCTGTTCCTTGACGTTTACACGTCATTGAATTACGTGACAAAGCTAATATTTATGGAAAAGAATCGACATTCAGGCATGGCATCACAGCACTGTCTACTGCTTTTCAAGGCCAGGCTCAAAGATACCACACAACTTTTAGCTCGCTATTTCACCACAACAGACCTCGAAATCTCACATGTTGGAACTTCGTCTTTCATACGTCTAGCAGACGATCGTTCAGCATCATAGTTTTGCGCCTCACGAGCTCCGCTCGCTCGAGGGCATGAAGCCATTCTTTTAATATATTCGCTGTTCCATTAAAAGAAGAATACGCGCTTAAGATGTGCCAGCTCTGTTTCATCAAGACAGCGTGGTAGCCAGCGGATCTTGAGGTCCACTCATGACAGAGGTACTCACACACTCACGGGGAGTGTGTAGAAACTTCTTGCTCGCTCAGCTGCTATCATTGCCATCGTGACTGTTGTTCGATTAAACGCCATGTTTGCTCATCGACCGCTCCTCCTGTGTGGTCCTTCGCGGGGTTCTACAAAATGGTGCCGTGAAACCCGGGTGCTGTATTAATCAACGACCAAACAGCCCGCAGGACCGACTGACGACGAGCCCACGCATGGATTCACAGGGAAGAGCGGAGTCAACGCTACCGACGGCCCTCATCCATCCACCGACAGCCGCCAGCTACAAGGAGGCCGAGCTGATCATGGATAGGGCACTTATCAGAAGGACGGTAAGCCTCATTTTCGACAATATCGACACGGCGCTCAGTGAGGCCACAACGGCTCAACTGCACCTCATGAGCAGCCGGCTCGAAATGCTTCACTAGAGGGCTTGTTTCCTTGATGGAAAGATTGAAGTGCTCACTACTGATGACGAAATATATGAAGGATATACCTTTCAGGTAGATTACAATGATAAACTGGTTACACTGCAGTCTAAAATCAGATTTGCTATTGAGATGACACAGAGTGTAAACAGTGAAGATGTGTCAGAGATCTCTGGAGAGGGTATGACCATCTTATTACTCTTGTGCCTTGAAGCGTTGCAAACATACAACCGGTAAAAGATTGTAAGACCGAAGCTACAAGCCATGGCTGCATTGAAGAAGATAAACGAAAGAACAGCATAGAGACAGAAATCTTCAATGACATGGAAGTACCTACTGAAGACAATATTGTCATGTGTAAAACCGGTAGTAACATGGTTAGAGACTTGTATGCCGGAACCGAAGACAGCTATCCACTGATGTCATTATCTTGGACTTTGGAGACGCGTCGAAAGCACAAGGACGAACAAGTAACTCTTGTAGCCACAGGGATACCGAAAGAGCCTTCACACAGTGTCCAAAACATCAGAACGGATCAAATAGCAACACGCGGTTCGACAACGTCTCTGATGAACAGTGCAGGAGTTCACGAAGACCTCATTTCCCCCCAAGAGTCACGGTGCTGTCCAGGAAGGGGAAAGCATACTCATTGTATTGATAACTACGAAGGCGCATGCATGAACCGAAGCGAAATGAATTACAGTCAGTACCGGTGCCGACAACAGGAGGCCAATCGTCACTGCGCAATCAACGTAGAAGAGCGTCTGCCCACAGCCCTATCTCCCGCTGTCAGAACTAAGTATTTAACCCTCAAAGAATCCTACATGACACAAACAACAAACGTCCGACCATTAAGACTGCTACTGCCGCAGATATCCAGAAAAACAAGGACAACGATGCAACCGAGACCGGATATCATCTGCGCAAAATCGAATCAGTGCAAAGACAAGCCAAGGTGTCCGTTTCGCCGAATGCTTTGCCGACGCTAGACACGTCTTGACGATGTCCACATTGTTTCAAGGAAGATCAAGCAAAGACCACATAATACTAAGCGCCAGCTACTTATGTTAAACGTTTAGCAACGTCGTCTAACACCACTATGTGAGCACGCAAGAACTGACACTGCGAAACAAAGTACAACTGTGCATTCGGTAAGACAAGGACAAGGCACAGACCCTGGTGAATACCGACCACAAAGCGAATTTCCACGAACCAGTGAACAACACCGCCTGTGCGAGGTTTATTTCACATTATGTGACCGGCCTGGAATTCACGATCGTTTATGTGAGGTGTAACTGGACTGTCTTTGCCAAGGACACGAAAATAACCCTTATGTCGCGGCGGGGAGTGTGTAGAAACTTCTTCCTCGCTCAGCTGCTATCATCTCCATCGTGACTGTTGTTCGATTAAACGCCATGTTTGCTCATCGACCGCTCTTCCTGTGTGGTCCTTCGCGGGTTTCTAAAAACCACATGTTTGTACTACGAGTCACCTAAACACTAAAAAATTGAAGTGTACAAGTCAACTTACTATGTTTGAAAGCCATTTGCCTCTTTGTTCATATTTTTCTTTTTACCCCATACATGCTCTACATGAACTAAAAACCACAGCTGTGCTATGAGTAAGAGTAATGTTTGATTTAGATGGTACAAAGAAACAAGAAAATTCTACAGCAGCATTCAGCCGTTGTTCACTACTTCTCATAACATTCACTGGTAAGGTGGTAAACACTTAGCCATGTGCTTCAACTAAAACCCAGGAAAATGTCCAAAGTACATTAAGAAATCCCTGAAAAGTTTAACTCAAGTGAAAATATTGTACAGTTGAAGGCCCATTGCCGGCTGAATTTACAGACTTTCCCCTTTTACTCGCCGGATGCTTATGTTTCGCAATTAGGATAAAAGAATAGTATCTTCATAAGTTACCAACTTGCTTACGGCACTTTGGCTTGGTGTAGGTTTGTTCCCCATTATCTAGTACTAGGTTCATATAATAATCAAAGCCCTGGAATCATGGTAATATAAACAACCTTAGCTTTCACTGCATAGACACAGACTACAATAAAACAGATCATGTAGCTAAAACAAGCCGATATAAAACTCACAAAGAGACTGGTGCGGCTGACATTTGCCCAAGGGCACCAGAAATGCAACAGCGCTTCCACAGGGTATTTTAGAAAAGCACTAAACCCAAGATATAGTAACAAAGCCTGTTTCAAAGAGTGCAAATTTATTCAACTTCATATGGCAATATCCACAGTGTCGATACAGAAGTGTTGAAAAGCAACCTAAGGGCATTATTCCTGCTATTTGTGCACTGAGTACTGGTGAAGTGACTGGAGGTATTTTCCAACAGAAAATTTGAAGAAGCCAGGCTTACTGAACACAACAGTGGTTTATTAAAACATTTTTAGGCGATGTAACAGCACAATCTAGCTCAAACTAAGATTCTACAAGATTTTACACGTGACTGACTTCACTATGCGACTCACCAGAAGCACCGATATATCGAAAGTTCACGTTGAGTGATTGGGTGTATGCCCACTAAATGAGGTAAAAGTAGTGACATTCCTCCTCTCCTTCTCCGAGTCGTCACCGCATGCCCCTTCACTTGCCACTCGCACCGTCAGTTCGCTCTCTTCGATCGGGGCGATTGCGCTTCGCAGCACTTGTGATCGCTCCGATATCAAGATTCGCAATCCACATGATTGCAGGGCTGCTCACGGCGATGAACAACTGCTGTCATGGCGCTGGTGCGAGTAAAAGAGACAGAAAAAAAAGTGCGGCTGGCAGCGCGCAGCTGCTCGCGCACTTGTTTTCGCGCGAAACAGTGCCAGCACAGCTACGTGACTCCGCTCCACAAACAGGCAGGCACAGATAAACCCCGGCCTCCTTGCCTGCCGTCACTTGCCGGCTCAGTCAGCCAGACAAATAAATGTCACCACCTTTGCTTTTATTCAGGGGGCCAACACTATCAGAACACGAAAGCTACTTTTACATAACCTCCGAGAAAAACCACATAATGTCCTGCTGTGTATAAGTGAACCTAACGTATTTAGTCCAATTTTCCCACTACAGATTGTAAATGAAGGCGTATTCAGCAATACGGTTTGTCACTACATAGTTTAAATGCTTATCGCATTAACGTTGACAGTCATGGAGAGATGGGTTCTGCTGAATTATTCTTGCGGCAGCAGCCATGAAGACAATGATGTCGGTTCAAGCAACTTTCGTACTGGGGTTGCCTGGGACCAGTGACAGAGCAGCGCCAGCTACAAGCATCAGCACGATAACCCACGTGATGCATCAAGAGCAACTAGTTGTTGCAGACAACGGGAGAAAGTAGAGCAAAAGTGAACCTCTGCCATGATGTAATACAATGATAACCACTTTACAAGATTCTAAACAAGTTCAACAGAGGTAATTAGCAGCAATATCAGCTAGTGAAGTTCTGACACAGCTATAGGCTGCATTACTATGCTGCAAATTACAAGTTGAGAAACACCGAATGAAACCTATGCCTCAGGGTGTCTCACGCAGGAACCACGTTCCTGACTGAACATTCCTTATTCGACTGCTGAAGGCAACTTCAAGCCTCCATCCTGTGAACCCCTGCGTTCTATGATTCTTTAGTGGTATGTTCTCTGTGCAATCATGAAAAATGCGTACAGTGAATAACCGCATAAGCATTGTCAACAACAGCACCTGGTGCTCTCTTGATGCACCTAAGTGCAAGGGAGTTCTTTTTCTTTCATAAACTTATGTGCATAACTTTAACTCTGCTATTCAACATGTGTGCACTGGAAGATCAGCATTTCCGCGAAGAAACCACACTTCCTTACCCCCAAGAAAACAATGTATTGCTGCAATTCCCTTTTTATCTATTCACTATTAGCATATTAAGCTGTTCAGAGCAAAAATGCAGCTCCCAGAAAATAGTGTAGCAATTACTGCACCCCTTCCCCAAACTAACAACCAAGAAGTTACTATCTTATGCATTATAATTCAATGACACACATGGTGAGCATCAAAATCACGCCATTTAGCAAATACTTACCAGTTTCACAACAAGTTTTCTGGTGGGTATCTAACTATGGGAATGATTTACTCAAACGCGTCATCAGTGTTTAAATAAATTTGAACCAAACAATCACGCACAAATTTATCCATCTAAGACATAATATTTCAAATAGTTTGAACTTACGATAATGTGGCCTTCAATTTCACACGGCCAAACTTAGATCCGTGCTCTCTGCAAGAAATGTTGGCATGGCCCATGGTTTACTCTAATGGCATTTCGACTGGTTGTTTCTAAGCACTCCAGCAACTTTAAAAAGTTGTGACAAATAGAATTCAAGCTGTATTTTGAGGACACAGGCTCATAACTGTTATAACCTGGTTTTCTTACTTAATTTATTTCTTTATTTTTGGCGTACATACCAAAGCCAAGGCACGCATTAGAGTGGGACTCCGGATTAATGTTGGCCACCTGGTGTTCTTTATTGGGCACCCAATGCACAGTAACAGCCGTTATTGCATTTCGCTGCGACTGAAAGGCGACCACCAACGCCGAGTTTTGATTCAGGCCCTCGGGTTTAGCAGCGCAACGCCAACACCATCACGGCAGGTGTTTCCTTACATACACTGGGGTCTCACAATAAACCTTATTGCTGCTGTACACCTTTGTAGCAATGCATGTACGCTCTGAAGCAACCAGTCTAGGGTGCCATAAACTTAGCACAGGGCTGAAGATGCACACACATTGAACAACTTCGAATGCAACCACACTGCTTTGATCTACAAATCAATTCTCACTGTAATGGTAGGTCTGATTCTTCCAGGTCAAAGCTACCTACAACAGTAACAGCCATCGTTTACAAGAAGCTGCTGATAACCTGAATTATCCCAGCAATAGTCGACTACAGAATATATTTCAGCAAGTGCGCAGAACCACACGGCCGTGTGTTATCAGGTTGTGTCCGGTATCGCTGTAAAACTGCCGGTTATATCTTTGTTTTAACAGTCTGCTTAAAGGAATACTGAACAAAAAATTTGAAATAAAAAATGAGAGAAGCAGCGAAATTAGACTAGGACGACACGACTGTTCCTCAGGTCTCCTACTGCCCAAGGCACTACGAGGTCGGACCAAAATGCTCGTACCGTCGCCGAAGCGACTCGGCAGCTGGATGCAGCTCGCCAACAGGATTCCGGATGCCAAGCAAACCTGCAAAACGGTCGCCGGCCCTCAAATCGTGCGCCTTTCGCTGCAACGGACAGTGGGTCACGAAGCAAACATGCTACAGCTTTTGTGAAGACACGCTTAACGTTTGTGTTCTATACTGACTCCTATAAAAGAGGGATCAACCATAATTTTTTTGATGAGCACATCTTGCCGAGGCACTACCGAGACTATCAGCTTGATTACAATACGGCCACGAAGCTAAATGCACGCACCCTCTGTCTTCGCTCGATCAGCTTTATAGCCGAGCGAGCGAAGCGTTCCAAGTTTGGTAGCCAGAATGAGCGTTGTGCGCACGCGCACTAGCAACATGGCTGAGCTAGGCATATTGCTAGCATATGGTGGTCTGGGTTGGCGGACCATAAACGAACACCGAAAACATTATTCGGAAAATATAAGGAACGGGATGAAACGAAATGTGGTGGTAACATTGCAATTACTGCGACAATATTTTGTACATACCGGGTGTTTCTAAGCTTGCCTGTGGCAGACAGCAAAATTATAGTTCATGAGCTGATCTACTTGAAGAGGAGGACATTATTTGCACAAAATTGAAATGCACAATTGACTAATGAACAAAAATTCCCCGATTATGTTATAACTAATTACCTTCTGGACCATATTGCAATTTAGAAACTCTATATCCATGGAGTTCGCACGGGAAATCCACTTGGAACAAATTCTGAGGATCACACCAGTTTCGAGCCATTAATTCCCGAAGTTTGCGGAGAAATGCATTGGTGTTCCACTTACTTTTACAACTGCTTCAATGCATAAAAATACGGTTTCTTAGGGAGGCTTGCCACACTGGAAGCTTGCCACATATGGAAGCTTGCGAAAACACGCGTTGCTGTTCTGTAAAGCTTACAATAACGATGTAATATAGTTGCGTTACGACAAGGCTGAATTTGGTGTGATGACGGGAGACGACGTCCTAATAATAATGAAATCCTGCTGCGGGACGAATATCCTTAATGCCAACTGATCAGAGCGTCCCAGAACATCAAGTGTCATTCTTAAAAACATATAATTTGCTCTTTACGTTTACAAGTTCTGATGCTATTTTCGTACTATTTCTCGCCACTTCTTCGAAAGCCACCAACGTTCAGTGTATCCAGATATTTTTCCTGGACTATAGGAAGGTACAATAAAGACCGTTTGACTCGCGTGCGTGAAATCTCAAAATAACCGTAATTTGCAGCAATGAAAAAAAAAAAAAAACATTATGGTTGACCCATCTTTCATGGGAATCGGTAGAACACGAAAGGTAAACGTGTCTTCAAAGGACTGTTGCATGTTTGGTTCGTAAACTCACGGTCCGCTGCAGCGGATGAATGCGCGATTTGCGGGCTGGCGACCGTGTTGCATGTTTGTTCGGCGCGCGGCGTTCTCTTGGAAAGCGGCGTCCAGCTGGCGAGTCGCTTCGGCAACGGTGCGAGCATTTTGGTCCGACTCCGCAGTGTCTTGGGCAGCCAGTTGAGTTGCGACGCCCTCAGCTTCAGGAATACGAGTGGCAGAGTACGCAGCGTGCGACACGGAACGCGCGAAAGCGTTCCCGGGAGTGTCTCTCGCTGGACCAAAGCGAGATTCGCCAGTCGACGCCCTTGCCTATCTGCGCCACTTAGCGCAGCAGTTTTCTTAGTTGGGGACATCGCAAGCGAAGTAGTAGGCGGCGTGTAAGCACTGCTGATGCATGGTGACGCTGCACTCCGTATGCGACGAGGCGCCACAGTCTAATCCGACGCGAAAACCAAACTATGTGCGGGGAGTGCCAACACCAGGCTATACAAACACGAAGAATTCCTATCACCAATCTTTCTAAACACCTATTGGGAACTTTATTTTTGTATGCCTCCGTTTTTTTGTCGTTCCTCTACTTTTCTTCCAGCAATCTTCCAATTGCTTCTTACTAAACACGTTTGGGGACATGTTTACGTTCCCCTGCTCTTGCTGAACCCAAGGGCTTCAACATAGAGGTGCCTAATTTGACCACTGGCCAAATATCTTCACATTCTAATAAAACATGCTCCATCGTTTCCCTAGCTTTAGCGCTGCAAGCACATGCTTCTTCTTCCTTGTACCTCGCTTTATAAGGGCGCGTTCGAAAGCATTGCGGATCTCGCTTCAAAAGTAACTAGCTTCCCTTCGAGTTATCGTAAATTGTTTCTTTCCTGATTTAGTTCTTTCCTCTTATGTAGTTACTGATAGAAGCATTATTTTGCGTTGCTGCCACCCAAGACATTGTCTCAGCCTCTCTGACTTTGCGCTTGACATTATTTCTTACCATGTTACTTACTATACCGGTCGCGTACTTCCTAGTAAGTTTCCTAGTTCTTTTCCTCCATTGTGAATCAATGTTTTACAGCGAAGCTGTTAAGGGCTCACCTTTCGATCGTCGCGTCCGGCAATAGAAAAAAAAAAACACCGCATATCCACGGGGTGAATGATGATGAGTGGGCGAAGCTCCGGAGGGAATCATCGGCAAACCGTGAATCTTCCGTGTAATTCGCCCAGTCTCGCCGCACTAAACCGAACGATTGACTTCCAGCAATGACACGCGCCATATGTGACGTCATTCCTATTTTATAACAGCGCCCTTCATTATAATTGCACCATCTCCCGCTTAAGGGGACGCTAGCACAAACGCGTTAGAAACGTGCAGTACTCTAAGGGGAAGAGGCCACAGCGTCTTACGCAGCCGTTTACACATGCCGGAACGTGCACCGCGTTTGCCGACGCCATCAGCGTTTATGAATACGGGGGTAAGGCGGAGAGGCCACAGCGTCTTACACCAGCTTCTTGCACGGGCCGTAACGCGCTAGCACAAACGCGTTAGAAACGTGCAGTCTTTCGTTAATGTTGGGTATTTATTGCCATCGTGGTGCGTCTGTCCATGTGCGCTTCGTGGCGCAGTGGTTAGCGCCACGCGTTCAGAAGCGAGGGGTCCCTGGTTCGATTCCGCTACGGCCACAACTCTCGGAATTTTTTTTCTCATAAAAGTAGACGTGGCTACCTACTACGACGACTACTACTACTACTACAGAGGAGGGACAGACCCACACCCTAAGGAGCTTCGCCCCTAAAAACTCTCATTGGCCGTATGCTGTACGTGCGAGTGAAAGCACGCGAGGGCGAGGGACGCGTGCTTTCACGGGGAGTGAACACACGGCGGAGCGCAAACGCAACTTCCCAGTGGAAGGGGAGTGGTGGGCGAGGAGGGCATCGAGGCACCCTAGACTGTGCGTGTGCGTGCGCGCAGCCCTGCCGGCCTTTGCTGCCGACTATCCCTGGGCTCTCGCCCGCCTCTCCCCTAACGGTGTCGACAATGGCGTTTAGCCTTTCGTCACGTAGCCAGCGTTTTGACAGCGGTTGTGTGCGGTCACATAAACAACGCGCACAACTGTTGTCGATGGCGGCGGCGTTTTTCCCGCGTTCGCACCGAACGCGCGCGGCGGTGGTCACGTGTTGATGAAGAACGTGCCAACCTTTACCGTACACCCTATGGCGCTGTACCGTAGCTACCATAATACCATTGTCCCTATGGTCACTAAATAAATGAAAACCACCGGATCATATATATCCCCCATTCTTTAATAGTTCAAAAAAGTTGTCGCAGTTTCACCTGAAAGGCGAAGCATCAATTGCGATAGCAAACTTGTAGAGAGCTATACAGAGTAATGATATTAGCTTTATCAGCTGTATAAACTTGGACATGCAGCAGCATCGGCAACACGCAGAACTGTTGTCGACGCCATCGGCGTTTTGCCCGCGTTCGCTCAAAATGCGTGCGGCGTTGGTGACTGTTGCCGGAGCCTCTGATATAAATAAAACGCGCGTTTGTTCTCCGCCGTGCGTTCACTCCCCGTGGAAGAGCGCGTCCCTCGCGCCCTTTCACTCGCACATACAGCGTTCGTTTGCTCTACATACATGGTGATTGTGAAGGAGAACAGAGACGCCTACTTCTGCAGCCCTTAAGCGAGCACGGCGCAGAACGCGCGTTTGTTCTCCGCCGTGCGTTCACTCCCCGTGAAAGACGCGCCCCTCGCGCCCTTTCACTCGCACATACAGCGTTCGGCGCGCGGCGACGATTTCTTCTCCAAATGACGTCATACGGAACCTCATGGCGACGGCGACGGCGACGCCGACGGCAGAAATCTGCTTTGGAGTGTCCATATAATTGCTATCGCAATAATAACCAATTACACCATCACATCTTAAAAGTCATAATGGGAAATACACCATTCCCGCCATAGTACAGCTTCGCTGCTTTTCCAGCTCCACCCCAGTGGAAGGGCTGACAGTTTTTCCAGTACAGATCTCCGAGCACCTCTCTCAGCTCATTTACTTTCTTCCTTATTCCTCAGTCGTTGTTCATAACCAATTTTAGTCTGAGCTTCCCTCAATTCAAAACTTATGCCGCCCATATCACCCTCTGTGACACATATCACCCGCAATCACCCACATCACCCGCTTCACTGTCTTAAATGTCAGAGCAAAGAATTCTTTTGTAAGCGCAGAATACTCTGCGAACACACGCAATTGCTACTAATTTTCTGCGGTTCAGCCTGTCCAGGTGGCCAAATCGAAACGCGCCAGGCGTCTCGATCAACGCTCCGACTTGTCCGCGACGAATTGGTGAAGGCGTATCATAAGCCGCGTGTCGATGCGTCCGTGGCGTAATGGTTTTAATATCGGTATTCCGTACTAGAGGTCCTGGGCTCGAATCCTGCCGTCAGACACCTTTAATAATGTTTATGCAATTATTGGTTATACAGTGCGTCTTTGAAAATGACGCGTCTACGAAGTCACAGAGCCGTTTGAAGCGAAAAGGACGAAGTTTAGGCGGATTCATGTATATATACTGCGCTCGCAGCTCCCATAGACACTGGCACCAGGCTTCCCTCTAGTGAGTATTACATGAAACCCCTCTATGCTGTCAGAAAAAACATATTTTACTCGTTGGCGCCAAACATTCGTTACATCCGTAACGGAAGTTCATTGTGAACACGAGCATAAAACACTTTCGTGTTAAAAAACTCGTCACCTTACTAATATTAGGTCGTAAAAGCTTATTCGGTGATAAGCGCGTTCAGCTGGAATAATTGTGTCTCCGTCTGGTGGCGGCCTGTTGTAGCAGTGTGGTGACGCAAGGTGGCACTTGTAAATTAATAAAAAGCTACCCTACATGAAAGCGAAACACGTTGTACTCTATGATGTACCCTCATCACATTTGATACAATAACACTAACATATGCGAGAATTAGGAAAGGTCCTCTTCTCTTCGAAGGGAATAAACATGCATTACTTCGCTCCACTGAGCGATGTGACGTTACCTTTCAACCGTATATAGACTGCAATCTCCAGCATAATTTTCGGAATTTTTTCGCTCACCAATGCGCTTTACAAAATGTTGCAATTCGTATTCAACTGCCATGTCGTGGTGAGGGCGTTCAATAAAACAGCAAGGAATATAGAGAAGCTATGGCAAAATGGAACAGCCGATTACAATTTCCTAAATGCTCACCACTTCAAGTTCACAGAACAAAAAAATGGAGGTGCCTTCCTTTGTAGCATTCATACCTTTGCGTTTTAGTTCTAACAGTGCGCTATCAACAGGGACAATGCTGAAATATCAACATATAGCGCAAAAGAAGTAAACATGTCTTTAGTTACAGTGATCAGAGAGTTTCACGAAAATTGCTTTGTGGAAACACTTTTTTATGCAGGATGCTCTTGTGCCAGGACTCAGCCAAGGCAGCGTATACAGTAAAGAAATATTTAAGCAGCGTTCTGTTATAGGCTTGTTGGTGGTACAAAGTCTCATGAATTGCGTACGCAAGTGTCTTTCCCGCCTCCAAGAGTGCAGCTTGCTTCGGACGTACCACATGACGTGCGATATAGACGGCAGCTGCCTGCAAGTGGTAGGATATAGTTTGACTAGTTTTTTATATATTCTTTTCAGTGAACGTATGATATTTCGTGGTTTTGAACAGGTGCGATCAAAACACCTGCAGTATGAGTTGGACTAGATTTTATTTTCATGAATTGTAGCTAAAGCTAGGAAATCGGGTACACACACGTGTTTAGATGCAGCATTTCTTTGGTTGACAAAAACTGCGCTATAATAACCGGATACACTGCTTCGGCAATCATTCACTTTTTTTTTGCTACGTAGCTTTTCTGTATTGTAACGAGAGGCAGTGTTCGTTGGCCGTTATTGAGCCGGTTCACTTGGCAGTTTACGGTCACGAAAACAGATGTTCATTTTGGCTCAAAATAGATAACACATACCCGCTTACGTTCGCTGAAACTTTCCTCTATTGCACCATTATTTCTCTTCTAAAGAAGCGCAAACTCAGTGTTAGCCATTCGCAGAATACGTGTGCCACTTGATATAAAACAGGTATTAGAGGCAACGAAGCAGTTTTCGCTTAGTTTACCTTACAAGAGAAAACAGCTCTGATGTGGCATTTTGAAAGGAAGCAGTGCGGTTGGCCACTTTGGTAACAAACGAAGCTTGGCGTCGAGAGAGTAACAGCAAAAAAAGAAAAAAAGAAAAGCTGCCTCTTTAGGAGCCATGGCACTTTTGGCCGAGTACCTCGTTTTCGGAATATTAATGGCCCTCAACCTCGGTCTGGGCGTGTACATTTCGCTGCGTGGCAAGGCAAGTAGGGCGCAAACAACGGTGGAGGTTTTCCTCGGAAGTCGCTCCTTACGCATCCTACCACTCGCTGCATCTGTCGCAGCGAGCCTATTATCTTCCACATCTTTTGTTACCTTGACGGGACATTTCTATGCCTACGGGTTTCACTTCATATGGTCTCGTATTCTCACAATCCCTGCTGCACCTGTGGCCTCCCATGTGTTCCTGCCGGTGTTGTATGGACTACGCGTAACCTCTGTTTTTCAGGTAAGTAGACCGACAACTTTTTTGTCATAACTGCGATGTTCCATGTTCATATCTGGTGCCCTAGGTGGTTAGCTTAGACTCACGTGGCTTACCATTCAGCACTGTCTTGATACTCACAAAAGCAGCTTTGCTCTTCACAAAATGAAGTAGAGGTTTTCAGGGTTTAGATAAATCGCCATTTACTGTTAGTAGCATGGATTTCGATGTGCCATAGTTGCCCCTCAGACTTCAGCAGTCAATTCTAATATTTTCTACTGATGTGACTGAATCACTTAATGGTACAATTGTGTGTCCTTACTCAATAAAAACAAATGCTTCACTGACAGGACTAACACTGTGCAAAGTGTTCCTTATACAGTCTTAGAGTTTTATATACAGGGTGTTTCAGCGAACACTTTCAAAATTTATTTAAGGTTGCCTGTGGTAGATAGCGCAATTCTAGTTCATGAGCTGGTCTACTCGAAGAGGCGGACATTAATTGCAAAAGAAATTGAAATGCTTATTCAAATAATTACCAGAAATTCACTAATTAAGTTTTTAACTAATTACGTGATGGCCCATATTGCAATTTACAAATTGTAGCCGTGGAGTTCTCATTTGGAACGAATTCTTGGGATGATACCAGTTTCGAGATATTAATTCACGAACTTTGCGGAGAAATGCATTGGCGTTCCAGTTAGGTTCGTAAGAAAACGTCGCTTGATGCATTGAAGCACAAAATTAACTGGAACGCCAATGCATTTCTCCGCAAAATTCGGGAATTAATATCTCGAAACTGGTGTAATCCTGAGAATTAATTCTAAGTGGATTCGCCTTGCGAACTCCACGGCTACAATTTGTAAATTACAATATGGGCCATCAGGAAATTAGTTAAAAACTTAATTAGTGAACTTTCGTTAATTAGTCGGTTATTCATTTCAATTTTTGTGCAAGTAATGTCCGCCTGTACGAGTAGACCAGCTCATTAATTAGAATTGGGCTATCTGCCACAGGCAACCTTAAATATATTTTGAAAGTGTTCGCTGAAACACCCTGTATATTGACGCAACAGCGTTAAGGGCCCCATGTCACAGAAAATATGGCGTGCGGCGTCGGCGGCGTTGTTCGTAAGAGAAAAAGCGTCCCGAACCCACGCAGTCCCTCCGCGTGGCGCAGAGGCGTTACCAAACTAAGTGAATATCACAAAGTAAAACGCGCCAGAAAAATCGTAAAGCACGACTTACACACAACTTACAGACATGCTGGCATCGGATTGTATTTTAAGTAGAAGAGAAAATATAATTCTGTTACGCGGAAACTCAAGCACAAGCCCCTTTTGTAGCAGCCGTTTCAGCTCTATGTTAGCGGGAGTGTCTTCCAACACCGTGCCGATCACCCTCGCCTCCGCAGCAGCCGCTGCGCCCGCACTGCGTGGGCAAGCAAAAATTCAGAGGCATTCCCCTGTCGAGACAATGGGGGTTAGCGAAGCTTGTGGAAAGACGACGCTGTCGCACGCGTTCCGCTTCGTTTCTTCTTCTTTTTGGGGTTTTACGTGCCAAACCCAGTTCCGATCATGAGGCGCGCCGTAGTGGAGGGCTCCTGATTAATTTTGACCACCTGGGGTTCTTTAACGTGCACTGAAACGCAAGCGCACGGGCGTTTTTGCATTTCGTCTCTATCGAAATGCGGCCGCCGCGGCCGTTCACCCTAAACTCAGGGTCGGCGGCTCTTCGCTGACGTTTCGCCTGGGCTTCGGAAGCCCTCGCGCTAGAATCGGCACCTCGACGACGAGCCCGTTCCCGAGCGAGTGCGCGGCACCGTTTCTCAGACGCGGCTTGCCCCTTTGCAGAGCGCACCACGCGTGGCCTTCCCAACTGTTCTCCGAAACTGATTTGAGGCGAGGGAAGACCGGAGCAGCGCGCGCCAAGTCGCTTTCCTTCCATGTCACTCGGGCCTCGCGACACACCAAACGAACCTGATTGGTCGCCCGCGTGTTACGTGTCACGCTTGTAGGTTATACAAATTAATGCGGGTGTGCGCCATACGGGATTTTATTATCGTTAATTGTGACGAAACTGACGAGCATGTGATGTTACTGATGTCATGACCTATTAGTCATACATTCGTACCCTTCCATGCCAATTTTGGTGTATATGCCAAACGAACGAGACGCGAGTTTTCGACAGGTAGGGTTTGAGCGTTATACACCAGCATCGCCGACACTTGTGAGACAATATAAGCTTCGCTTGAAAAAAGGTTCGGCAGCATGCTAAACTTCTGCAACACGTCCTGTTGCACACTTGCTAATGCGCCATCTCGCATCGTCGCGTTAGTGCTTTTTCGGCTTGTTTTCAACGCTTAGGTGCGGCTTCGCGCGCTCGCGTAGCGGGGTCAGACACGCGCCAACGACGTTTCTCTCCGGCTTCACGTTGCCTCCTCTGAGCAGGGGAAAGCAGCACTCGCGCTCGAACGCCTTGCTCCCGCCGCTTCGCACGTCGCACCTCGTTTCTCGCTTAATGGCATCGTCGTCGTAGCGTGCTTCCGAGGTCTACCGCGCAATCCGCTAGGCCTCTGGCGAGCGACTGTCGCCACAACCGCCGCCGCCGCTCACTCCGAGAATGTGACATGTTTTTTTGTTGTTGTTTTTTTGTAGAACGTTTTGGTAGCACCTTTTTTTTTTTTAGCACGAAGCACTTTAGGGACACAGGCCGTGAGCGTCGGCGTCAGTCGCGCGTGATCACGCCCAGGCTGTCGGCGTCCGTCGAGCGTGTAAGTGCGAAGCACTTTAGGAGCCCGGGCTGTCGGCGTCGGCGTCCATCGCTCGTTTTTATTTTTGCAACACTTATTTTATTGTTCCCTCAAGAACGAAGTATTACAGAGGGGAGAGGTTAAAAACAAGAAGATACATAAGTAAATAACACAGCAGCAAAATTGCTTTCGTTTATGCAGCGAGATTGATTAGTTAATTGTACCAGGGAGCAGTGATGTCATATATGGCCGAACGAAACTTTGAGTCATCCTTGACTGTAACAATTAACGGCGCCGGGAATGTGGTTCCATTCCTGAGCGGTCCTGGGAATAAATGATTCGTGACAGGTTCTGGCGGGCAATGAATTATTCCAACCTTATAGCTGTGGTCAATGCGAGAGGAAATATAGGTAGGAGATGATATACGGTTATCGCGCAGTTTCCGAAAGATGAAACGCCAACAGTGACGGCACACTAAGAAGGAACACAGACAAGCAGCACCTTGTCCTGTCTGTGTTCCTTCTTAGAGTGCCGTCACTGTTAGCGCTTCATCTTTTGAAAGCTATGCACCAACTAGCCCCACAACATGTTTTACTGTTATCGCGCAGGTTTTAAATTATGGGGTTTTACGTGCGAAAACCACGATCTGATTATGAGGCACGCCGTAGTGGGGGACTCCGGAAATTTGGACCACCTGGGGTTCTTTAACGTGCACCTAAATCTAAGTACACGGGTGTTTTCGCATTTCGCCCCCATCGAAATGCGGCCGCGGTGGCCGGGATTCGATCCCGCGACCTCGTGCTTAGCAGCCCAACACCATAGCCACTGAGCATCACGGCGGGTTGTTATCGCGCAGGTAATAATTGTGTCAATATAGTTTATAAAATAAAGCAAGGCGAAAACACTTACGTCGGGCTGAGAGCAGAGGAAGTAGCAATGAGTTTTTCATGGAAGTTACGCTTGATTTGCGAGTATAATTGCCATGAATGAAACGCGCGGCATTGTTTTGGATTAGTTCAAGTAACTGAATAAGGGTTTCAAGGTGCGGGTCCCAGATGGATGAGGCGTAGTCCATTTTACTCCTAATAAGCGTTTTGTGTAAGATTAACGTTAATGATATAGAAACAGAAGAAACATTTCGGCGAATGTAACCTAGGAGGCGCTTAGTATTGTCGATTACCTTATCGACGTGTAACGACTAGGAAAGTGTCGAGCTTATGTGGACACCTAGGTATTTATAGAAGGTTACGGCTTCTAGGGGAGTGTCGTTATAGTAATAGTTCGGCGGAGGAAAATTGCTGCGAGTTACACGCATACATTTACATTGAGTCACGTTAAGTTACGTTAAGTTGCATTAACCATACGTCACACCATTTAGAGATAGTGTTAATATTGTCTTGTCGGAACTTGTTATCATAATAGTCCGAGATTTCACGGAGGATAACACAGTCATCTGCAAAAAGGTAAATGTTAGACCAAACATCATCTGGTAAATCGTTAATGTAAATTAAGAAAAGAAGAGGGCCTAGGACTGATTCCATAGGGCACACCAGAGTCTACGGGTTTAAATGGGGACATATGGTTATTTGACGCAACGTACTGTGACCGATTAAGGAGAAAATGATCAAGCCATGCAAACAGGTTAGGATCAATATTAAGTTGGCTTAGTTTAAAAAGAAGCGATTTACGACACACTTTGTCAAAGGCCTTGGCGAAGTTAAAGAAAACACAGCCTGCAAATGAACCTTTGTCAAGAATATGACGAAGGCTGTGAGAAAAAGAAAGAAGTTGAGTTTCGCCGGACAAGTTTTTTCGGAAACCATGTTGTGCTTTAGTGAAAAATGAATTATTGTTTAAGTTCTTTGCTAAATGTGAGTACAAAATTAGCTCAAGGAATCAAGGAATGCTGGTGAGGGAAATGGAGCGGTATTTGAGGGGCGAATTTTCGCTTCCGGACTTGTGGAGTGGGACCATTTTCCCGACCTTACAATCTTCAGGGAGCTGATGCGTGTCTAAAGATTGCTGAAAAATTCTTGACAATAGAACAGATGAATAAACAACAGTATTTGCAGAAATTTTGCGTTAAACAAATCAGCACCAGGACTTGATGACAACTTCATATCTTTAATTACATTTTCGACTCCAAGAAGTTCAACGATTATAAAATTCATAGCTGAGTAATTGCAATACATAAGAGTTGGAAGCACAGCATCAGTACATACGACAAAGGTTTTATAGAATACAAAATTAAGTACATGGGCCATACATACTCGGGTATCGGTGAACCACTGGAATCGATCAGCGTGACAGAATTATCGTATGAGGGGTAATAACACGCCAAAACTTTTGAGGGTCATTCGCAAGCATTGTGGGCAAAATGTGTACGTGGAATGCCTTTTTGACAAGGTTTTTAGGCTCTATGTAGGTATCGTTTGCCTCCTTATAAGCATTCCATTTTGAAGACAGTGCACCTTTATTCGCTGTTCGATACCAGTCGTTTTTTTTCCCGGTTGGAAAGCCTTTTCGACAGAGAGTTGAACCAGGGCTTCTTAAAATTGCACGATATTACACTTGACGGAATAAACTTATTGGTGAGCTCACGCATCTTATGTTTGAAAACGATCCAGTTGTCATCAACAGTACAATGATCAAAGTGGCTTAAGAAAGGATCAAGAAAGTTAGCTAGCTCAATATTAATATCGTCAAAATTTGCCCTGTCATAGTGATAAATTACTTTTTTTTCAACAACTGGTTTTAACACAGGAGATAATATGTTGAACGAACAACCCAGGTGGTTGCTTAAGCCCGGTAGGCATGAAACATTGGTGACTATGTCAAGATGAGAGCATAAGATTAAGTCAAGTATGTTAGCCGCGCTGGTTGAGATCCTTGTTGGTTCTAATACTAATTATGTTAGAGAAAATAGCGAGCAGAGATCAAGAAAGTCATTACTTTGCGAAGATAATGCATAACAGCGCGGAGAATCAGTAGTCCAGCCGGGGAAGTTGAAATCTCCCAATAATATAATGGGGTTTGAAGGATGCCGTAAAGTAAGTGTGTTAAGCACATCGTGAAGCACAGCGGTGAAAATGTGTGGATAGGAGGGAGGGTGACAGCAAACAGCAATCGTAATTTATGGTGACCGATATCAACGCAAGCACACACAACTTCTAGATTGCAGTGAATGTGGACTTGATGACAGTGCAGGGACTTTGAAATAGCGAGTTGTACTAAAGTCCCTGTACCTTCGGAAAACTACCGCCAGGCTTTGAACAAAGCCGCTTCTCTGTCTCCTGTATCGCCGATTGGACGATGATAGCGCGCGCTTTCACTTCTTTATATATATATATATATATATATATATATATATATATATTTCGCCTCAGAGTCATGTTGAAAGTCCCTCTGCGTAGCCGCTTTTGAGGGGCGCCACCATCGACGTGCTTTCGCAAGCAAAAAGTAAAGAAAAAGAAACAAGCGATTTAGGAGAGGAGACGGCGGAGGAGAGAGTAGATAGCGCTACTTTTTCTATATAGGGCCTTTAAGTAGTACGCCTCTGCCTTGGCGAGCAGTGCGACCGCAACTGCAGATACGAAAACAAGAAGTAAAAGATTTCACAATCTTGCATTTGAGGCTGTAGCCACGTTTCAGTTAACGCTATAATACCAGCATCACAGCTATCGACGAGCGAGTCAAGTGCCTCGCGCTTGCCAATCACACTTCTAGCGTTAGCAACAGGCACTGAGGCTTGTGCTGTTAAAGATATGTCATTGCCCCTCGCGCGTTCCTACGTAGTAGCGTGATGACGCGGATTGTCAGGTACGCGTGCGTGATCGGAACAACACTTTTAACCCGCTTAACGCTGTCACTTGATGGATCAGACATGAAACATTGCTTATCAATGAAAAGCTTGTTAATGCGTAGTTTAAATGAGGCGGGATGAGGCTGGTTTTTACCAAATTCGAGAAGCTTTTTCCTAGCGAGCCTTGTCGCAGGCGAGAAGTCCTCAGATAATGAAATGTTACTACTTTTCTGCTGGCTGCGTGACGAAAGTATGCTCTCCTTAATTTTAAAGTTCTATAGTTCCAGTATAACTAGTATAACTATAGTTCGAGTTCCTGTGGTAGAAACGACCATGGACCAGACCAACGCTACGAGAGCTCGAGGCCAGAACCCTTCCGACGAGCGCGGTGAGCCCTCCTGTTCGGCCATCGCCGTCCACCTCCCACAGTACTGGGACCAGCATCCCTCGGCGTGGTTTCTTCAGGCCGAATCGCGATTTCAAGTCGCTGGTATCTGCTCTCAAGGCTCAAAGGTTTATTACGCCGTTGAAGCGCATTCACCCGCCGCCACTGACTAAGTATCAGATTTGTTGAACGCCCCACGGTCTACCGCCGCCTATGATGATCTCAAGGCAGCCCTGCTACAGGACACAGCAGCTTCACAGCGTTGTCGCATCGAGCAGGTTCTGTCCGCTGAAGAACTCGCGGCGACCGACGCCCTAGTCAACTTTTTCGCCGAATGAGGCAGCTGCTCGGAAACAACGCGAGCTCCATCGACGACGCGCTGTTGCGCGAATTGTTTTTGCAGCGACTCCCGGCTAACGTGCAGATGGTCCTGGCGACAGCCTCTATTATGGATCTTACCCGACTTGCCACTTTGGCCGACAAAGTCATGAAAGTAGCCACCCCAACCATCGCAGCCACCACATCGTCTCCGGGTGACAATACAACTGCCCTGCTAACCCTTCCCTGCTCTTCGGCAGTGCAATATGCGCTCGACTCCTGGTGTGACCGTCTGGAAGGCATCATCTGTGGAGCGGAACATCGCCGCACGTCATCTCGACGCCCACGCAGCCGTAGTTCCAGCAAATCAAGACGCACGGGCACCCGCGATGAAACATCAACTACAACGTCTGGCGTTTGCTACTACAACCGCTGTTTTGGAAACGACACTCGTCACTGTCGGCCTCCCTGCGCTTGGTAGGGAAACAGGCCGGCCGATCTCTAACGGCGACGAGTGGTCCGGCCCAACACACAACTAGCCTTTTCTACGTGACGGACGGAGTTACGGGACAACGGTTCTTAGTCGACACAGGAGCTGACGTCAGCATTCTCCCCGCCTCCACTCCGACGGAAAAACAGCACCTGTGCTGTTTTTGCAAGCCGACAACGGCATCAGGATTCCAGTTCTCTCTTCACGCTCCGTCATGCTAAACCTTGGCCTTCAACGAGCGTACCGCTGGGTGTTCCTGGTTGCAGATGTCACATCGTGCAGTCATTGGAGTAGACTTCTTACACTACTACGGACTCCTTGTCGACGTTCAACGACGCCATCTCATCGACTCGGTAACCCAGCTATCCGTTCCCGGCGTCCCATCATCAGGCACATCGCCGATCGCGCCTATTTCTGCAATGGTGGACGAACCTTTCGCCGCGCTCCTACGCGAGTTTCCCGCCTTGACGCGCCTGCCGGACTGGACGCAACCGGTGCAACATGACGTGTGCCACCACATCGTCACCTCCGGCCCACCAGTCTATTCCGACCGCAGCGTTTTTCCCCGGAGAAACTCAAGATCGCTCGCGCGGAGTTCGAACACATGCTGTAACTTGACATCATCCGCCCTTCCTCCAGTAATTGGGCATCACTATTTCACATGGTGCCTAAGAAGGCGGGAGACTGGCGCCCATGCGGTGATTACCAGGCACTAAACAACGTTACAGTGCCTGATCGCTACCCTCTCCTGAACATTCAGGACTTCACGATAGCGTTGCACGGTGCGACTATCTTTTCTAAGATCGATCTCGTTCGCGCCTATCATCAACTACCGGTCGCTGTAGAAGACATTTCCAAGATCGCCATCACCACACCCTTCAGTCTTTTTGAATTTCTCCGCATGCCTTTCGGCTTACGGAACGCGGGCCAATCCTTTCAGCGTTTCATCGATTCGGTCACCCGGGGCCTGCCTTTCGTTTTTGCATACATTGACGACCTTCTCGTCGCAAGCTCTTCCGCAGAAGAACATCTTCACCACTTGCGGTTGTTCTTTTCTCGCCTTGCCAGTAAAGGAATTGTCATCAACGTCGCCAAGAGCGAATTCGGTCAACCGGAACTCGAATTCCTCGGTCACATCGTCGACGCTAACGGCATTCGATCACTGCCGCCCAAGATTCGCGTCATCGAAGACCTGCCCCGACCGACCACACTCACCAAGCTTCGCCAATTTCTCGGATTCGTCAATTTGTACCGCTGATTCATTACCGATTGCGCACGACTTATGGCTCCACTAGACGCTCTGCTGGTGAACGAACGTAAACAAGTGCTTCAGTGGAATGAAGAGGCCACCGACGCTTTCACAATAGTCAAGTTTGCTCGCGCCGACGCCATGTTGCTTATACACCCCAACCAGTGGCGTAGCCAGAAATTTTTTTCGGGGGGGGGGGGGGGGCTCAAATTGCAACGCGGCCTCCTCCTTATAAAAGTTGTCGAGGCATCAAATTCATGAATAATAACTGCATTGCTATTGCCAACGCCATTGTATATTAGGTGCTGAAATCGAATTATTTAACGCTACGCACAGTCAAGACAAGTAAATTATTTGTTTGTTTCATAAAAGAATACCTTCGTATGTCCCAAAAATTGTGGCAGCAATAACTGATATCAATGCTTCCGCGTTTCTTTTTTTTTTTGGTCTATCCAATAAGCAAGGAAAATATCACGCGAACTTTACAACTATATCAGTTCGAAACCAGCAAAGCAGTGCATGCAGCTGGTATGAAAAACGTAAAGGCCATAAAATGAACAAGTTGACAAATATTTTGATGAATCTTTTTCATTTAACAACCTTGGTTACATTTTTGTACATATGCAACGGCCAGGGAAAAACCTCAATGACCCTGTCCTTCGTTGCAATGGATTGCGCAGGAGCAGCTGTTACCGGTCGTATATTGTAATTGCACCGAAATTATAGTTGCAACAACGAATACATCTAAAAAGCAGAAGTTCCGCAAAATATACATTAGAAATGCGAAGATAGAATGGAATATACAAATGCCAAGATAAACGGCAAGAAAGTGTCGCGTGAAACCAAGTTCGCTGCTTGTGTACACAAAACCTCGCAACAAGATATTTAAATATACGTATAAGTCTGCAATAAATCTACGTATCTAAGGAAACGTCATTGTATATAATGCGTCAAACAAGACAAATAAACATGTTGCGCAGTCACAGATAGTAAACTTCACGCATACGAGTGTAAAGACAGACGATCCAGACAAGAACAAAACTATGATCTCAGAAATTGTGATATGCATTTGGGCCATGCTGCGATCGCGACAGCACCGTGTAGCTCGAATAAGAGAAAAAGAATGCAGAAATTAATACGAAAATGCATCTTTTAACTGCCTGCACAGTGGCAACAATTCTTCTGCACCCAAAGTCAAAGAAGGCTAATGCTTCGTTTCAAAAAAGAAGTAAATACATGTAGCTAAAAAGGAAACAAAAGGACAAACGAAAGCCACAGATGATGCGGCAATTTGATTTACCTAACATCCGAGTGCGTTTTTGGGAAACGCCGCGTGTGCCGGGCTTTCAATGAGCAAGGTTTGTCAAAATGGGTTATTGATGTCCCCGTAATTTTTGTATTTTCAGGATAATTTTGATCATCATGCTAAGTGTTTCAATAAACGGTGAAAATTTCCGTGGTTTTAAAAGCTAATGAACAGTCATACGTTTTCATAATTACAAGCTTATATAGGAACGCGAAGGAACAGATATTTTTACAGGCATTGATTTTTGCTGCTTCGCTATCTAAACGATAAAATTCACTCGGTGGGGAGGTTTAGCGAAGCGTTCAGTAACTTCGGACACGTTGATGGCGACATCTCTGTGGGCGTATAGAAGCGCCAGCATAACCATGCGTTCCTCATTGTAAAGCGCAAGTGGTTTTTTTAGTAATCTCATGTTTGAAAATCCCTCTGCGCTGGCAGTGGCACTGGAAGGGCGACTAGAATATGCAGCAGTTTGTACTAGAGCACTGCACGGGCCGATTTTTTCAGCCCGGACCCGGCCCGGGCCCGTTTTTACGTTGGGCTGCCCGCCCGAGCACGACCAAAACTTTTATGGCCAGACCCGGCCCCGGCCCGGGCCCGGAAATAATCTACGTTACCTGCCCGGCCCGGCCCGCCACCCCTTTACCTTAGGCCCGAGGCCCGGCCCGAGACCGGCTCGAAACCGGCCCGAACCCGGCCCGAGACCGAAAAATACATGTTTGTCAGAGTTGAGACTCGCTGAACGTTACATGCACACCACCAGAAAGCCCGAGCCCGGCCCGGGCCCGGGTCAAAAAGCACACGCCGTTCCCGAGCCCGGCCCGAGCCCGTGAAAAAACTGCTCTACCCGGCCCTGCCCGGCCCACGGGCCTGGCCGGGCCCGAGCTTTCGGGTAAGCCCGAGCCCGTGCAGTGCTCTAGTTTGTACACACGTACATATAACCTGCAGTCTCCATAAGAGAGGGCATCTATTCATGTGCTAAAACCCAAAAACACTTCGATATCGTTTCCTCAGCACCACGCTCGACAAGATAGACAGCCGTCCTCTTACGCAAGCCACAATTCTTGGTCCCTGGTCCCAGCCGACGTCGGAACGAACTGCTTTAAAAGCGCTATTACGCTTTTTAAAATAAACAGGACTTAGTGAAAAACTATAGAATGTGCGGACTGAAACGTTTCTTTTAGTTTTCTTTTTAATCTTCTTTTGTTTTCTAATCTTTTCTGCCCTTAACCCATCCGACTGTGCAGAGTAGCCAATCGGACACTTAATCTGGTTAACCTCTGTGCCTTTCACCTCTTCTTTTCCTTCCTTCCTTCCTTCGATATCGTTGACATCCTTGTTTAATTACCTTGCACAAACAGTAAGCTGCTCGATTCCAGCAATATCCGTCGTTTCGTCAGCAAGTACGGAGAAGCAGCCTTCAGCGTTCACTTTTGCCTCTAGGCTTTCTTTGATAATTTCACCACAAAATTCTATAATTTGGTTTTGTACGTCTGGTTTAAATACGAGGCATTACTGGGGCAACTTTCCAAATGGTTCTTCAGATGTGTATCTCCCAACTCAGCTCGCATGCGAAGAAGCGCTCCGGAAATACCAGTATTTTCAGCGGGGGCTTTGCTTAAATCCATAGGACCAGTGTCCCTATCGCCACGGAGAGCAAGACCTTGTCGCCCGCAAAAAAGAACTGTCTCAAATTAAATAGTCCTTTGAGTTTCTTCTGTTTTCTCTTATTTTACTTTGCCTGCCCTGGTCCAGCTTATCGATCATATTGGGCGCGCTTCCTGAAAATGTTTGGAGAAAATTATCAGATGCCAGCTGACAGTCACGGTGATATTTAATATTTTCCTGCGTGGAAGACTGCGAGCGCGTGCTTCCATTTCTGGAACGGCTTGGACACGCGCGTTCGAGTGCGTGCATGTTGGCCCAAGTTTATAAAAACATTAAACCCAGAAAGTTCCAGAATAAAAAATCAGAAGCACGCCTTTGGAAATGTCAGTGCACTTTTCGCGTCAAAAAGTGTATGAGAAATTTATACCCATCAAGTTTCGGAATTGAAATCCATGCGCTCCGTAGATTCCAGTGCTGCTATGAGATGCCGCGATGCGCCCGCTCGCTATCGAAAATCCCTTGAAACTTTGTGCTCGGCTGGAGCTCCTTAGCTTATGTGACTCCAGGTGCATGGGCGTTTCCACGAAATCCAGCCCGAGTTCGCAATTTTCGCGCCGAAATGTCTTTTTGAGTGTCAAAAAGACATTGTAGACAAAATCCACAATGATTTCCGGTGCCGGTGGTTGTTTTGGTCGGCGGTGCATGACAGCACGAAAAAATTTCGGGGGCGGGGGGAAGAGCTGAAGCCCCATCAGCCTCCCCCCTGGCTACGTGCCTGACCCCAAGCCAGACGCGCCCACAGCCATCATGACCGACGCTTCAAGCACCGCCGTTGGTGCAGTTCTGCAGGAAGTCATCGACAATGCGTGGCATCCACTCGCCTTTTTATCCAAGAAACTGAAGCCTGGGCAGTCCCGCTACAGCGTGTTTGGCCGTGAATTACTCGTAGTTTACTGGGCTATCAGACCTTTTCGCCATTTCGTAGACGGCCGTGCATTTACTGTCTCGACAGACCACAAACCCCTTGTGCACGCAATGAACCGTTCGGCGTCCTGTTACTCGTCCCGCGAGAGTCGACACCTTTCCTACATCTCCGAGGTTGCAACAACTTTCCACCACATCAAGGGCACCGACAACGTTCCAGCCGACATTCTGAGTCGTGTCAATACCGTTTCCACGTTGACGTCGGAGCCTTTCATCATCGATGTCGACTTACTCGCCAGTCAACAGCGTGACGACACCGAACTTCGTACACTCCGGAATTCGTCAACGTCCCTGAAATTGGAGGACGTCGTTGTGACTCCAGATGGTACGTTCGTCGTCTGCAACACTTCTACCGACACACCCAGGCCATACATTCCGGCATTCCTTCGCAGACGTCTGTTCGAACCATGCACAACCTGTCGCATCCTGGCATACGCGCGACACAGAAGCTTCTTTCCAGTCGTTTCGTTTGGCCTCGGCTAAATGCACAAGTTCGCGATTGGGTTCACTGCTGTTTGTCGTGTCAACGCTCTAAGATCCAGCGTCACCCAATTCCACCTGTGAAGTCTTTTCTTCCACCAGATGGTCGTTTTGACACCGTACACTTGGACCTCGTCGGTCCTCTCGCACCTTCGAACAGTTACTGCTACCTATTGGCATGCATACCGCTATACACGGTGGCCAGAAGCTACACCTATATGTGACAACTCAGCGCCCACTGTTGCAGCAGCTTTCGTGTCTACATGAATTGCAAGGTTTGGCTGCCCATCCACAATAGTCACCGATCGCGATCGGCAGTATGACTCAGCACTATTCAACGAGCTACTCAAACTACTCGGAACGACACGTTTTCGCACGACTGCTTACCAGCCGCAGTCCAATGGACATGTTAAACGTTTTCACCGACATCTCACGGCCTCCCTTAGGGCGCATGAATCGCCGGAGAAGTGGGTTCTACATTTGCCTCTCGTCTTACTTGGCATCAGAGCCTCACTCAAGAGCGACTTAGGTTGCTCCTGTGCTGAGCTAGTCTACGGCACTCACCTATGCCTTCCATGCGATTTCTTTGTCGCCCCCAGCTAAACACCTACGCCATTGCTGCTGATTACGTTGCCGAACTGCAAGCTTTCTTCAGCCAGATGCGCCCCGTGCCTACACGTTCGGAAGAAGCAAGGTCTCCGTACGTTTCTCCCGCACTCACCTCTGCTACCCACGTTTTAGTGCGTAACTGTGCCGTGCAGAAGCCTTTGCAGCCACACTACTGCGGGCAATATTGTGTTCTAGAGCATCGTCCGACGACTTTTTTCGTGAACGTCAACGGCCGAACAGACACAATTGCCCTGGAACGTCTCAAACCGGATTACATTGAAGCACCCGCGCCATCGGCCCCACCAATGTGCGACGCAACCCTGCCGCATCCATCGACGCCGCCTCCGTTCACGACACCCAAGACAAGCGCCAAGACACGCCGCGTCACGTGGACTTTTCATCGTTCGTCGAAAGTTCCTCCTCTAAGTGGGGGGGAGGAGCCCTCTGTAGCTGCAGCAGCCTCGGCGTCGCATGAAAATTACGTAGATGCTCGCGTCTAAACAAGGCATGAGCGGCTGGCACGCTTCGGCACGGGCTAGCGTTCCGAAAGAGATTAAAAATGCTACGCTAAGAGATCGGGTGCAGGTTTTACCTCTCCCGAGAAAGCCCGCGACTTTACCGGTCTACGTGGTCGCTCGTCGCCACAAAGTTATTGCGCCTTGATCTGTCCTCCAAGTCGTCCAAGCGTGAGACTATGGTGTCTTGCTGCTTTTCCAACCGCTGAACGCTCTCTTGAATTATGGCGAAATCATTGCAAACAAATTCTAGTGCATCAGATTTACTTTTAAGTGATTCAAGGCGGCGGAAGATATCCTTTAGCTTGCGTTTTGGCTAGTTTTCACATCCTTCATACCTGATTTTTAACTCGGACTGACCCTTAGCAAGCTCGACTGTTGCCTTCTTTGTGTTTTTAAGCATTAATAATATGGTGCTCTTCTGATCAGAATGGGGTTCGGAAACACTATTCGAGACAGGGACATCCTGAGCTGACTTCTGCATCTTTGGAGGCCCCGCGTTTTCCTTGACATCCCCGCATTGCAACAACAACAGCACTACGTCGAGGCAATCACACACGGTAGCATGTAAGAGAAGTGGGCGTGGGAGCAGCAAAAGGGAGCGATTGTCACTCCGTTTAGCACACAGAGACAAATTGTTGCGCACGTGCGGAGCGAAGAAAAGTTGCGCATGAGGCATTGTGCAACGATTGCTGCTCACATGCCCACTGAAGGAGAAGCTCAACAGCAAGCTGCTCTGGAAGGGGCTGAGAAAGGGCGGTAATTCAGACGGTGCCGTCGTTCTAGAAGCGATGGCGTGTCCGTCCAGCGGCACATCCAGGAAGGATCGAAAATTATGCAGACCACACGTGCGGGTGACGAGCTCTTGACAATCTCGGACAGCATCGACGCAGCCGCCAACGGCAGGGCAGGTATGAATGGGCGCATCAGGTTAACCAAGTGCCAGCATTAGCAAAATCTGCGGAGCGAAGAAAAGTTGCGCATGAGGCATTGTGCAACGATTGCTGCTCACATGTACACTTTGAGTACGAAGCCCTTTAGGGGCCCGGGCTGTCGGCGTCCGTCGCGCGTGATCAAGCCCGGGCTGTAGCGCCACTCCAGCACCGGCGCATCACTGCTTCGCTCGTCCCCAGGTTTAACGTTAGTGAAGCTGCATTTTTTTTCAAAGCCATGGCGCAACGAGCCACTTAGGAATTTCGCCTTAAAAAAAAGAACGAGAAAGCTCGGCTTCGTGCATAGCGTTCACGGCCAGCGTTTCCAGGTAAACATTACGGTTAAATAAGCTGCAGTTGCTAGGAAGCGTCAAGGATCTTCGAATGCTATAGCGCTCCACTCATAAAGAAGCTTAAGCGCCGTCCAAGTGTTTATTTTTTTGAATCGTTTTTAAACAATCGAAATAAATAAATAACGTTTTCACGCAGTTTCTTTAGCTATTGTTGGAGGAAAACAGCAAAAGATGAAGAAGGTTGCAAGGACATGTGTGGTCGCCAGGCTTATATGCAGACATAGAAAACGAACTTAATGGCTGCCCTAATTGCCAGGAGTATCGACGAAACGAAAAGCCAATGCAGCAGAGACAGCGCCTTTTCCGGAAAGTGCTTAGTCACGTCTGCATGTGGACTTCGGGGGGGCAGTGGCAACGTGTCTATTTTTTAGCCGTGATTGATGCCTTCAGGTATTTCGTGTGTCCGGTCCTTCAGCGGCAGCCACTATACAATGCTTCAGAACCAATTTTGCCATCCATGGCTTACCAGACGTAGTGATGAGTGTCAACGGTCTGGCGTTTGTCAGCAATGGATACAACGAGCTCAAAAAAAAAAAAAACAATTGGGGGCAGCTTCACACTAGTGTTGCGAAGACGGTGCAAACAGCGAAGCTTGCGACCCCACCTAGCTTTATCTCGACGCTGCCAAGTTTTTGCGAGGTTATGCTACGAGACTCGGCCACGTTTTGCGCAAGATTACCACGAAGTCATCGACAGCCCAAGGAGCAATGAACACTCGGTCATCTGGACGCCCAAACGCTTTTGCTTGGTTTCGCGGGCTCTTAACTCCGTATCTTCTGCGAATCGCCGATGTTTCGCCGCCGCTTCGGTGGCGCGATACTCGGTATCGGACTTTACTTATCTCACTCGCTCTTCAGTAGCGGCGCGGCGGCATTCGCAACGCACTTCCTCTTCTTCGAGAGTGACGCTCTTCTATCGCCGACGCATCTTCGCGGCGACGTGCTCGGCGCGTAGACGGTGGGGCTTTTCTGTCGCCGCGGCGGAGACGCGGAGCTATATATCCCGTGGGTCGGCGCAGTTGCGTCACAGCTTAGTTCCGCCTGTGCGCAGCCGTGGCAACCACCCCGCAGGGCGCGGTGACGTCATGGCTCGGCAAAGCTAAGGCGAAGCGATGCGGCGCGTGCGATGACGTCATGGCTCACGCAGCTGTGGCGAGGCTCGGCGCGGTTTGCCCAGCTGGGGCGAAGCGTTGCTAGGCGATGCATGGTGACGTCTTCGCCAGGCGGAGGTTTTGCGGCGTACACTCGACGGACCATCCTCGAGCTTAAACAGCTTCGCTAGTTTACAGGGGTATGTGCGATTGCGCTTGGACCCTTTCTGCAATACCTCCAGGATCGGCCCACATTTCGGGCGTACACCACCGGACTACCTCCAGTTTAAGCAGCTTCGCTGTTAAAAATGCGAATGAGAATTCCCCCATACCATCCAGCGTCTAATGGTGCGGCTGAGAGTGTAGTTGAGACATTCAAAACCAAACTGAAGAAGGACCATGTGCGGTACTTTGACACCAGCATGTGAAGAATTTTGTTTAATTATAGAACAATACAGCATAATAATGATAATAATGATCTTTATTCGTGGATTTACAGGGTACAAAATACGGACCTGCCCAAGCCGACAATGGCTTGTGGGGCAGTGTCCGGCAGCAGGGCACAAAACGGAGCATGCGCCACTGTCAATTCGTATCTGTTCATTTCTGAAGTGAAAAAAAAAACAGGGAAAAAGAAAAGAAAAAAAAAACAGGTAGGAAGGAAAAAAAGAAATTAAGCATACAAATCAAATATAACAGACTTTACGTCTTTGCAACTGCCTAACGAGAAAACATTGGTTGGGAGGTCATTTAGAGTACTTGGCACATAAAAAGCACGAACACGTTCACCGTACCTAGTGCGCACTCTAGGCAAAATGAAATGGCCACGTGGGCGCAGTGTACGAACAGGGACGTATGGGAGGCAGAATTCATTATTCCATAGATACATAAGAATGACGCTTTCTTTAAATAACAATCTGAAGGAAGGCATGCGTGATGACAAAAAGAGATTAGAGTTGTTGGGAATTTGAACACCATACATTACGGCACGAATTATAGATTTTAGTAAGCAATCAACTCTTTTGCGCCAAAACACTGAACAAAAGTAAAAAGAACAAATTCCAAAGCGCAGCACACTGTATGCTAATGTGTGAGCTATCATTTTCCTTATATAAACAGGGCATAATGCTTTGATAGAGTATAGTATACATGCTATTTTGCGCAGCCGGTCACAAACGTTAGCCAAATGACTATCCCAAGACATACTTGAATCAAAGTGAACACCCAGATATTTGACACTTGAGAAGTATGGAATAGGAGAGCAGGCACAATTATTACACTGAGGAGAATGAAGAAACAAGGGAGTGATGCGAGAAACACGTTTTAGGGGATTATGGAAACATACAAGTTTAGTTTTATTTTGATTGATAGAAATTAAGTTATTAATGTACCAACTCATGACATTTACTGTGTCAACTTGTAATTCAGTCACAGCTTGATCGTAATTAGCATGACGCGATACCAGAAGCGTGTCGTCAGCATACTGGAAAACTCGGCAATGAAGAATGGACTGAGCGAGATCGTTAACGTATAAGTTAAATAGAAGGGGTGCTAAAACCGATCCCTGAGGAACACCGCTGGACAACTGTGTGGGCCTACTTTTAATATTCCCGATTACTACAACTTGACTCCGACAATGCAAGTAATTCTTAAGGAGAGACAGGAAAGGCCCTCGGAAGCCATAGCTATGAAGTTTACAAAGTAAGACATCGTGATTCACGGAATCAAAAGCTTTGGATACGTCTAAAAATAATGCGCAAGCAAATTCGCTGCTTTCAAGAGCATTATTAAGGAAATCAGTTAGCTCATCTAGCGCTAACTTAGTGCCGCGCCCGGAGGTAAATCCATATTGGTTGGCCGATAAAAGGTTATGTGCATCAATGAAGGTTTGCATTACCTGAAAAATATGCTTTTCAAATATCAAAGCAATGCACGAAAGTATGGAAATAGGTCTATAGTTTGTGACAGAATTCACCTGCCCACTTTTGAAAAGGGGAACCACAAGTGCTTCCTTAAGGCCAGATGGCATGATTTGTGTTGCTATAATGTCGTTTATGATAGCTAAGAGAACACTCTTCAGAGCCGCGAAGTTTCTGCGAAGAACGTCAGCAGACACGCCATCCAGTCCAACTGACTTGCCCTGTTTGATGTTAAAGAGGATATAGCGAATATCTTCTTCAGTGCACTCTGGTAGAAAGGCAGACACAGCCACCGATGGCGGCCCAGGATAACTAGTATTACTAGACCAGTTTGTTGCAGCAGACGAAAAAAAAAATGTTGAATTGGTCCGCTAGGACAATAGACGGAGGTCCAAAATTTTTAGCAATGGTTTCATACGCACCTTTGCGTGGACGACCCCTTAACTCATTAACAACAGACCAGGCCTTGGATGGATTATTTCTAGATTCAGAAAACTTATTTTGGAAGTGTTTTCGTCGTCCAGCTCCAAGCACCGCGGTAACCTTATTGCGAGCCATCTTATACGCTGCGCGAAAAAACTGATTTTTAGGGGAACGACGATAACGCGCCCAAGCATATTCCTTTTCTGCTATAACGGATAAGGCACTTCCGCTTATCCATGGGCAATCCGGTTTTCGTTGTTTTATGACGACCACCTTTCTACACGAGTTCACAATCTGCGTGTAAACAGTAGTAAAAGATTCATACAGTTTGCTTGCAGGAACTTCCGCAAGAAAAGATCGCCAATCGTAATGCTGTAACGACAAGTCAAGCTTCCTGTTATCAACGACGTCAATTTCTGATATAGCTTTCTGGACGGTAATACGCTGCGACGAAATAAAGCTGCACCCCACAAAGAAGTGGTCCGACAGCTTTTGCTCAACAATAAACGGGAAAACCTGGTCGTTCTCGGAACGGACGTTCACGTGATCTAGGCATGAAGACACGAGTGATGCGCCCAAAACTTCGACACGTGTCGGGAGGTTGATAACGGCTTCTATCCCAAAGTCAGCGAGCGTGTTCAAGTATTCAGTTACGATGTGCCTTTCTTTTTTCAGCCGATCAATGTTAACATCACCTATCATGCACACATGACCAGATGGAAAAGCAAGTAGTCGCAACTCATCTACAAACTTTCTGACGCTTTGGTTTGGAGGTCTATAAATAGCGAGCAAAGTGATGGCAAAATGTTGTGTGTGAATACGAAGCGCTAGCGATTCAGCAGTTGTAAATGTTATATTCAGAGGACTTGAAATCCAGCATTCTTTGATAAAAACAGCAATTCCACCACCACGGCCGTCTTTCCGTGTAAAAAAATGATTGTGATAACCTTGGAGGGAAAATAGACCAATATGCTCTTGCCCAATATTAATTTCAGTTAAGACAAAAACATCAGCTATGTCACGCACAGCAACAACTTGGAGACAAAATTCATTCCAGTGCTTGCGAATACTGCGCACATTTACGTGAAAAATAGTGAAAGTGCTTTCACCAACTTTTGAAAAGGTATTGGTGAAAGAAGGAAAGTCTCGGAATTGTTCACACGTAGCCATGGCTCAAAGAAAAGACTACAAAAGGCAAAAAAAAAAGAATAGTCAGGCTAGCTGAGACAAGTCAGATAGGCTCGTTATACGCAGGATTGGGTCACCTTCTTTCTTCCGAGCGTAAATTCTTCCGTGTTTAACCCACACGAATTTGAAATCCACTTCCTTAGCCTTAGATTTCGACGCCCAGAACAATTCTCTGTTGTATTTTGTCAAGTTCTCGACAAAGAAAATGAAGGGCTCCTTTCTCTGCGCCAAATGACGCAATTTCTTCCGCCCTGCCAGCCAGCTGTCCCGTATGCCCGCCGAAAGAAAGCGGACCAAAACTGGCGCTGGTTTCCTGCCCTTCCCAGGCAACCGGTGCACGGATACGACATGGCCAGGAAGAAATGCGTCAATGCCCAGCTGAGCAGCCAGCCCGGAAACGGTAGCAGTCAAGTTCTCGCCAGGACTTTGGGGTAAACCGTGAATTTCCAGGTTCGATGACCTACTATACTGCTCAGAGGCGTTCATTTCACTTCGAAGGCTTTGAATGGCAGCTTCTTGCCAAGCGACTTGGTCCTCAAGTATCGCCGCTCTCGACGACAATGCCGAGATGTTTTTGTCACGAGTAGCTGCTTCTTGCAGCAAGGAATCATATTTACTTGACAGGAACTCAACCGAGTCGTGTATTTCCTGCATTTTTGTATTCACTGCTTCAATCTCAGACTTCAAGCACAGCAACTCGTCTATCTTTGATGGAATCAAGGAAAGCGCGTCGACTTGTTCGCGAATGGAATCCAGCAACGATAGCTTCTCGGCAATAGCTGTTAGCTGACTAGAGCTACCTTGGGACGCATCTCCTGACCTGCATGTTTTGCACCGCCACTTGTCTCTCCTTTTCGCGCTCATGGCCGAAAAGGTGCCCTCAGCCACACCAGAGCACTCCTGTTCGAGGTGATACAACGATGCACAGCTAGAGCACTCCATGTATCGGTCCTCGTCAGAAAACCTATCCCCGCACTGAGTGCACTTCTTTCCCTCCATCACATGCGCATACGATAACAACAACAGAAAACACACACACACACACACACACACACACACACACACACACACACACACACACACACACACACACACACACACACACACACACACACACACACACACACACACACACACACACACACACACACACACACACACACACACACACACACACACACACACACACACACACACACTCGCGGTCACTCAATCAAGTGGCAGTTCAGCAGTCAGCGGCACGAGAGGGGCACAGGAACGAGGCGATAGCGAAATCAGCTCACCTGCAGTAACAAAATGAGTCGTTTAGGGCCAGCTCTGGACGTGCCGCCGACTGCATAGCCTCCTATATTTTTTAAAAAATATAGGAGGCTATGAATACAGCATCACCTTAGAAGTCCTGCATCGGCCGGGCTGCTGATGGGCAGCGAAGTGAAGGCTTCTTTGATAGGCTGCATCCGGATTTGAGAGTTCGGGTTGGGTGAAAGCAGTTGCAACAAAATAATAATAATAATAATAATAATAATAATAATAATAATAATAATAATAATAATAATAATAATAATAATAATAATAATAATAATAATAATAATAATAATAATAATAATAATTTTATTTCAATCAACTTGGTGGAGGAGGCTGCAAGTTAAAGGAGAGGGCTATCAAGAATGCAAGAAGAGGGGGGCTGCGTCAGCCGGGCACGAGCGTATGGGTATGAAACTTCAAACCTGGACCACCATTTGTGAGTGTCGTGAATATCGGCGCAGCAAGAAGTGCATCATCTGCGTCAGTGATCCTCGAAGATGGCTCCACATGGATATGCCACGGTGACCACTTGGTGCCACGGGCATCAGAAGCATCGCATCAGGAGCAGCGGCAGCATAACCAGGATGGAACAAGTGAGACTGGCGCGGAATTAGAGGAGGTGCAGCAACCAGGAATGACACTGACAACCGATATGTCCAGCGCACGAGAACCAGTGGTGGATGAATCCAGTGGGTTGGCAGAATCAACATGTAACCCAGCAGTCAGTCTGGCGTATCAATTACAGTCACTTAGGAGGTCAACCAGGCAACGCCGTCCAGATGCGCGTTATTCCCCCTGAAGGTTGAGCTTTTTTGTGTATGGGAAAGGATTGTTATGTTGTATTGCAGAGCCACCACGAGGTGCTGCTCGCGCTTTTGATGGCAGTGCAAACCGTACAAGGAGGCAAGCATCGGCGAGCGTCGGCAGTCGCAAACGAGCAGCTCGTGCGTAACATGCGTACCGAATAAACGCTCTACATGTTCCTGTTTAGCTTGCTTTCATCTGATCAATTACCTGGCTAATTGGAGAAGAATAGTTGAACAAGGTTTTAATTTTTGAATTAATTGTGTGACATCCCATGGGAGAACTGTTATTGCGTTGTCAAATATTCGATGCTCTCATTAGCAGCGCGCTTTATACTGCATATACAGGGTGTCCCAACATTCATGCACCAATATTTCAAAATATGCAAATGCCACGTAACTGGAGAAAACCAAGGTGATGTTTGCCTTTGCTTGGAGATACTCAGATATTTTTTTGCATTCTACTTAATTACATAATTAGTCTTAACTAATTAATCAACCTCTCAAATATAATTAGAAAAAATTGTCAATGAGAAAATTGTAGAGCAACATGAAACACTCATGACACAGCTTTCTGTTGCTCAATATGTGCTGCATAAAAGTGTTTTTTCGAACGCTTGTGGGCGAGCGAGGCGGTGCAAGCTTCCAGACGCCCGGGAACCCACGTATATACTGACGGGTCTTTTACGTCTACATCAGCGGGAGCGGCAGGTGTGGGGTTGACACCGCGCGACAAAATAGTCGCCGTGCTGCACCGCCTCTACCCGACGCTCCACAGCTACCTCTGCCCACTCTGCAACGTTCCCGAGAACCTGGCACACTTGCTCTTGGAATGCCCATGGCATGAAGACAGCGAAATGCAGCCGGAAACGGACGCTAACAGAGCACCACAAGCAAACGAAGACCACCTATTCGAAACGTGGGAGGCCAAGCTCGCCCTCGGGGACCTGGAAGACCAACGACAACTCGTCGCCAGGGCCAAGAGGGCAGCCGAAGCCAGAGGGTTCCTGGACTAAGGAACCTTCCCACCTCAGGGCGATACCAGGCCTCGCTCGGGACATCTTTTCAACAATAAACGTTTCTTTCTCTCTCTCTATCTCTGAACGTGAAATAAGCTCGCGAATACATGCTAAGCGCCTCGAGTGGCCAGTCACGCGGCATGTCACTAAACCGACATGCCACCTTTCTAAAAAACGCTGCTTTCTCTCCAGGAAGCAGCTTGGAACGCTATATAGGGTGCTTTTTTTTTGCAGCACGATCAAGGGTTAGAACGCTCGCCTTCGTGCACAGCGTTCGCCGCCAGCGTTTCTTGGTAAACGTTACGGCTACATGAAAAGGTGCAGTTCCCGGAAAGCATGAGAAGCGGTCAAGGATCTTTGAAGGCTATAGCGTCCTACTCTTTTAAACACGAAGCTTAAACCTCTCCCAAGTCTGGCGACATCTTCTGAAGAATTAAAAATATAAATCCTTGTTTATATAGGAAAACATTGTTTGTTTCGGTCAATACGAGACACGATCTCTCTATCAGCGGTCATCTCGATTCATGTTCTGAATGGTTGTTTGTCTCTTTAGGAGCGGATGTCAGTGTAGGAAATAAGAATATTCTGCACTAAATAAAGTTTTTATTCTAGTCCTACTAATGGTAGTAAATTAAGAGCACGGGGAATTCACTCGTTATTTAAACTTATTAACACTAGTTAGTTAGTTACTTCTTGCCGAAACCCACACTTTTTTTTTGCGTCTGTTCACGCGATAAAGGCGTAGTCATTGTTCATTTTCATCAAATTTCTTTATGTAGTTCTTTAGAATACGTGTATACTATTGCAAACATTGATTCCAGTTTGTGAGCTATCTAAACAATAGAATTTATAGAATTATACGGAGGCACTGCATCCGTGCATTATATTATTCCCTAATCCACGTTTTTATTACTTTTCAGTATATTCGGATGCGGTTTCATTCATCCATTTCACTGACCACCTGCTTAATATACATTCTTGTCACGGTAAGTGAAATTGCCTTTTTATTCAGGATAAAACGGTGGAGGTTGTAACGGTAATGCTTGTGACCTCCTTATACGCGGAGTTAGCCTGCCGCACTTGGTTGGTACTTGCTCCGTTCGAGTGGGTCTTTCGATGTTATGAATACTATATATGAGCTGATCAGTTCAGCCTCTCGCAGAAAGGTGAATAGGATACGTGGCACTTCGTTCCGCATTGCCCGAGGTCTTTCTTGGAAAAATAATGGTTCTGTATTCATATGAGTAAACTCTCCGACTCCCATACGCACATTACTTGCAGAACAAACGCTTTTAACCATCAAATTGATTTGCACTACAAGGTATTTCGCGTAAATTTAACCAAGCTTTAAAAAATTTTACACCTTATAACGGCATATTGTTAATTGTCATTTTGAGCTACTCGCATATTTTTAAGTACCACCAGTTGGCTAATTACCTGTCGCTCGGTGTGTATATAAGTGTATTTGTAAATACAGTAGAGGGCGTGCAAGAACATCTAATGAAGTTGTTTCCAATATGTACTCGTTTACACGGTTTTCTTGCTGTGGCTCTGAAGAAAGCCTGCGCAATAGCAAGATAAAGTGGTGTACTACTTTTCCACATTTTGAATACGAGTCCAAGAGTCCTTCCTATTCAAGTGCTATTCCATTCTATATAGAGTGAAGTATTCTAAGCTGTTGCATATTTGTTTCCTTGAAACATATTATGGATAAAATCACTTGTTGCAGTTTCTACGGAGAGAGAACCATAGATGTAAGAAATGTTCCAAATGATTCTGCTGCACGATAGCAGCAGTTGTTGCGCAGGGACAGAAGTTTCCGAGTGAATGCATATGTCGGATAACGAACTGAGGAAGCTCGCGTCACCCCTTCACCTGTCTATCTACGATGTGAACCTCTTCGAGTATTCCTGTGGCTGCTGTGCCGTCACCGACGCCACGCCTTATCGACACTTCCAGACGTACGGCCGTACTCCTCTTTTTCAAGAGCCATGAAATGCCAAGAATCCGTCATAACTTCATACTTTGCCCCTGGTGACTTTCCACGTATGCCGCCATGGGTAATCTCCAAAACACGGGTACGTCTCTCTATTCCCGGAATTTCTCGAAAATCGTGAATACCTACCGTGGGACCAGACATCTAACACTTGAATATATGTCGAAAGAATATTGCTCCTCGGTGAATGTGTATACAGACAGATCGGTCTCGTCGTATATACGAGTCTGGTGCGGCTTTCGTTGTGCCTGCGCATCAAGTCATTCGACGGTTTCACCTGCGTAACACGACGGCACAAACGTCCACGCAGCTCTAGTGGCAATCAGAGAGGCAGTTCACTGTATTTCGCAACAGCATCTTCAAGTATAAACAGTCTTCAGCGACGCAAAATCGGCTCCGCAGCTACTGAGAGTTGTAATGAAAGAAAGCTCTGACATAGTGTTGGATTTTCAAACTGCCGAGCTATACACTCTAGCGGAATAGAACGGCCACAACATTACGTTTCAATGGATGTCGAGTCAATGTAGTGTACACGGCAACGAACTGGCCGATGCCGAAGCGAAGAAAGCACTCGAAGAACGATAGTCACAGCTAGCAATTCCGTTTTCAAGAGCGGACGCCTACTGTCTTCTCTCCAGTGTCATCGGAAAATCGACAGAAAAACACTGGGACAATCCGGATAATCGACACAGAAGACTCCAGAGATTGGATCCTACCATGAAATTTAGGTTACCACCGAAAATTCAACGCAGCTCTGCGAGTATTCTGCAGAAACTGAGGCTGGAGGTAGCGTTTACGTACGGGTACGTGCACCTCATGCGACACCTCATGTGACGCGGAAGAGCGTCAAATGTTGAGCAATGACCTCACTCGTCTCGACAGCCCACCGTTGTCGGAGGACGTTATTTTAGAACCTTGACCAGGCGTTAAATCGAGTTTTAAGGCCATCGAGGTGTTCCTGGACTTTTAACAGCGAAGCTGTTGAAGCCGGAGGTTGGCCCGTATAGCATAGAGCAGAAACGGTGCCTGGCGATGCCGTCACCGCGCGTTGCCTAGCAGCCACTTGTCACAGCATCGCCTCGCTTCGCCGCCGCTCCGCATCACGGCACCGAGCTGCAGCGACTGCGCACCTGCTCCGTCTAGAAATGACGTCACTTCAGGTTGCCTAGCAATCACATGTGTATCGCTTCGCCTAGACATGTCAACGCTTCGTCAGGCGTCGTCGTAAAGGGCGTCGTGCGGCCAAGCGAGAATCAGCGCGTCGGCGGCGAGCCGATTCGGAATACCGTGCCGAAGCTACAGCCGAGGAGAGGCGCCGGTGTTGCGTCCCGAATCGGCCGGGCGCATTCTTTGATTTTTTCCCATCGAGGCAGGCCCTTTCATGAGCGTTGCCGAGACGGCGACAGTGCCAGACACCGACGAGACAGGCAAACAAGCGCCCCAACTAGGCAGTGCGCATTCTTTAGGTGCTTCCCACGATGCCACCCCCTTCATCAGCCGCCGCCTACTTGTCGACGCGGCGCAACACCAGCTGGGACGCGATGACAAAGAAGCTCACGAAGCTTGCCCCCCTTCGTTAGACGCGGGGATTAGTGCAAAGGCCATTCTCCGGACCCGGGCAAGCTGACCGTCGGAGGGCAAGAAACAGGTCACCGACTTTCGTAGAAGGAGTGTCAACCCCCTGTTTCCGGATTGCCTCGTCCTTGCTTCGAAGGTGCAACATTGGAGGCGGAGTTCAGCGAACAAGACGGCCCGTCTGATTGGCCGCATCAAGGTCATCTGATTCCCTAGTCGGGTCTACTAGGGAAGACCGATGTTTTATAAGGGGACACCTTGCGTGCAGTGGTGTGTCCTGACGAGTTCTGACATGTGCTCAGACATGTAGTGAGCTTAGACTTTCAAAGTGCTCCCCCATGGAGTGGGCTTCGATATTTGGAGCCACTGTAAATATGTAAAATAAACCCTTTTTCTCTCGCTCTTACTCCCGGACGTACCCATCCCTTTGGCTGAAGGATCACCGGCCTAAACGCTACCCGAGTCTCAACAAACTGGCAGCAGCGGCTGAATAATCTCCGACCCGCAACAACGGATGGCAGCGCTCAGATGAAACGCCAACCCGTCCATAACACCGGCGACTCGAAGATCTGAGTTTCGAGAACGTGAAGGCGAGAGTCTGTGTTTGAGTATCCAGCGTCGTCGGAATAATCTAGGTTGATCACAAGCTCCATTGTTTGCTCTATCTAGCCTTGCACCACTAGTGCAAGCTGCGCTCATTTTTAAAAAAAGTAAGGCCTGGACTGTAGGCTCTGAGTAGATCATGATTGCTAGCTAAATGTTTTACATCCTCTTTCTCCCGTCATCGTCATCATCGCCACCCATAATGTGCCTCTTCCCTCTTCCCCTTCCTCCAATGCAGAGTAGCTGGCCAGAGGAATGCACCTCAGGTCGACCTCTCTGCATTTCGTATCATTAAACATTTCTCTCTCTTTCTATCCCAATTGGTTACACTAAACCATTTGGCCAGTCTGACCATGTTTGAATCCGTTTAAAGCAGTGTACGACGCTCAAGTAAAACACTTATAATCTTATGCGAAACACAAAACGCCATTTTGCGTCCATCTGTTGACAAGCTCCTCCTTTGTTTCTTCATTGGGGCCCCAGATAAGTGAAAACACTTGTTCATCGTTTAAAGCTCCTTAGTTCTCCGAACCTCTCATTGTGAACGGCAATATATGCAAGTGTCAATATGCTGGATCTTCAAAGGCAAACTAATCGCGAAAAGAAACGGCTATACTAGCCGTGCAATGCTTGCTTGCACAAGTGGTTAATGCACTTTGGCAGACAAAATTTTAACCACAAATTCCAGCCATCAAACCCATAATTAAAAAAATCTTAATTAACGTTATTGCTACGTCATTTATGGTATGGTATATGTTTATACTTCAAACGTTATGAAAATCAATGAAAATCATATTTGATGACACTTTCACGTTTATTCTGCCAGAAGTGCTTTGTATTCCGAAATATTCATCATCAAAATTAACGGAAGGTTAGGTAACTACGCTTTCAGGGGCGTGGATCTGATACAACGTCAAGGCGTCAGAGAACGTCAACGCAACGGAAAGGGGAAAAAATTAGAGGTGACTCAGCAGTAATTGCGAGAGAAATGTGTTAGCATTACGCCGCGCCTATGTAAGGTGCCGAATACATAATGTAAACAGCGTTCACCACATTGCAAAGTGTTCAGAAGCTCACCGGACACACGACTTGCGTCTTCGAGGAGCGAAGTGAACGGAAGGTGGTCCGGAGCAGACCACCGTCAATTCACACACACACACACACACACACACACACACACACACACACACACACACACACACGCACACACGCACACACGCACACACGCACACACGCACACACACACACACACACACACACACACACACACACACACACACACACACACACACACACACACACACACACACACACACACATATATATATATATATATATAGATATATTGAAAGGTGCGCAGGCGCACCTAAAAAGCGACACTGAACATTGCACTTCGACATTTCCGCCTGGGTCCGGCCTTCATGAAGAGTGCGTGTGCAAGCACCGAGAGCTTTATATCTGCATCCCTTTGTAACAGCGACAAAAAACGGAACACAGATAAAGCGTAGGTCAGCTATCTCTCAGTGGCGTATTCATGACGCCGTTCAGTGGCGTCATGAATACCAACAGGCATACATTCAGTCAAGTCAAAAAAAAAAAAAAAAGGTACACGTACATTAAGTGTCGTCCACAAGGGAGGAGTGTGAGAACCATAAGACGGAAAGATGCAGCCAGTGGAATATTGGGGAGGTGAATTACGTGTTAGCATAGAGCATGCGAGCTGTCGCAGCTGCCCGTAGAGTGTTTCTCTTGTGCTTTGTTTGAAGTTATTGCAACCTTTGTGAGACCACGATGACGGTCAATACACTCCCACCTGATTATACGACGCCCATACTGTGAAAGTACTGAAAGTTGGGCGAGTCTTGGGCTATTCATATTGAAACTGTCTGTTGCCTTTGCCTTTGTCCTCGTTTCTTGTGTGCCCATATTGTGACCCCCACTAGCCTCTGAGTTACGCGAACTGCGTTCCAGTGCATTCTTTCTACAGGTGGTATGTTTTGTGTTAGCTGGCAAACTGTTTATATTGATTCATCTATAAGTACCTTAAAGAGCCCTCATGGGGCATTGTGTAAGGGGGCAGTGCAGTAAATGCATACTATAGTAAGCTGCTGCGACAGGCAGCAGCACAACGAGACGCTAGCTGGTGGTGGAACAACGTTTCTTGATGACACCGCTGCGATATATATATATATATATATATATATATATATATATATATATATTGCAGTGGTGAAAGGGTGTGAGAAAGGGAACGCAGACGATATCGCCGCACAGGAACCGGGGAGAAAGGGGTACACGAACGAGAGAGTGCAAGAGCGTGCGCGCGCACAGCTGGCTTGGCGGTTCCGCAGCAATGTACAACACAGAAAATACACCACGTTCATAAATATTAAAATACAATACCTTAACAAAGTAAAACATCGATCAGTGCCGAAGGCTGCGAACGAACCCAGAAAATTATATATATATATATATTGTAAGCAAATTTCACGTACTTCATCGTTCTCATTTGTATATAGCCATCATCATCCCTGTTTCTCTTCTTCTTCGTGTTTGAGCCTCGGCCGTGCCGGTGGAATAAACGGGTCTGCCAGTGCTGCCTGTCCTGGTCGTCTTCCGTCTTTCAAAGTGGTGGAGGCGCGTCAAGATCCCGACGTCCTCCTGCGTTCCTGCCCTACCTGGAGCTACGTTCCGGTCGCCGCCTGCGCCCGGCCACCCCCACAGCTATGACCACCCCTGCGTCGGCCGCCGGCACTATCGCTACCCCTGACGCTCCTGCTCCTACGACATCGGCTGCACTGACATCGTGCACCATTACCACCCCTCATCGTGATCCACCAGTCTTTGCGGGTCTCCGCGGGGAAGACGTCGACGACTGGCTCGACAACTACAACCGCGTGAGTTCGGCCAATGGTTGGACCGATAGACAGAAGTTGACTACCGTCGCGTTCTATCTGACCCACGTTGCGAAGACGTGGTATTTTAACCACGAAACTGACTTCACCGACTGGTCAGCGTTTACTACCAGCTTGCGGCAAATTTTCGCGTCTTCATCTGGCCGTTCAGAAGTCGCCAAACAGAAGCTCGCTGCGCGTGTTCAACTTCCGCAAGAGTCATATACATCGTACATCGAAGATGTCCTGGCTCTATGCCGCCGCGCCAACGTTGGAATGACGGAAGCCGAACGCATTCGCCATATTCTTAAAGGCATTGGTTCCATCGCATTCAACGCCTTAGCTGTCCAAAATCCTACCTCGGTTCAAGATATTACATCGGCGTGCCAGCGCTTGGACGAGCTTCAGGCCCTCCGTCTTCACCGTGACAGCGACCTTCCAATGCCACCTCATTCTGATTTACGTGCTCTTATCCGCTCTATTATTCGCGAAGAACTTCAGGAGCAGCAACAGCGGCGATCCACTGTTGTTCCCGCCCCATCGCCAACGTTCGACTTGCGCAACCTTGTGAAGGAGGAGGTGGCAGCCATGACGACACCGACAACGTCTGTTGCCCCAGCAGCGTTCCCGATGCCCACATACGCGGAAGTCGCTGCAATGCCACCTGCTACTGTCCCTTCTGGGCCTCCTGACCTCACCTGCGGCCATTTGGCCTCTATGGGCGCCCGAGCACCTGCTGCACCTTCGTATACTCCGTGGCGTCCACCTCGTCCGGTCTGCTTTTACTGCGGTATACGGGGCCACATATCGCGTTACTGCCGTCGCCGCCAGCTGGATGTAAGCCGAGGCTATGCCGATTTCGAGCGAGACGAGAACCGCCGACACGACGCTTACTACCCAGGCCCGTCCGCTTTTACGCAGCGTCGTTCTCCATCTCCTCCAGCGTCTGCCTCAGAGCTCCCGTTCGGCTAGACGACGTTCTCCTTCTCCCTACCGCCGCTCTGCATCACCGCTTCGCCCCATCTCCCGCCTTGCTGACCAACACTCGGAAAACTAAGGATTGCAGTTTTTGTAGGGAAAACTGCGTCCTGTCGAACTTCGGAAACACCTCCTTGTCGCCCGGCCAATATGCTATCTGTAACTCTCGAAGGTGTTCCTGTGCAAGCTCTCATCGATACTGGTGCCGCTGTTTCCGTTCTGCGTAGTGATTTGTGCTCACGGCTTCGTAAAGTCCGAACGCTTTATCTTGGACCAGTTTTACGCGGCGCTAATAACGTACCCATTCACCCCGACGGACAATGTACGGCTCGTGTTTTGATCGACGGCATTCGTCACCACATTGAGATGATTGTGCTACCCGCGTGCATCCATGAACTTATTCTCGGTTGGGACTTCCTGCATTCTGCCTCCGCTGTTATATCATGTAGGGAGAAAGTCGTCCACATCACAGATACCACGGATGCACCTATTTTGGAGTCGTCACCCTCCATCTTGAACTTGGCTGTCGCTGCAGATTACGTCCTGCACCCTGGTCACGAACACATTGTAGCTGTCACATCCGGCCAGCTAACCGATGGAGACGCACTGGTTACCCCCTCTTCACGCTGCACTTCACGAGGAATTCTAGTCGCCCCTTGTCTCGTCCGGTTTTCATGTGGCCGAGCTCTCCTGTACGCCTGCAACACAACCCCAGATCCTGTATTGTTGCCCAAAAGGATGACCGTGCCAACCTTCACCGACCCGCCACTGATCTCTGTCGCAGCGCTTTCCCCTTCTTCGTCACCAGTACCAACCTCAGGTTTGGATTCTTCTTCTCTCCGAGCCCTAATTGGTTCTGACCTAACCACTGCCCAGTCGGATGCGTTACTCGCCCTTTTGGCTAAGCACAAATCCTGCTTTGATAGCTGTGCCACCGCATTGGGCCAGACTTCCGTAGCTGCACACCGCATCGAAACCGACGGTTCTGCAATTATACGCCGTCGCCCATATCGTGTTTCGCAGTCGGAACGGAAGATCATTGAAGAACAAGTTGATGACATGCTAGCACGAAATATTATACGACCTTCATCCAGTTCCTGGGCGTATCCTGTCGTTCTGGTGAAGGAAAAGGATGGTTCCGTTCGCTTTTGCGTTGATTATCGAGCGCTCAATAAGATTACAGGCAAGGATGTGTATCCCATGCCTCGAATTGACGACGCCTTAGATACACTACAAGGAGCGGAATATTTTTCCAGCCTTGATCTGCGATCGGGATATTGGCAAATTCCCATGAACGAGGCTGACAAAGAGAAAACCGCTTTCGCCACGCCGGACGGACTTTATGAATTTAATGTAATGCCATTTGGCCTGTGCAACGCTCCAGCCACGTTTGAGCGTATGATCGACACTGTTCTTCGTGGCCTTAAGTGGAAGACCTGCCTCTGTTATCTGGATGACATCGTTGTTTTTTCTTCCAGCTTCAGCCAACACCTACAGAGATTAGACGAAGTCCTCCAATGCCTTTCAGATGCTGGTCTCCAGATTAATACTAAAAAGTGCACATTCGCCAGCAGAAGCATCAAAGTGCTGGGTCACGTCGTTTCAAAAGACGGCGTCCAACCTGACCCTGAGAAGATTGCTGCTGTGCTTCAATTCCCTTGCCCATCAAATCAAAAAAAACATTGCGCAGCTTTCTCGGCCTGGCGTCTTACTTTCGCCGTTTTATACGCAATTTTGCTACAATAGCAGGTCCTCTACATAAGCTCCTGGTCACCGGCGCCTCTTTCACATGGTCCGAAGACTGTGAGTCGGCATTTCAAGCCCTTAAGAAACATCTCACTTCCGGACCGGTGCTTCGCCATTTTGATCAGATGGCACCCACTATACTCCACACTGACGCAAGTGCGCAAGGCATCGGAGCAGTGCTCCTGCAACAGGGTTCCGCGTCTAAAGAGCAGGTTGTGGCGTATGCTAGCCGGACCCTCTCGCCATCTGAACTGAACTACACGATCACAGAGCAGGAATGCCTGGCTATTGTTTGGTCCATTCAGAAGTTTCGCCCGTATCTCTATGGTCGCCACTTCACCATCGTAACCGACCATCATGCTCTGTGTTGGCTGTCATCTATGAAGAACATGTCAGGACGCCTGGGACGCTGGATACTGCGCTTACAAGAATATGATTTCACGATAACGTACCGGTCTGGCAAATGTCATCATGATGCAGACGCACTGTCTCGATGCCCGCTTTCGCCTTCTATCGATCGTGCGCACTCCCCGTCTCTACCACGTCACTCTGACGCTACGCCTGCCGCCCACCAGCTCACGCTAATGTCACTGGATCAAGCTCAGCTTTCTTCACGCTCCGATTTAGCTTCCCTTCAGCACGCAGACTCCTACTGTCGAACTCTCATTGATCGCCTTCGCGGCCTAACTAAACCACCCAACAGCCGCTTGCGACGCCAGCTTCAGCAATTTCGCCTTCAAGATGGGGTGCTTCATCGTTATATTTATCATCCTACGGGTAACAAGTGGGTCCCAGTCATACCTCGCTGCCTTCGTCTTCGAGTTTTAGAAGCATTTCATGATGACGTTGCCGCCGGCCACTTAGGCTTCCTCAAGACCTACGACCGCATCAAGACCCGCTGCTTCTGGCCTCGATTGTCCACAACGGTAGCCAAATACGTTGCCTCATGTGCGTTGTGTCAGCACCGCAAACGCTCCACATCCCCGCCTGCCGGTTTTCTTCAGCCTCTGCCATGTCCGACCGAACCTTTCGAGTGCATTGGAATTGACTTATACGGTCCCTTGCCGTTGACGCCCTCCGGTCACCGCTGGATCGTCACAGCGGTAGACCACTTAACAAGATACGCCGAGACTGCGCCTCTTCGATCTGGTGCTGCTTCTGAGGTTGCTGACTTTTTCCTGCAATCCATAGTCTTGGGCCATGGTGCTCCTCGCGTTCTTTTATCCGATCATGGCAAAGCCTTCATGTCCCACGTCCTCGAAGAAGTCTTGCGGCAGACTAATACGAAGCATAAAACCACTTCTACATATCACCCGCAAACCAACGGCCTTACTGAACGCTTCCACCGAACGCTCTCTGACATGATTTCTATGTACTTACGTCCTGACCACACAAACTGGGACAACATCCTTCCCTGTGTTACATTCGCTTATAATACTGCGACACAACGAACTACCGGTCACAGCCCTTTCTTCCTGGTGTATGGACGATCTGCCTCCTCCGTCTTCGACTCCGAATTCTTTTTCTCTCCTGCTTCGCCTAACACCTCCCTCCCAGAAGAGTTTGCAGCTAGACTCGCGCATTGCCGTGAAATTGCTCGTCGCAACACCGCCGCTACCCAAGAAAAACGAAAACGTCGCTGCGACAGTAAACGCCGCGACATCGCCTTCCATCCTGGAGACCAAGTCCTCCTATGGACGCCGGTACGAACCCCTGGACTTTGCGAGAAATTCCTTCACCGGTACATTGGGCCCTACACAGTCCTACAACAAACTTCCGCAGTGAACTATCTAGTCACTCCGCTTCACTCCGTCGAGGACCGCCGTCGTCGTAGTGCAGAAATTGTTCCCGTCTCCCGCATGAAGCACTTTATCCCCCGTTCAGCCGATCTTTAGATTGCGGCCAGGTTGGCCGCTTCCACGAGGGGGGGAAATTAGTGTAAGCAAATTTCACGTACTTCATCGTTCTCATTTGTATATAGCCATAATCATCCCTGTTTCTCTTCTTCTTCGTGTTTGAGCCTCGGCCGTGCCGGTGGAATAAACGGGTCTGCCAGTGCTGCCTGTCCTGGTCGTCTTCCGTCTTTCAATATATATATATATATATATATATACAGGGTGTTTCAGCGAACACTTTCAAAATTTATTCAAGGTTGCCTGTGGCAGATAGTCCAATTCTAGTTAATGAGCTGGTCTACTCGAAGAGGCGGACATTGCTTGCACAAAAAATTGAAATGCATAATCGACTAATTACCAAAAATTAACCACTTAGGTTTTTAACTAATTACCCAATGGCCCATATTGCAATTTACAAATTGTAGCCGAGGAGTTCGCAAGGCGAATCCACTTAGAAGTAATTCTCAGGATGACACCAGTTTCGAGATATTAATTCCCGAACTTTGCGGAGAAATGCATTGGCGTTCCAGTTAATTTTGTGCGTCAATGCAAAAAGCGACGTTTTTTTAAGAACCTAACTGGAACGCCAGTGCATTTCTCCGCAATGTTCGGGAATTATTATCTCAACACTGGTGTCATCCCGAGAATTCGTTCCAAGTGGATCCGCCTTGCGAACTCCACTGCTACAATTTGTAAATTGCAATATGGGCCATCAGGTAATTAGTTAAAAACTTAATTAGTGGATTTTTCGTAATTAGTCTATTATGCATTTCAATTTCTTCTTTAAGTAATGTCCACCTCTTCAAATAGACCAGCTCATGAACTCGAATTGTGCTATCGGCCACAGGCAACCTTTAAGACATTTCGAAAGTGTTCGCTGAAACACCCTGTATATATATATATATATATATATATATATATATATATATATATATATATATATATATACATGGCGGAGCTTCATATATATATATAGGAAGCTCCGCCATCGGTTTCCGGGCGAACTATATATTTATATAGTCCGCCCGGAAACACACAACATACCACCTATGCAAAGATTGCATTGCAATGCAGCTCATGGAACTCAGGTTAGTGGAGTTTACAGTATCGGCGTTATATAACCAGGTGGGAGTGTAATGAGCGTCTTCGTAGTATCGCAAAAGTTGTAGTACCTTCAACAAAGAACAAAAGGAGCACTTTTCTGGCAGCTGTGACCCCTCGCATGCTCTATGCTAAAATGTCATCCCTCTCCATTACATTCTGCTGGCTGCGTCTTTCCATCTTACATTTCCAAAGCCCCTGCCTTGTGAATGCACCTGAACGTACGTGTATTTTTATTGCGGTAGGAGTTATATGAACACTCCAAGGCGCATTTTGCCGTCGCCGTCACCGTCGTAGTGATGCTTCAGATAAAGTCCAACGGCGATAAAATTGTCGCCGCGCGACGTGCGTTGTGTGTGCGAGCGAAAACGTGCGAGGGTGAGCCGGCAACCGCAGCTAAATCTCGCGCACGCGAGAGAGAAAGGCGGCCAGAAGCGCACGGTCTTCGTTCACGCGCGAGGCACGGGGAGGAGGCGACGGAGACGGGAAGGGGGGGGGGGGGTGCGTTCTGTTTACGCGGCTGCTGCTCAAGGAGCTATCTTGAAAGCGATCTGCGACGCGGCCGATGTGTGCGCCCGCGGGAGCCTCATCTTCACAGCGATTTGCGACGGACCAAAGTGCAAAGTGCATTCGCCGAGTGCCGGTAGCTTCGTATGCGCTGCGCTTTCGACGTTTAGTTCGCGTTGAAGCGAGCGCCAGCGCGAAGGTCAATTTGCTCGCTGCCCCTGGCGTGCTTTCTCACTCCAGCGTTTTGACGAGATCCCGCGGTCATCGAGGGAGATGTGTTCATGTTTATCTGTGCGCGCATGACACCGTGCTTGTTTATTTGGTTAGCAAGCGAATATTTACAACTTTATACGGCCAATAAAAGTAATATCCTTATTTCGTATAGCTGTCTACTAATTTGCTATCGCAATCGATGCTTCGCCTTTCGGCCGAAACTGCGACTTTTTTTTTACGTCAGTGAACGTACGCACGTTGGTATTCATGACGCCACTGAAAGTACGCGTGTTTGTATTCATAGGGTAGCTCCGCTTTTTAAAGCGAAGCTTTCCTGCCTCTTCTCCTGACTTCCCGGGCCCTACTGCGGTCTTGCTCGCGGGAGGAGACCAAACGCGTGCCGCTGGCTTTTTTGCAACACCACCAGATAGCGTTCGCCTCCCGGCATGCAAGAAAAAGCGTACGAGAAAAAGCATACGAAAAAAAGCGTAGTTCAGAAAACTGAACCAGCAACCACACAGAGGGCTGAGAGATCAAAATTTAGCATAGAAAGGTTTATTGGAAAAAGGCAGGAGGAAATGTTCCTAATAGCACGGCAACAGGACTCGAAGAAATCCCAGTACAGCTAAATAAAAACCTCGGTCCAAAGCGCAAGGCACTGCTTACTAATGCCATAGAGCAAGTGATTAGAATTACAAAAACTCCTGTTGGATGGCGTGAAAGCAAGATGAACCTCATCTACAAAGGTAAAGGAGATAAGGTAAGGATAAGACGAGCTCGTACAGGCCAATTACAGTAACGTCGGTGATATACAGAATGGCAATGCAAGCGATAAAATTCGAACTGTCGAAGTGGGTGGAGAAAAACGATGTATTGGGAGAACTGCACGCTGGGTTGAAGCCAGGCAGACGCTTAGAGGATAATATGTTTGTACTAACTCAGTGCATAGATATATCAGTAGCTCAGAAAAGACCTTTATGGATAGCATTTCCAGATATTAAAGGAGCTTATGTCAATGTAGACAGGGAATTATTATGGGATATTCTTAAGCATGAAGACATAGAGGGAGGTTTCGTGTAACTGCTGAAGGAGATATATAGAGACAACCGATTACAAGTTGCATGGGAAGGTCGAAAAGGTAATGAAATGGCCGGAATTCACGAAGGATTGAAGGAAGGATGTCCTCTGTCTCCATTGCTGTTCACGCGTTATGTGAAGGGTATAGAAAGACGACTGCAAAACAGCGAATGAGGGTTGAATTTATCCTACATGGGTAATGGACAAATGGTGCAACAGAAGGTCCCTGGACTGTACGCATGTACGCAGACGTCATATTGCTACTAGCGGACAAAAAAAATTACATATACTTACGAATATATGTGGCAACGCAGCGACAAATCTAGGCCTTATGGTCAGCACAGAGAAATCGGGAATTATTATCTTTAATGAAGAGAGGAGTAATTACGTGGTTTCAATTCAACAGCAAGTCATACCCATAGTCAAGAATTATAAGTACCTCGGCGTAAACATAAACGAAGGAAAGACTTACTCAAGCACCCACTAAGATAATCTGAAAATAAAGGGGAAGCGGAATGCCGCAAGAATGAAACACAGAGCACTGTGGGGCCACAATAAGTATGAGGTGGTGCGTGGAATCTGGAAAGGAGTAATGGTGCTAGCGCTAACGTTCGCAAATGCTATTCTGTGCTTAAAATCGGATATATTATCGGGGTTGGAAGTTAACCAAACATCAGTAGGCCGGATGGCTTTGGGAGCCCACGGTAAAACCACAAATGAGGCAGTGTAGGGTGACATGGGTTGGGCCTCGTTTGAAATCAAAGAAGCGCAGAGCAAAATTAGTTTTGAAGAAAGACTCAGGAACATGGATGAAAAGAAATAAGGGGCTAAAGTGCAGAAGTATCTGTACCTGAAAAGCGTGAACACAGAATGGAGAAAGAGGTCAAGAAAGTGGGCAACCAAGTACAGGATAATCGAAACTGTAAATAGACAACCAGTATCATCAGAAAGAAAGTGAGGGAAATTGAGACAGTGAATTGGATGCAACGAATGAAAACAAAAAGGACAATGGAGATTTACAAGAATGAGAAGAAAGAAACTAGAAGGGAAAATGTGTACGAAAACACAAAGGGCAGTGCCTTGCTATTTGAGGCTCGAGCCGGTTGCCTAAGGACGAAAACATACCGGAGCAAATATTCGGAACTAGATGAGGCACGTGTAGGCTGCAGTAAAGGTCCGGATACCACTCAGCACATCTATATAATGGAATGCGAACGGATTCACCCAGCGAGAACCGTAGGTAACGGGCAACTCCCAGAAGCGCTTGGGTTTAAAGTGGAAGGAAACATCAACCGAGCAGCCGTAGAGATAAGCCACAGACGATTACAGTATTGCTGGAAAAAAAAGCAGGGAAGCGATTGATAAGACCAGATCTCTTAAAATCATAGGTATCGGTATAGGGTGATTTTCGAAAAAGAAAGAGTAAAGAATACTTTGTACTCCTTTCTTCTTTTTGCCAATTTCATGTATCCTCCCCTCACGCAATACTCCTTCGGGAGCCTGTGAGGTAACTGAATAAATAAATAAATAATGAGAGGTATAGAAAAATGCTAGATCAAGAACATGTATAGTACGCCTGATTAAATCAAGCAGGCTAGGTGACTATGTGTCACCGCCCCGTTTAATAGGGGACGCCATTAAATCATCATCATCATCATCATAATCATCCTCATGATCAACAAGAGCTTGGTGGCGCAACCCACGGCCCCGTTCCTCAGGGGACGCTCATGGCATCCGTCCAACCAACCCCGCTGGGGCCGTCGCGATACCCTTTCACAGTTTGTGCATATGACACGTGTTGTGCTTGCTTTCCTGTGCTACAAAAATGCAGGTGCTGGGTTGTGGAGGTCGCGTGCTGGGCTGTGATAGCGTAAACATCACACTCGTCCAGAGCCTGAAGAGAGCGCTTGAAGCTGGCGTCTCAACAGATGGTTGGCGACGTATGCAAAATGAGCACGTAAACACGCTTCAGCAAAATGGCTTTAAAGCGTGCTCTGAGGTCGAGGACACCCAGGCCAGAAAGGAGCGTCGCGCGGAACAAGAGCGTGTTCGCTACGCTAAGAAACGTGGTGCAGACCGCCAATGTATGCATGCAATGCGTGCATACAATTTTAATAACTATATGAAATACGTACAACCCCATAATTCAATTTAAGTTTAACACTTCTGCCACGATGCGATGTGACGTGTGAGCCATTGATAATACTCAGCCCTCTCAGACATTATGAACAATGACGCACACAAACGTCCCAAGCAAACACAACGTTCCCTGTGTATTCTGTGTACTACGCTGACAAACAGCGGTGGTGCACGCAAGGTAACGTTTTGCATCAATTCACCACCCTCGTATTGCACTAAACGCCGAAGAAATTACACATTCGCCGTCAATATCATCGCTAACTATCATCAATCAAAGCAAACAGCATGCAAACCTTCGCTTGCATCGATTCCCACAGTGCGTGGGATCCGCATATCTTTTTCTTGTTGGTATTCATGACGCCACTGAATGTACGCTTGTTTGTAGTCATAGGAGACCTACGCTTTCTCTCTCTCTCTCTTTCTCGTTTTCATATTTGCAGAGAAAATGTATAAATTGAGCTCTGGGTGCTTGCAATCGCTCTCTTGATGAAGGCCGGACACCAGCCGAAACGTCGACATTAAATGTTTGTTTTTGCTTTTTTACGTGCGCCAGCACTTCTATCAATTTATTGAGCACCGGATCGGCAGAACTGCTTCTTTTATATATATTGCAATGCCGCACTGGAGGAGCGTAGAAGAGGAAGCGGCGCGGGGTTTCGGTGATCGGCTGTTTAGGACCGTCCCATGTCTTCTGGAACCTTTTCGCTCCACATAAATATGTTTAACATCCTTAACAACTGTGGTGGAGGTGCTGGGTATATATTCGGTAGTATATCGACGAACCGGTGAGGACTGGTGGTGGCATTATGTGCATATAAAGGGTGTTTCAGCGAACACTTTCAAAAATTATTACAGGTTGCCTGTGACAGATAGCACAATTCTAGTTCATGAGCTGGTCTACTGGAAGAGGCGGACATTATTTGCATAAGAATTTTTTTAATTATTCGATTATGCAATTGAAATGCATAATCGAATAATTAACAAAAAACCACTAAATAAGTTTTTAACTAATTACCTGATTGCCCATATTGCAATTTACAAATTGTAGCTGTGGTGTTCGCAAGGCGGATCCACTTGGAATTAATTATCAGGATGACACCAGTTTCGAGATAATAATTCCCGAACTTCGCTGAGAAATGCATTGGCGTTCCAGTTAGTGTCTTAACAGAACGTCACTTTATGCATTGAAACAAAAAATCAACTGGAACGCCAATGCATTTCTCCGCGAAGTTCGGGAATTAATATCTCGAAACTGGTGTCATCCTGAGAATTAATTCCAAGTGGATCCGCCTTGCGAACTCCGCTTGTACATTGCAATATGGGCCATCAGGTAATTAGTTCAAAACCTAATTAGTGAATTTTTGTTAAATATTCGATTATGCATTTCAATTTCTTGTGCAAGTACTGTCCGCCTCTTCGAGTAGACCAGCTATTGAACTAGAATTGTGCTATCTGCCACAGGCAATCTTAAATAAATTTTGAAAGTGTTCGCTGAAACACCCTGTATATATGTTTATTTATATATATACGCACATACACATACCCGCTAGCCAAGTTCTCACATGCCCTCTCTTTATCTACTCTCTACCACGTGATGGGCTTCCCACACTTCACGCACATCAGCCTTATTTTACTTTCCCACTCTTAACGCTGCCAATGCTATAAAAGTCTGCTGCTGCTCCTCTTGGGCCATCGATAGCAAGAACGCAGCTCTTATCAACTTGAAATACAATTATAATGGCGCTTCACGTCCATAATCCATAATCATGACAGCAAAAAATAATCATTAGTAACTTGCGGTAATTAAGTGCTTGGCGCCTAATTTGTCAACAGACTTGCCTACACGAAAGAGCAAAAAGCGCATGTGTAAGTAGATTTTCCGTACCTAGCATAGCATTATTTAATTAAAATTTCCTATTATTCAACATTGAAATAATAATTATTCAAACCTGTTATTCAGACTAATTTGTTTTTTTTAGCTAACGTATTCCGCGCAAAGTTTACGCTGTGGGTTGCTTGAAAAATGAGAAAATGTTCCATATTTATGTGAGATTTGGTGGTCGTATTTCCCGAATATTTGTATTTTATCTGATTCGGAAATTTGATGCTAGAACACCCCTTTGAAAAATTGATGTCGCTGCGCTTGCATCATTTTTTCTCCGCGCTTTCAATCATGTTTCCAAAGAACGAATGCCACATGCTACCTGGTAAAAAGAAGTGATAGGTCTCGGTACCTAGACAGCCACCGTCAGCATGCTCAAAAACCATAAGACGCACTCGTCGGCTTCTTTTCCTATGGCTAGGCGGTCGTCGCTGTTTAGAAACACGGTTAAGAGCGCTACATAAGGTGCTAGACTCACAGTTACACGATGACGTCAGATTTTTTAGCAGCGGTACTGTGCATATTTGAGCTCCAGCCGTGCACGGCGTGGATCGGAAAATGCCCAGCGAAGTGGAGAGGAGGAATGCTAGGCGAGACGCAAAGGGAAGCAACCGCTATATATAACGTGTGGCAAGGGAGAGTGGAGAGGAGAACGATAGAGCGGAGCAAGTGTGTGGGCGGGGATTAGAGGAGAGAGGAGGGCAGAGCGGGACCGAGTGGAGCAACAGCTGTGCAACTTGTTGCGAGGAGGGGAGTGATACGCAATGCATGACGTAAGGGACTAGGCGGAGTTGAAGGGAGAGAGGAGGACAGCTGTGTGAGAGCGCACGAAGCGGTGACGTGTGAACCGGCCGCGTCAGCATCTGGTCTACGGTCGAGATGGGCAGACCGAAGACGATGCTTTCTCCTGAAGAAGAGGCAGAGCTTGAAAGAAGTGAGAGGCCAATCGTGAGTGGATGAAGCGTCGCCGAGAAGATCCTTACTACAGAGCGATGACGGCGAAAGCTAAGAGGCAGAAGAGGGTTGACGATCTCGAGCCGCGGGCTAGACGGGTTGTTGCGCAACGGCAATATGACGCTATACCCATCGCGATGAGTGAAGAGATGCGGCTCGACTGCGAAGGGCTTCCGATCCTGGCTTACACGTCATGGAGAACTTCAAACGAATATAGAGCTTCGAAGCTTCGGCAAAGCGATGCGAAGGCTGAAGGAACACAGTGAGCGTCATACCCGCGACGCTATACCAGCACCACCAAGATAGCATGCCTTTACGCTCTGTTTCGTGACGACATGCTACTGGGCCCAAAGTTTCCACTGCCAAGCGCAGCGTGACGAAAGCAGTGACGTGATAATCGGCGTGGCTGCGGTTCAAACGTGCCTATTTGAATCTATGCAAGTCGGGCCAGGTAGCATGACGTCATTCAACAAAGTTTGGAGGCCTGATGCTGTGTAGGTGGTGTTGGCTATACACCCACGCTTGCAGAGCTCCGCTGGTTCGTCAGATTTCACACGCGTGGAACTGCCTTTAATTCTTGTTTACATATCCCACAGGCTTTCTTCATAGTCTTGGTAAAAAGAGAAAGAAAGAAAGAGAGGAAGAGAAAGAAGTGCTCAGGGCTCACCGGTGCTCTGGGCCTCTCGCTATTATGCAGTCTTTTACGCTTCTGCCAGTTTCGTCAACGTATTCTCATCAAGAATGAGCAGGAAGACGCTCGCATGACCACCTGAACAAGGTCAGCCGTCTACTTCATCGCTCATGTTTAGGCAACGTGACTTTGGCAGCCCGGACCAGCTCCATTCCTGGGAGAGCTCAACGCCCGAAGCCATGGACTCCGACAACGAATACACCGTAGTCATGGGCCGTCGTATGAAGAAGAGGATGCGCCAGATGTCAAGTGAGCAGACTTCATCTAACGAGAGGGATCAGCAGTCTTTCATGGTCTCTTACGTGCCGCTTACGGCGTCACACAACCTGAACTCCTTAAGTAGGCAGTTTTTATATGAATATTTTGAAAGTGTTGCCCCTGGTCAAGTCAACGAAATCCGGATCAACTCTCGAAAAAATATCCTGACGGTAGATGCCAAGAGTTCAACTATAATAGAGAAGTTAAAGACTATTCCAACATTAAGCGGAATTCCCGTCCGTTATTTTTTTTACTTACGGGAAGGAGTCAACGACTGGTGTAATTTCTGATGTCGACCTTGACATGAAGAATGTTGACCTCAGGAATTTACTGAGTTCATCGGTGCAGATTCTTGAGATTCACCGCTTGGGGAACTCGCGGTGTTTGCTTCGTCAACTTTGCCAATAACTGTCAAAGTGGGGTACGTGATACACCACGTCCGACCATTTGTCCCGAGGCCTCTGCAGTGTCGGAAATGTCTCAAGATTGGTCACGTAAGCGCTGTGTGCAGAAATCAAGTGACCTGCCAGTGTTGCGGTGGGCAACATAATACCGCCGACTGTGATGCACCTTCATTGAAATGTCCCAACTGTCCTGGCTCTCACGAAGCAACGTCGAAGGATTGCCCTAAGATGCAGCAGGAAGTTCGTATTCTCCGGAAAATGGCGAAAAACAACTCTTCCCATAGACAGGCTGCTCAATCTGTTAGCCGAGACAGACAACGCTCGCATAAGAACCGCCATCCAATGACTTCAGGAGAACTGGATTGGGGGCCGCAGGGGCCTCGACAACCTCTGCCTTTGCCGGCATCGAGGACGGTAACCGCGCCTACAGCAAATTCAGGATCTCCGAGAGCACAGGGCGCACATTCCTCGCCCCTGGGTGGCACAGACACGGAGTGGCCTTCGCTATCCAGTAGATCCACGCCCACGATACCATGCCGTAGTGTTCCTCTACGTCAAGAAGTGGATTCTAGGGCTAGTAAAGCCGATAACCCTATAGACAAGCAAGGAGCTGAAAAGAATGACCATGAAAGCGTTGGAAAAATGCTGAAATGCCTGCTAGAATCAATGCGCGTGATTCTCTGTGGTCTCCAGACTCCGGCCGCTGAAAGCGCCGTGCCTGTCCTCGCCGTACTGGAGCAGCTGATCGCTGCTCTTTACATAATTTAATTACCTTGCTTGGCACCTGTGGTGCTCACGCAGGAGAAGCCCATACACAAGCTTCTTCGCGGCGAGTTTTTGTGAACTTTCAATTGTATTCGTGTCTCCGTCCATGCTCTGGAAGGTAGATGACACGTTTGAAGGACCTTTTTGGACTTTGTTGATAGCCATGAGGATGCTGACCTTGCCTTTACCGTTGTACATCCTTCTTCTATGTCATCATCACCCCTCATCCAGCCTTTATGTCCCCGTTCCCCCCTCCCCCTGTGCAGAGTAGCAGGCTAGAGCGTGCTAGCTCAGGCCGACCTCTCTGCCTTCCTTCAAATAAAGTATCTCTCTCTCTTGGTAAAAAGATAACGTAATAAAACGCTTTATTATTTATGTTATCAGGACGCTTTACATCTTCTATAGTCACAGTTATGCCATAAAATATACACTAAAAAGTGACAAATAATTTCGCCTATTACGTAACTGATCTAACGGAAGGATTAGAAGTGAGAATCAACGACGAATACATCAAGAACCTTGGCTTTGCAGATGACATAATGTCTTGCTCAGAAACACTGGGAATGAATTCCAAGAAATATTGGAGGAACTTAACGGAGAAAGATTAGGAGTAGTTTTGAAGGTTAGTATGCTGAAGACAAAGGTAATGTTCACTGTCTGGTAAGGGAACCAGAATTGATGATACCCAGTCAGACTGTAGAGTATGTGCAGGAGTATGTTTATCGAGGTCAATTACTCACGTGGGATAATGATCATGAGAAGGAAATTTACATATGAATAAAAATGGGTGGGAGTGGATAACATACGCATTACCAAATCCTGACTGAAAGCTTACCACTGGATTTGAAAACTGTACAATCATTGCATTCTACCGGTGCTAACATATGGGGCGGAAACTTGGAGGTTAACAAAGAAGCTCGAGAACAAGTTAAGGATCGCGCAAGGAACGATGGAACGATACATTTTAGGCGTAACGTTAAAAAGCCAGAACAGAGCGGTGTGGGTCAATGATCAAAGGGGGATAGCCAATACTCTAGTTGACATTAGGAGAGAAACATGAACCTGGACAGGCCGTGTAATGCGTATGGCAGCTAACCACGGACCATTAGCTACAGAATGGGTACGAAGATAAGGAAAGCGCAGTCGCGGATGGCAGTAAATAAAGTGGGGTGATGAAATAAGAAAATTTGAAGGTGTAAGACATGGGTAATTGGAGATCGCTGGGAGAGGCCTTCGTGCTGCAGTGAACATAAAAAAAAATTGGCTGATGACGATGATGATGACGGTAACTGATCGCATGTAAAAAATGCTATGAGTAGCGTGGAACACCTACGAAGAATATGACAGTTATCTAAGTCGCCTAGCATGTACCACTTTTTTAAAAAGCTTAGCTCAAACTGCGTGGTTGTAGTCAGTGAAATTTGAAGAAGCAGAACCACCGGCAAGAAAGCGCTTCTTGCTTTGTAGGTCGCGGTTCTAGTTCGCCGTAGCGGAATTAGTAGAGCAGCAACAGCTTTATGATAGATTCAAAGCTGACCGGTGGGGCAAGTTGTTCTTTATTCCAATTTCCAATTTCTTTTCCTTGTTCTGCTTTATTTGTATATTGCAGTTAACCAAACACACACACACACACACACACACACACACACACACACACACACACACACACACACACACACACACACACACACACACACACACACACACTCACTCAAATATTTAGATACTGTAAAGGGGTGTACTGAACAATTAAGATGGTAGCGTCTGTTCGTAACCGAAAAGGCAGGTGACGCCGAGCCGGAACAGCTGGTTGCCCGAACGGCTCACACTCGTGCTAAGCACTGGCGATCCAGCTGGCCCACTGGTTGCACTGCAGGCATTGAACAGATGATATGGCTGACCTTGTCCTTAATTGCGCTCTTGTTCTTCATTACAATTACCCCCGGTGCAAAAGCGGAGCCATCCTGACGACTTACGATGTGGAGACGAGCGGGTCATAGAATTGTTTCAGGCGGTGAACGTGGACAACATCCCGTCCTCGGCGGCGCTTGTCGGATGTCGGTGTAAGCGGCTCTATGGCATAGTTGACCGAAGAGGTGCGTTCAACAATGCGGTATGGTCCATCATACTTCGACAGAAGTTTTGTCGAAAGTCCAGGCGTGGTACAAGGCACGGACAACAAGACAAGTGTGCCGGGAGCGAAGTTCGGATTCGTAGCGTCGCCATCACGATAGTCTTTTTGTCGTTGTTGGTCGTCGGATGTGAAATGTCGGGCTAATTGACGGCATTTCTCGGCGTATCGGGCGACGGCTGAAACGGGAGCACACTCTGACTCGTCTGGTGTATAAGGCAAAACCGTATCGATGGTATGGGAAGGGTCATGACCGTAGAAGAGGAAGTACGGGGAAAATCCTGTTGTACTTTGGGTAGCCGTATTGTATGCGTACGTGACAAAGGGGAGGATGATGTCCCAGTTTGTATGCTCCGATGAAACGTATATGGCCAGCATATCACCAAGGGTTCGATTGAAACGCTCCGTCAGCCCGTTATTTTGAGGATGGTACGCCGTGGTGGTCCGGTGAACTATGCGGCATTGAGCAAGCAGAGCTTCAACCACCTGCGACAAAAACACGCGGCCTCTATCGCTCAGAAGTTCCCGAGGTGGGCCATGACGAAGAATGAAACGATGGAGCAGAAAGGATGAAACGTCACTGGCGGTTGCGGCAGGTAGAGCAGCGGTTTCAGCATAGCGTGTAAGGGGATCAACTGCGACAATATTCCATTGTTCGTCAGCAGGTGTTAGCGGTAGCGGCTCGTACAGGTCAAATCTCACACGGTCGAAGGCACGAGCAGGGCACGGAAGCGGCTGTAATAAACAGTGGGCCGGATGAGGCGGAGAATTGCGGCGTTGGCATTGCGGGCACGAGCGGACAAACTTTTGGACAAAAGTAAACATACCTCGCCACTGGTAACCTTGCCGCAGGCGCTCATACGTCTTCAAAACGCCGGCCTGTGCACATTGTGGGTGAGTATGGAAAGACGCGCACATGTCGGAACGCAAAGACCTAGGGATAACTAGGAGCCACTTGCGACCATCGGGCTGGTAGTTGCGTCGATACAAGAGGTTGTCCCGGACAGCAAAATGAACAGCCTGGCGACGTAGGCAGCGGGAGATGGGAGATGCTGGCGAGTCCGGATCCTTGCGCTGTTCTGATGCGAAGGTGTCGATGTCGACCGACGACACCGTCTCAAAGGTGGAGAGGGAGGCAGTGTCGGCTGGCAGCGGAGAGCGGGACAAAGCGTCAGCGTCAGTGTGCTTGCGGCCTGAGTGGTAGATGATGTGTATTTCGTATTCTTAAATGCGAAGAGCCCAGCGAGCAAGGCGTCCAGACGGGTCTTTTAAAGATGACAACCAACAAAGGGCGTGATGGTCAGTAACCATATTGAAAGGTCTGCCGTATAAATAAGGGCGAAACTTCCCGAGTGCCCAAACGATGGCCAGGCATTCTTTTTCTGTGACGTTGTAATTGCGTTCCGCTTTGGTCAGCGCACGACTGGCGTAAGCAACGACGTACTCGGAGTAGCCAGGCTTGCGATGCGCGAGGACAGCACCAAGGCCAATACTACTGGCATCTGTATGCACTTCAGGTGGGGAGGTGGGGTCGTGGCGTCGCAGTGTAGGCGGGGACGTCAGGAGACGGCGTAAGGTCACGAACACGGTGTCGCGTTTAGGAGACCAGGAGGATTGGTCGTTGGCGCCACTTAAGAGTTGTGTCAGAGGTGATATAATCGAGGCAAAATTGCGAACAAAGCGTCTGAAGTAAGAACAGATGCCGATGAAGGCACGGAGTTCTTTGAGTGTCTTAGGTTCATGAAACTCTGCCACAGCGCGAAGTTTTGATGGGTCGGGGCAAATGCCATCTTGGGATACGACGTGACCTAGAATCATGAGCTTGCGTGCGGTGAACTGGCACTTTTTTAGGTTCAGTTGCAGGCCTGCGTTGGTCAAGGACGTCAACACTTGCCTAAGGCGAAGAAGATGCTTGCTGAAATCAGGGGCGAACACTACGATGTCGTCGAGGTAGCATAAACACGTGCTCCATTTTAGGCCGCGCAAGATATTGTCCATCATTCACTCAAACGTAGCAGGCGCATTGCATAGGCCAAATGGCATCACGTTAAATTCGTATAAACCATCTGGAGTAATGAATTCGGTTTTAGGGCAATCAGCTGCTGACATGGGGACCTGCCAGTAGCTCGAGCGTAAATCTAACGAAGGGAAGAATTCAGCGCCTTCCAAGCTGTCCAGAGCGTCGTCAATGCGTGGCGTCAATGCGTACACGTCTTTTCGCGTTATCTTATTAAGAGGGCGATAATCGACGCAGAACCGAATGGAAGCATCTTTTTTGGTGACGAGAACCACCGGTGATGCCCACGGGCTATGGGAAGGTCGAATGACGCCGCGCTGAAGCATGTCGTCGACGTGCTCACTGATCACCTGACGCTCCTTGGTCGAGACGCGGTACGGGCGCTGCCGCAATGGCGCGTTGGAGCCAGTGTCGATGTGGTGGCTGACGGTTGACGTGCGACGCAGAGTAGGCTGAGCGACATCAAAAGAAGAACGGAACTGGGCAAGCAGGTGAAGAAGCGGGGAGCGCTGCTCAGAAGTAAGGTTATCGGCAATGAAAGGTGTGAATGAGGGAGGTGATGACGGAGCAGAAGTGGAAAGTGCACAGAAGTCAGTGAGCTCTGCATGCGAAGCATCCGGCACGTCGGTAATAAACATGTCATCAAGAGGCTGAACACGGCCGAGTGCTTCGCCGCAAAGAGCCTTCAGGGCTGTAGGAAGCGGATTGCATACAACGATGGAGCTGAAACCGGCTCAAATGTCAAGCGTGGCGAAAGGGAGGGGAACATCTTTGCGGGTTATGAAGAGTTCCGCAGGTTTGAAGAGGACAGTGCCTCCAGAGACAGCGCCACAGAAGACGGCAACAAGGGCAGACGAGTGCGGCGGTATGGCAATGTCTTCCCGAAGGACTAGCTTAGCGGGAAGAGAAGCAGCGCCGACGAGGGGCACGTCACACAGAGGCGATAATTCGACTTCAGCACGTGCACAGTTGATGACGGCGTTATTTCGCGAACGAAAGTCCCACCCAAGTGTCACTTCGTGAGAGCATGACTGCAGAACCACGAACTCCGCAATATAGAGAACGCCCTGAAAGACAACTCTAGCTGTGCATGCTGCTGAAGGCTGAGCTGGTTGGGCGCTTGCTGTGCGAAGAGAAAACCCAGAAAGTGGCGTCGTAACTTTTCGTAAAGCGCGAGAGAGGCGTCTGTTTAGGACAGACACGGCTGCTCCAGTATCAATCAGCGCAACGGTAGGAACGCCGTCAACATTAAGGTCGGCAACCTTCGAAGGCGACAATGGAGAACTTGTACAGATCGATGGCGACGCAGTTCCTGCCTCCTGAACTGCGGCGCTTAGTTTTCGTTTTGCGTGGGTGAAGGGCGCCGACGCATGGGGGACAACGAGCGGCGACGCGGGGAAGGTGCGCTCGGCTGGTGGCCTGTTCTATTGCCGACTAAAAGAAGTAGCGTGGAAAGGTTGCACGTCTGCGTAGGGAGGCGACTGCACAAAGCCATCAGAGTGCAGCATGCGGCGGGGGCAGAGTGGTGCAACATGGCCGGGAATACCGCAGGCATAACATATGGGTCTGTTGTCTTGTGTGCGCCAAGGATTAGCAAAAGCAGGAGCAGGTCGATAAACGGGATGATGAACGGGTGGTAGCGGCCGTGGATGTAGCGCAACAAGTGGTTGACGAGGAGGCTACGCGGCGACGGATCTGTAAGTAAGTGGCGTGGTGACAGGGTATTGCTGATGCTGCATTGGTAGAGCCTCAGCAACTTGGTCTTCAATAACCCGCCGGAGCGTCTGGGCGAGCTGTGTAGGAGGCTGTGTAGGAGGCTGTTGCGGCAGCGGCTGCTGTTGGGGTAGCTCAGCGAAGTGTAGTAGAGAAAGCTGACGTGGAACTTCCTCCCGCACGAAAGCTTGGATTTGTGTGAGCAGGGGGGTGGGGGGGATCAGAGAAGACTATAATGGAAAAGAGGGTCTCGTCAGCCACTGAGGGGCGCCTGGTCAAATCACGCTGCCTCCTCAACTCGTCGTAGCTTTGGCACAAGTTTATGAGCTCTGCCACGGTGCGCGGACTCTTGGCGATCAACGTTTGGAAAATATCATCGACACTTCAAAATGTGTTTGAATTTGTCATTTTCGGGCATAGAAGCATCCACACGTTTGCATAGGTCGAGAACCTCTTCGATATAGCAGGTGAATGTTTCACCGGGTTGGTGCGCTCGCTCGCGTAACCGCTGCTCGGCGCCCAACTTGTGGACGGCGGGACGACCGAAAACTTCAGCGAAACTGGTCTTGAACGTGGACCAGGACTGAAAGTCGGCTTCGTGATTTTTAAACCACAGGTCAGCCACTCCCGCAAGGTAGAAGATGATGGCATTTAACTGGGCGGTATCGTCCCATCGATTGTGCAAGCTCACCCGTTCGTAGGTAGACAACCAGTCATTGACGTCCTGCTCATCCGTACCGCTGAAAACCGCGGGATGGCCGAGCGGGAGAGCGCCAGAGCAGGCGGTGGCGGCGACGTTGGTTGGGGAGAGTCAGGCATGACGGGAGGCACAGTGCAGACCCAGCACCTTCCACCAATTGTAAAGGGGTGTACTGAACAATTCAGATGGTAGCGTCTGTTCGTAACCGAAAAGGCAGGTGACGCAGAGCAGGAACAGCTGGTTGCCCGAACGGCTCACACTCGTGCTAAGCACTGGCGATCTGGCTGGCCCACTGTTTGCACTGCAGGCATTGAACAGATGATCTGGCTGGCCTTGTCTTTGTGCTCTTCTTCTTCATTACAATACGTATATACAGGATGTTTCAGCGAACTGGACTGGACTGGACTGGGAAAAGATTATTTAGGTCCTGCAGGACGCGCTTAGGGCGTAGCGGGCTTCTCCCACGTAGGGACCGACAGGGAATACCTGGCGGCCGCTTCGTGGGCCTGCTGAACGGCCCATTGCTGGTCAGTGAGAAGCGAGCTTCTGAGGGACTTCTCCCGCTTGTCAGAGGTAGAGTCAGGTTGAGTGTTTCTGCACTCCCAGAGCATGTGTGCGAGTGTCGCCGTGTATCCGCACGAGGGGCACATGTCGCTGGGGTACGAGTGAGGATAGAGAACGTGGAGTTTGGCGGGGTTTGGGTACATGTCTGTTTGTAATAAGCGTAGGGTTAATGCCTGCTGCCTGTTAAGTTTGGGGTTTGGGGGCGGAAAGATGCGGCGTCCAAGGTAGAAGTCTTTTGTGATGTCATTGTACGTAATGGGTGCATCCCTGTTGGTCTCTATCTCGTCGAGGTGGGGTTGCCCTGGGACGGCGCGGTCAGTAAGCGCACGCGCTACGTCGTGGGCGATCTCGTTGAGGTTTGGCGGGGCACCCGGCACTCGGCCGAGATGGGCGGGGAACCAGATGACGGTGTGGTGCGTGAGGGCACCCTGATCCGCGCTGCGGAGGATGCGTAACGCCTGGTCCGAGACGACGCCACGTTCGAAGGCTTTGATCGCCGGTCTGGAGTCGCTGTAGATGACTGGCCATTTGCTGTCGAGCACAGCTAGGGCTATGGCTACTTGCTCCGCTACTTCGGGCTCTCGAGTGAGGACCGTGGCGGAGTTGAGGATCCGCTGCGAGGATGACACCGCGACCGCGGCGAAGTCTCGGTTGTTGCGATAGGCAGCGGCGTCCACGAACAAGACATCGTCCGTTTTCATGTCTATGCGCCTGAGAAGGGCGGTAGCTCGCGCAAGGCGCCTGCCTCTGTTTAGGTCGGGATGCATATTTCTCGGAATGGGAGCGATCGTGATGAGGTCTCGGATCTGGCGGGGTACCGGCGTCAAATTTGGGGGATCCCTGGTTATCGAGGAGAAAAAGCCGAGCTCGCGCAGAATGTGGCGGCCCGCATTGGTGGTCGTGAGTCGGATCATCTGCGTTCGCTCCTGAGCCTCGGCGATCTCTTCTAGCGTGTTGTGCACGCCGAGCTCGAGGAGTTTATAGGTGGAAGTGGTGATAGGTAGGCCGAGGGCTCGTTTCACAACCTTTCTAATAAGGGCGTTGAGTTTGTCGCGCTCCGCACGTAGCCAGTTGTGTATGGCAGCGACATAGGTAAAGTGGCAGAGAACAAACGCATGTACAAGGCGCACTAGGTTGTCTTCTTTCAGGCCGTGGTGCCGTTGGCCACTCTACGTACGAGTCGTATGGTATTTTCAGTCTTTGTCATGAGTTTGTGCACTGTTAGGGTGTTGGTTCCGCGGGACTCGATGATCATACCCAGAACCCTGATGGAGTCTACCCTGGGAACTATACGACCGTCTCTTATGCGGAGTGTGATGTTGCGTTCGGCCGGAGGTTTCCATCCTCTGGGCTTGGCGCCACGAACACTTTAAAAAATTCCTAAAGGTTGCTTGTGGCAGATAGCACAATTCTAGTTCATAAGCTGGTCTACGCGAAGAGGCAGACATTACTTGCACAATAAATTTAAATGCATAATCGAATAACTAACAAAAAGTCACTAATTAAGTTTTTAACTGATTACCTGATGGCCCATATTGCAATTTACAAATTGTAGCCGTGGAGTCCGCAAGGCGGATCCACTTGGAACGAATTCTCGGGATGACACCAGTTTTGAGATAATAATTCCGGAACTTTGCGGAGAAATGCACTGGCGTTCCAGTTAGGTTCTTAACAAAACGTCGCTTTTTGCATTGAAGCACAAAATTAACTGGAACGCCAATGCATTTCTCCGCAAAGTTCGGGAATTAATACCTCGAAACTGGTGTCATCCTGAGAATTAATTCTAAGTGGATTCGCCTTGCGAACTCCACGGCTACAATTTGTAAATTGCAATATGGGCCATTGGGTAATTAGTTAAAAACATAATTGGTAAATTTTTGGTAATTAGTCGATTATGCATTTAAATTTTTTGTGCAAGTAATGTCCGCCTCTTCGAGTTGACCAGCTCATTAACTAGAATTGGGCTATCGGCCACAGGCAACCTTAAATAAATTTTGAAAGTGTTCGCTGAAACACCCTGTATATATATATTTTCTGCGCGTTCCTCGGCTTCATTACCCATGTGCTTTATATTTTTTATATCAAAGTAATGATCCCTAAGGTTTTCCAGAGTTTCCTCTCGCGCATGTAGCTTCTACGGCTCTTCTATCAGGTAGGCTAGCAGACCTTCATTTACCTTGAGGGAGAAAGATATTGAAAGTTTGCCATAAAATAGAAGTGTCGCGTGGTTGCTTTTACTGATAACTGACGCTTCTTTGGTTATCTTCCTTGCCAGGCATACCGCTACTGTCTTGATATAAGTCAATAGACCTCTGAAAGTTGGCCCTTCCGATACCCAGTTTATTTGCCCCCTCCGCTTGTAGCTTTTTTGTATCCAAACATGAACCGTGAACCAACTCGAGCTACCTGACTTCCTTGTGCGGGAATTACAGAAACTACAGCGTGACATGAATTCCCTGATTTATGAATATCCGAACAAAAAAGCGCGAATATATAGTGAAAATCATAGCGTTCACGGATGTATGAAAAACATCACGAATAGTCCAAGAGCCCCGGAGGTGCAGATTATTAAACCAGATTAAAAACGTAACCATGTTCATTGAGGCACACTAAGGTACATGTGAACTTTGTTTCTCTGTGGTTTAAAGAGGCCTACGTGTCCTTCCACCATGCGCTTAGAGGTATTTTATGTTAGCTATCTTAGTCTGGTATGAGTTAAATAACATGCGATTGCGCATACATTTCTTATCTACTTGAATACCACAGTCTCTTTCCTGAGGCTAAGTAATCGCGGAGCAAAATCCTCCACGCCCGCGCAGTCTTACAATAGATGCGCTCAGTTTCCTGGAAAAGCTGGGTTCATGACTCTGAAACGAATTATAAGCGTTTTGCCTCAATTGATTCATTACCCATTACCACACTAAGCACTACACACACACACACACAAAAAAAAAAACCATGCACTTTCATGCTCAAAGGTCTGCTAGCTGTATTCGCACGCTTCCGGTGACATCAGCACTGTTCGTAGAACTACATTTAAGCCTACAGCAAACGACACGTGTGTAAATAAATAAATAAATAAATATATATATATATATATATATATATATATATATATATATATATATATATATATATGCAACCCGCCCTATCTTCAATAGCGATACACAATCATTTGTCTTGTGGTGGCATGATACTTTTTGTCACGATGGCATTACTCACTGTCATTGACGCTTGCGTGAAACCCACGTTTTCTAGCTTGCGCCAAACCCATCGGGTTATCGTTTCCGGCATACGGCGGCTCAGATGCGTAAATGGGGCACAAATGCGGCTGCAGGTGCAATATCGATCAATAATAATGAAATAACAAAAACAATTTGTTTTTGTGTTACAAAAACAATTTGTGTTACGAACAAATGAAATATAGTTCGTAAAATCTCGGTGGCTTAAAAAAGGCCTACGTGTTGTTCCGGTATGCGCCTAGAGGCAATTTACGTTCGCTATCTTATTCTGGTTTGAGTGTTATGCGATTTTCAGAAACGTCTGGTTCAATGTTAGCTCGTAGACATGAGCCTAACATGTGTATGTTAAAATTGTGAAAATACTAGAACACACATAAAAGCTCAGCTATTCGTTCTGATAGATGAAATTGTAGAAATGCATGGATGTGGCCACTTCAATACTTTGAGGTAGATTTGCTTGAGTCCGCAAAGCCCGTTTCAGAGTTTGCATAGCGGCAGTTGTTTCACTTTTTTTAATACTGCCACAATGTGCAGTTTTGCAGCTGCTCGCACCTCTTTTGCGAGAGTTTTCTATAGTCATTTTTTTTCTCCCCGAAATGCAGTATTTCGGTTAGAGTTCCACGAGCAGGCGTGGTGCCGCTGTGATTAGTGCAAATATTTTTGACGAACTTTGAAAACAGATCAGAATATGTGTCCCACAAAAGGTGCGAGTAATAGGCATTCCAAGGTATTCCAAAATTTATATTTCTTTTGCATTATTCTAGGCTGCTAGAACCAGCTTGTTTATTGTTGGGGGTTTTCATGCTATCGCGAGAGGGAGAAATCGCAAGAAGATTCTGCAACCGAAATATTTGACTTCATGTCTTAGGGATAGAGATTGCAGTCCAGTTTGTCTTCACACACTGGTTTCCATAATATAAGAAGTGAAGGTGTCGCCTTGCTTCAGCTGTTTAATTACCCTGGAGCTTTATAACGATAATTGCAGCTCACTAACTTTGTTAAAGATACAGAAACTTGAAAACATTCAAGCTTTCATTGGCAGTACATGTACGACAGCTGGCAGGAATACTACATACAGAAGAGCCGGTTTGTGTCGTGCAGAAGAATCAGAAAAAAATTATACCCCACCGTAACGGATTGTTTTCTAAGAAAGTAATTCATGGCAACCATTTGTTGATATCCCACAATGAATAAATGTGTGTGCTATGAGAGTACAAGGTACACATATTTAGTGTGCTCTAAACCAAGCCCTTATTCCAATTAAAATAAATTTATTTGAGTTGTCAGAGCTGTTTGTTTTGTGGTCTGCAATTTCAGCTAAGCATTGGTGCTCTGTCAATTTTCGCCGCAAGTCTCACCCTTGTGACCGGTGAGTACGTTTGGTACACGTGTGTAGACTGTGTTTTGTAGATATAAGTGACTTAGGCAATGATCTCTATTTTTTATGTTGTAGGCAGTGAAAGATGGAGAGCTTATTTCAGAAACACATTTTTGCTTAAAATTTATACATACTCCACTGTTTACTGTACATCCCCAAAAGTCCCCGCTTGACTTCAAAGACGAAATATTGTATATCACTAGAGTTATTAACAATATCGTTATAATATTACTCAGCAATGCATCTGCCTACCATGTAAGTTCGTATGAGAAATTACGCCATGTTTTCTTGGGGATATTTATTCTACTGAGCAAAATTGTGTCCCTAATTGTGTTGATGAACATGTCATTGCCATATTCTTCAGCCTAGGTGACTTCAATCGCATTTCTTTTTTCCAGTATTTGGTCTTCCTCTGGTATGGTGCAACATCGTAATCGGGCTGAGTGCGGCAGTTTACACAGCTCTGGTGAGACTTCTGAAATACAGGTCCAGCTAATATTGTCGATTTGTAGCGGCAACGTAGGCTTCGTGGCTACAGAAACTGTAAATGTATGCGTGATTCATTCTTTATAACATTTTTTTGTATAGATATGTCAGGAAGCTGCATGTCTTGAAATATTACCACTTTTGACCTCGCTCTGATAAGCCAGTGTCACACTGGAAATTGCCATCAAAGAGTCTTCCAGGTACCTTTCAAATTGTAGTTTGTGGATCCTGCCGCATCCTAATGTGTTATTAATGATCAGTCCTGAAGGACTCATACCGGCGAAAGATTTAATAAAATTTAAGAAAAGAGATATTATCGCTTTATTATTAGCATGGCTCAATTGCAGCCTGAAAAGTGGCAAAGAATAGTTGACACAGGGCTCAAGGAACAAATACTAATTATCTTAAAAATCACTACCCATTTCACATATTACGTTTACCACAATAATAAGCTAACAATAAATACTCAGAATAGCGCAAGATTACCATGTTGCTTGGATAAAATCACCATCAGCCTATATTTATATCCATTGCAGCACAAAGGCCTCCCCTGCAATATCCAATTACCCCTGTCTTGCGCTAGCTGACTCGAACTTGCGCCTGCATATTTCCTAACTTCATCACCCCATCTAGTTTTGTGCCATTATTGACTGCGCTTTTCTTCTTTTGGTATCCATTCTGTAACTCTAATGGTCCGGCGGTTATGTATCCTTCACATTACATGGCCTGCCAAGCTCCATATTTTTCTCTTAATGTCAATTAGAATATCGGCTATCCCCGGTTTCTCTCTGATCCACACTGCTATCTTCTTGTCTGTCTTTTTTTTATTTGAAATTACCCGCAGCGCCTTTGTTGGCATTATTGTGGGGTTAGGCCAAACATTTTTCGTTCCGTTGCTCGTGGTGCGGCCCTTGACTTATTCTCGGGCTTCCTTGTTAATGTCCAAGTTTCTGCCTCATAAGTTAGCACCGGTAGAATGCAATGATTGTACACTTTTCAACGACAGTGATAAGCTCCCAGTCAGGATTTGGCAATGCCTGCCGTATGCATTCCAACGTGATTTTATTCTTCTGTAAATTTCCTTCTTATGATCAGGGTACCTTGCGAGTAATTGACCTAGATAAACGTACTCCTTTACAAATTCTCATATTCACTATGTTACAAAAATCGCTGTGGAAGATGATCAGTTCTACCGTTTTTGAAGCGAAAGCTTCATTACGCCACCTCGGGCAGCCGTCGGCGACACAACAGTTTTCACCTTGAGAGCTAGAGGTCAAACCACAAGATAGCATTAAGGCGGGTTTAAAATCCGACGCTATCGTTGGTTACACTTTGTCTTGCATTATTTATAAACTTATTCCTCGGATGTTTCAGTATGACAGCCCACAAACAAATATCATGAAACAAAACCACGGCAGCGCATGCCTTTTGTGTTAAATATTCTCAAACTAAGTTTTCAAAGTGCGAAAATAATTGACATTCACTTTAGCATACGCCAAAGCGGGTGAAGGCGAAAGCCTGCGCGCTCAAGTGACATTCATTAAAGTACTTGAAATTCGCATTCGAATGCATTGTTACTTTTGAAGCGAAAGGTTCACTACGCAACCTCGGGCAGCCGTCGGCGACTCAACAGTTTCCACCTTGAGAGCTAGAGGTGAAATCATAAGAGAGCATTAAGGCGCATTTATAGTCCGACGTTATCGGCACGCGGGCGCGCCTCATCAGACGCCGGGCGCGTCGGAGCGCATTGGCCAGGCGTCTGGTTACGTGGGCGGCGCCAGTACATCAAACCATCGGTCGAACTGTAGCCGCTGTTGTTCTCGCCAACGTGACATAACGTGCGCGCTCGTTCACGCTACGTCGGACTATATTTAGGCCTTTACGGATCCCTGAAAGGAGACATTGCCGCCGTCGCCCGAGTAGAGTTGGGCCCGGCTGCGAGTTGCAACCAAGTCTCACTACTTTACTGGTCACCGCAGTGTCTTCATAGGCATAAAAATGATGAATAAACAATGTATTCATGGCAAACATATCTGTATATCATTGTGAAACCGCACCTCGGCCACAGCTCGACAATGGGCCTAGACAGAGCAGTGAAGCTTTTGCTATCAACCAGGGTTAACAAAAGCTAAACTGCACCAATTTTTTAACTGCTTCACGAAACCTTCAGTGAATATTCGCTCGAAATTGCACGTTGTATGTAAACTGATTTTAATTAAAAAAAAGAAATGCTTCAAGACAGGGCTAATGGCAACGAAGCACAGTAAAGTAATTCACCGATGTACTTTCACAAAACTAAGCCATAACAAATCAGTGATGAAGTATGATAAAACAAGTACACAAGAAAAACAGCCGATGACATTTATATAGTTTACAGACGTGCCATTTTAGTATCAGGTTACTGAATTATGGCGTGTCTTACCTTCCCGGTCAAGTAATTACGTTGCGGAAATGGCACATGTGTAAATTCGTCATTTAATATTCCATACGGGAAGGAGTTAAGTTGAATTCTTTATTTCATAAAACGTGTCAATGATCATCACTACTTGACATCCGAATGTATTTGTGGAGACCTGCGACTACTTCCACCGCACTCGCAATACTGAGACGCTGTTAGTCTGTGCTACTGTCAGGATTGCGAGAAGGGCTATCATCATCAGCCTACATTTATGTCCACTGTAGGACGAAGGCCTCTCCTTGCGATCACCAATTAACCCTGTCTTGCGCTAACTGATGCCGACTTGCGCCTGCGAATTTCCTAACTTCACCAGGAGGGCTATATGCACTAGGAAATATAAAACGAAGTGCTCGACACTTAAGATTTCTGCAGCCCTTGCAAAGGAAGTTCAAATGCACCTAAAATTTGAACTGCGGATAAATATATTTAGGAGTAGCATTGAATTTTAGTATCACAAACTTCACCACGCCAAAGCCAGAATATTTATACGCGCTTTACCTTTCCGCGCCACAACTGTGTTTTGGACACCCCGCAACATCCACTCCGTCAGAAACCGGCGCCGAGCCAGGAGAAAGAGGCAAAGAAAACATGAGCGAGTGCAAAGCGATACCTATCTGGGTTTTTCCTCTTTTGTCCTCGATGGCGTTTTTGTTATGATGAGCTGGCATTAAAATCCAGATTGAAACGTTTGCGTGGAAAGATTCTTGCCCAGCAGTGGGGCAAGGATCGGCACACAAACTCACCACGTTTGTTTACACAGCCGTCGTTATCAATCCAGTTTTGATTGCATCTCCTAAGGTAGCCTTTTATTTATTTAGCTATTTATTATCAACACATCAAGGACCCCGTTGACGGGGTTTTATGCCAGTTGTGGGTGAGAACACAGTTTAGGTTAACTAAATTACGCAGTTACAACGGACATCTTGGAATCCATATATAGCTAAGCTTTCGTGAAGCGGGTCATTGAATGCTAGAAGTTTGCCCATTTCTGGGTTTTGCGCACGTTCTCTCGTACACCCATGCTACGTCACGTGACAAACGTGGCAATCATCTCAAAGAGATAGTTGGCGTTGGCACGATAGAATAATGCATGCGATTGTGGGCTGAAATTTTGTAGCATCGGGCTTCTGTGCTGGAGCACAGAGGTACAATGCCGTGGTCAGGCACTTCAGTCATTTATTTTCTTTGTAACTATGAGATATTGGGCAAGATAGCAGCAGCACCAGGCACAGTCACGAGAGTTTGGGTGGGTTATTTTATTTATTCGGCCTTCCCAGCTCAATACAGGGTTCTTGGGGAATGTTTTGCGATAAAAATGTGACTCAGTGGTGGCTTTGAAGTAAGGAGGGTTGATGAAGGATTGCGCTTATGGGAAGAATGTTCTGGTTCAAGGCTATGCTGATAAAAAAATTGCAGATCCACCGCAGATGCTGGAATCTAAATGCATTAAAAATAAGAGCGAGGTTTACACTTTTGTTCACCTGTATGCTCTGGAAAGTGTAGTCACATGGAATTTTATGATAATCCCCCATAAGGGTGAAAATTTAGAGCGTTGCAGTTTTGAGCACGAAAGTGTTTTATGCCGGGGTCCGCGATGAACTTACGGTAAAAGATTTTGTAACGGATGTGACCTATGGCGCGACCGAGTTAAGTATGTTTTATTGACAAGGATGACACCGCCATCTAGGAGCGGTGAAGCAAAGTACTGCATCGGGACACTAACGAGCGCTGACAGGGAGCACTAAGGTGTTGGCACTTTCCGAACATCGTTTGTCTTTCGCGTCGGATTAGCCTGTGGCACTTCGTCGCCCACATAGTGTAGCTTAAACATGCATCAACAGTGCTTGCACGCCGCCTACTGCTTCGCTTGCGATGGCAACAACTAAGAAAACTGCTGCGCTATGTGGCGCAGAAAGGCTACGGCGTCGACGGGCGAATCTCGCTTTGGTCTGGCGAGAGACACGCCAGCGTGAAGCAGAACGCCTTCGCGCGTTCGCGGCGCAGACTGCGAAATCTGCCACTCGCATTCCTAAAGCTGAGTACGTCGTAACTCAAATGGCTGCCAAAGACACTACGGAGTCGGACAAAAATGCTCGTACCGCCACCTAAGTCACTAATGTATGTGGTCGAAGTGACTGGTGGAAGTGGATGAATTACGATGATTTGTGAGTAAACAAAGAAAACAAAATCAGTAACAAAACTACAGAGCAAGACAGCGGTCGGCAACCTCATGTAATGGTTTACATTCTGTGAATCTTTAAATGTAAGGGGAAGACGGGTTAGAGGCAACAGGATGTCACTGAATGTCTCTTTTGAGAATTTACTCGATAAACCTTATCAGCTCTTTTGCACATGTCTGTGTTAGCACTCAATGTATCTACTTTAATTTTATGCGAACGAACGCTTCCTGAAGGGCGCCTTGTAGTTGCCTGTGTGTAATAAGACTTCCTGCACGGCTGCGTAGCTGGTTCTTAAAGAAAATTTCTGTTAAAGCATGTGGCCTTTACAGTAATCAGTACAACCTAAATTTTGGTAATGATAATGTCTGTGGTCATGGTTGCAACTTATTGCCACTTTTAAAGAAGCTTGACAACATGGCTGTTTCCCAAATTTTCCAGGGTGGACTCAGAGGGGTCGTATGGACAGACTGCGTGCAGCTGCTCTTCATTCTACTGGGCCCTGCAACTATTATAGCGAAAGTCCTTATTGACTGGCGAAGTCCCGCGACATCTGTCCAGCCATTAGAAGAATTTGATACACGGTCGTACATCTGGAAGTAAGGATTAATTTTGATTTCGGTCAAATACATAGCGACCACATATTGTACCACCTTTTAGATTGACCCATTCCAAGTCAGAGAGGTTGTCATTGGTATCGTCAAGCATTGTTTTCATTCTTCTGGGAACATAGAAAGGGAGTGCCCTTCACTAACACTGGAATGACATTTTGAAGGACATCTACGGCTATCGAACTTTTCTTAGTGAATTGTGCTCGAGAAGAGCCAATTTCCCTGCGCATATTTGCTGTTTTAAACTTATACTTCATTGCAAAATAGAACGATATTTATATATTTTTATGCTCTTCAAAGGTTGGCTTCTCGTTGCTAACAGATACTGCCGCATGGCGTGGGACGCATGAACAAAAAAAAATCGCAGTTACGCCCGAAAGGCGAAGCATTGATTGCGATATCAAATTCGTAGAATGCTCTACCAAGCAAGGATTGCAGTTATATATATATAAATTTATTTATTTATTTATTGGTGCCTCAAATACCCCTTTCGTGGTTTTACATGAGGGGTGGACATACCTAGTAGGCTACCTTTTCGATGAATGCCTCGAACGGATGGATGACGGAAGTGGTGCACCGCTTCGGCATGTACGTGATTCCAGTCATTCGCTATCTGAACAAAGAAAGAGTTAAGATGAGCAGTGGTGCATTGATTGCGATCGCATTACGATGCACATCACACTTTATCGGCCTTATAAACTTGCAAACATTCGCTTACGAACTAAATTACCAAGCACTGTGTCCGCGCGCACAGACAAGAATGAACACATCTCACTTGATGACCGCGGTCACTCGCTGTCAAGACGCTGGCGTGAGGAAGCGCGGCGGCAGCAGTGAACAAAGTGACCATCGTGCTCCTTATAGATCGCCGCACGCTGTATGTTCGAAAGAAAATGTACGGGAGGAAATGCGCTGTCTTCCGTCTCGCGCGAGGCCCCGGGGGAGGGGAAGGGGGGGAGCGGCATTGTGCTCAGGCAGGAACTGAGTAGCGCGCGGGCTCTATCTTGACAGTGGTCTGCGCTGGGGGCAGAGTCTAGGTGCGCCTACGGCTCATACCTTTGCGCATACTGTGTTCTCTACACTCAGTCGGCGTTGAAGTGACGCTGTTATCGCCCTGGGAATTCATACGCGGACGCCAACGCCGATGACGACAGAAATGCGCCTGCAGTGTCCATAATTGTGATCGCAATAAAAGAAGTAACAGTACGGTTGCGGGTGCGTTAGGCGAATATTTAGGTGTTAGCTGCAGAGCGGGCAAGGCGTTTTCGAACTTGAGGGTCCTCACATCTCAGGGGTCTGCAGGTTCTGGTTCTTTCAGGACATTTAAGTGTAAAGCATGTTTTATAGCGTCATTGTTTGAATTATTGCGCTCTCTCTAATAATCGAATGCTCGGAGGCTTTCGCAGCATACATTGGCGCCAGGCACGCAGCAAGTGAAGTGAGGCACCGCCGCCGGCGTTTCCAACGCAGTAATGTTAAACACTATCTAGGTAATGCGACGTGGCGGCAAGTGCTTGCGCCCCTACCGACTCACGAAAGAAAAGACGAGGCATCACCATGACGCGGCAAAACTAGAACGAGACTGCGATGCGCAGACGGTGGGTTTCGCCGCCCATGATACAAGACGCGGCGTCAAACGCCTGCGCTGCAAACAGCTCGCCAATAAAAATTGTACCTCTCTTCCACTCTATTAAAGTTTTACATCCATCCATCCATCCCTTCCACTCCGTGAACATTGTCCAAAAGTGAAGCTGTGTTAGTTACACCGAGTGTTACGAGGGTTACATGTGCATGTGTTGTACGTGATGCAATTGCGTAAACACAAGTAACCGCAGATCTACAACACGAACTTATATTGAAACGTTGGAAGGCGAGAAGAGGCAGCGACTTTCGACCCTACTCGACGATGAGTGTCCAGTTCTCTGGTCGAAACTAAAGTCCCTAGATATTTTTTTGCTTTCTTTAAGTAGCGACAAGCTTTGAAGCACCACCGACGAATCTCATTGGTCGGCGCTCATTTCGGTGGCCATGTTCTTCCTAACGCTGTTCCCCGCAGTCACTTGCACGCTACTGCGAGCCAACTTGAGTGCAGGGTAAAGACACATTATGTTTCTGGGCGTGTTTATCTTTTTGTCTTTTCCTTGTGCGAAGGAGTTCCTGTGGTCGGCACGACCGCAGCTAGAAACGCGGCAGGCGTCGTATTGCGCGACCGCAATACAACGCGGCAGGCGTCGCCGTAAAGACAAATTACGCCTTCGGCCTCAACCGCACCAACAGCGCAGTACTAAGCCGCTTTTGGGTTCGTAATTGGTTGTCTGGCCCCATGCCTGAAGCGTATATTTCACTTGTGTGGTGCAGCAGCGGCCGTTGACGGTCGGATGCTATCTACGCAGATACGCCGCTTCAGGGGGTTAGGAAGAACATGGCGGCCGACGGAGGTAGATGTCGCTACTTAAAAAAGAGCAGTAAATCTAGGGACTTTAGTCGAAACCTGCCGAGCCTCCGCCGGAAACATCGGCTGCAGTCACGGACACCGCGCGCGTTCGGCGCGAACGCGGACGGCGTCGGCAGCACCTCCGCGCGTTGTCGGAAAAGGGCATGCCGCACAGAAACACCTTCTTTTATACCCATCGCCTCTCCCGCTCGCGCCCAGCGCGGCCTATCATCGGTCGCCTCCTTACCCAGCACGCACCCTCTCATTGGTCACCTCCCCCAGCGCTCCTCACCTCCTCTGCTGGTCACGTGACCTGGCCTGCCCCCCAGCGCGGTTCTCATCCTCTCCTGGTCACGTGACCTGCGTGACACTGGCGGACGGACGCATGGCACAGCCTCGACCTACAACAGCTCCGCTGTTAAAAGGCGAGGCGTGACCACAACGCGGAGGCTCCCTAGCCATGGCGGTGGCCGCGAAGGCAGGCAATGACCCCAGCACGACGCAGTGGATGGAACTCGAGGCCGCGGAAGTACGGCAAGACCCTATACCCGGAGAAGATGAATATCTTCAGATTATGATTCGCAGAATGCAAGAGAAGCTCGCCAAGACGAAGCCAACGGGCTCTGCGCCAGCCGGCCAGCAACAGGCTCCCAAAACAGGATTGGCTCCCGCAGCTGGCGCTCCCTCCGATTCTCCAAGGCGAGGAGGGCAGCAAGTGCAATGGAAGCCGACACAAACACCTCGGATCCGGCCAGATGAGTTGGTGATTGTGCTCAAGGCAAGAATTAACATGGATCTCCGTGCTGCGTTCGGTCCAGGCGGGTTCGGCACCACAGTGCAAGGCCTCAGCGGTAGTACCTCGAACGCTGGCGTCTCCAGTGTGGCCGGTATGGGATCAAAACATCGTTGTCGTGGAAGTTAAGACAGAAGCCCTGGCCTCGAAGCTTATCGGGGACGTCACGCTGACAATCGGGGACCGCCAAATACCGTTTCACGGACATTTAAAATCGGCTGGAGAAACCTGCAAAGGCGTCATCACTGTTGCAGACACCGAAACCTCGGAATCCCTTCGGCACAAGCTCGAATGGATCGACGGCGAAATCCTGTACGTGCGGAAATTAGGAACATCTAACGTCGCAGTGGTGACTTTCAAGGGACGTCGCATTCCAAGATTCATTCACTACTGTTCCGAAGACGTGCCAGTGCGTTACTACAAGAAAACGGTTCCGGCAAGCTACCTGTGTGGCACGCTGGGCCACAGAGCGGATGCGTGCCCCAACCCGGACGATCAGCGGTGTATTCATTGCGGTGCGAATGTGAACATCACCCCGTCAGGCCCAAAGAAGCACAACTGCCAACCCTAGTGCCTCATTTGCGGCGGAAACCACTTCACTGGCTGTGCGGAGTGTGTTGGAAAATTCAGGAAAGCATGGAAGCCCACTTTACCCCAGCTGAAACATGGACAACCGGGACACCACAAACAAGGGGGACCAGCACCTCCCGCGAATGGCGTAAAAAAAATCACAGCATATCCACGGGGTGAATGATGATGAGTGGGCGAAGCTCCGGAGGGAATCATCGGATCTCCCGCTTAAGGGGACGCTAGCACAAACGCGTTAGAAACGTGCAGTACTCTCTAGTAAGGGGGAGCGGCCACAGCGTCTTACGCAGCCATTTACACATGCCGGAACGTGCACCGCGTTTGCCGACGCCATCACATGACTGCTGAGAGAGTATACCCCCCGTATTCATAAACGCTCCTCGACTTGAACTTGACTTGCCACCGCCTTGGGCAGCGCGTTCGAAACGCGTTGAAGGTAAGGCGGAGAGGCCACAGCGTCTTACACCAGCTTCTTACACGGGCCGTAACGCGCTAGCACAAACGCGTTAGAAACGCGCTAGAAACGCGGCCTTTCATTAATGTTGGGTATTTATTGCCATCGTGGTGCATGTGTCCATGTGGGCTTCGTGGCGTAGTGGGCTAACGCCGCGCGCTCGGAAGCGAGGGGTCCCTTGTTCGATTCCGCGCTACAGACACAACTTCGGAATTTTTTTCCTCATTTTTCTCAGACTGGTTACACACTACTACTACTACGACGGGGACGGAATGGGTGCCGCTATAAGGAGTTTCGCTCCTAAAAAGCCACAGAATTCCAAGCAAAGGAAGACTGGACAGCCCAAACCGAGCAATGTACAGGCCGGGCCGAGTTCGAAGCCGCCTACCTTCCAGGCTGGGGATTTCCCCCCGCTGGTAAGCCCGCGGCAAAAGGTGAGCAGTTGGGCAGGGGTCGCCTCTCAGCCTCTCGCTACCACCTCCCCCTCCCCTTCCGAAATCGAAATCAGCAAACAGCTAGAAATTATGCAAAAACGAATTGCCACTCTAGAACGCGAAAACCAGGCGCTGAAATCGATGTAGGCTCCACCACGAACGGAGCCGAAGTCTATGCAGGCCTCGGCCAGCTCGGACGAGGAACAGTAGTCTGGGTCGAACCTATCAGGTTATACAAGCGTCTCGAAAACCGAAACCGTCGTAACAAACTCGGAGGGCATAGAGACGCGTCTTAGCAGGCTGGCAACAAAACTTGAGGAAGAGAACAAAATGATAATGGAACAAAACAAACTCATGGTGGAACACATTATTCCATAACAGGTAAACCTTGCAGTCCAGGCGGCGATCCAGGACCTGAAGCAGAGTCTCGTGCCGATATTCACGGCCAGCATACTTCAGACCATCCAAAACTGGCTCACTGCCCAATTGGAGGAAAACAAAGCTAGCACTAAGATGCCGGAACAACGTCAACGCAAAATTGTTCATCGTAACCCGGCAAACTCTGAATCCGAGGGCACTATGGAGCAACCCATTGCACATCAAATCGAGACTTCCATGCCTACTCAGGCTCCCACGCAGGCCCCAGTGGTGATGATGCCACCCCCTCAACAATAAATTCATGATGGCAGGCATTTCTAAAGTTAATCATAAAAGTTCCAAACAAGCGAAATTAGAGATTATCCAATGGAATTGCAGGGCTTTAGAGATGGGAAAAAGAGGGCCACTCTCCATCTCTACCTGCAGTCCCTAATTCAATGCCGGCGGTCGTAGCCTTACAAGAAACCGGACTGCAGGCGAAACTGCCTGGATACAATTCATTTCAGGGGGGTACGTCCACCTGTATTCTCGTACATAAGTAGTGTACCGCTCGTCAAATAGACCTCGATCTCTCGAAGGGGCATGAATACACGATGGTCAACTGCCTACCTAATAAAAGACGAGACCCTAGCGTATACGTCCTTAATGTTTACAGTTCCCCCAAATGCAAGCAAAGCGTTTTCAACGAAATATCTTATAAAGCAGTTAGGGAAGCGGATAAGCATTCACTAGTGATCGTGGGTGACTTTAATGCCCCCAGCTACCATTGGGGCTGCACTCGCGAAATCCCCAAAGGTCGCAAATTGGCAGAACTCATTTCCGCGCTCCGTCTATCGCTCCTTACAGACCCGATGCAACCCACTAGAGTTGGAAATTCTGTAAACCGGGATACATGCCCGGATCTAACTTTGGTTAAATATATATCTCATGCAACATGGGAAAACTTAGACGGTACACTCGGTAGCGATCACTGTCTCCTCAAAATAACTATTTCCGCTAAAGTAGCCCGCACAACGTGGAGCCAAGCCAAGCTTACAAATTGGACAGCTTTTCGCTCTCATGCAATCCCCTCTGTTTTCGGAGCGGGTGGGTACACAGAATGGGCGAAACAACTCACTGCCACAAACTCGAAGCGTGTCACAATCCTACAGACCACGGAATACATTCCTGCAGTAGACAATCACCTCCTCCATCTTTGAGAGGCCCGCAGGAGTTTAACCAAACGCTGGCGGAAAAACAAACTCAACCGCAAGCTCTAACTTCGAATAGCTGAGCTGAGCATGCAAGCGGCGGAATACGCGCGCAACTCAACGACTCAAACTGGACAGAACGATGCAATGCGGTAGCTAGGCAGATGAACTCGAAGGGCGCATGGCGCCTTTTCCGCAGTCTCATTGACCCCACGCAAACCAGAGGAGAAACACAAAAGCAGCTCCGCCGGGCCTTGCAAGGCTTTCATGGAAACAATTCCCAGCTAGCCGATGCTCTTTGCGATAAATACCTATGCCGCAAGCTGGACCCGGACAAGACTGCATACGAATACGCGGGCAGGGAAAACCATCAACTCGATGCTCCATTTGCCATGCATGATCTGAAAGCGGCGCTGGGCAAAATGCGCTGGGGCAGCGCCCCGGGCCGAGATCATATCACTGTAACACTTCTAGTAAATCTGTCGGATGATACCTATTGGCATCTATTGGAATACATTAACGCGATCTGGGACGGCCAACCGCTTCCAATCGATAGGAAAACAGCATTAGTCACCTTCATTCCCAAACCCGGCAAGCAAATTAGTACAGACAACCTCAGGCCCATATCGCTGACTTCGTGCGTAGGCAAACTCATGGAAGCCATGGTTAGAGACCGCCTCTCTCCGTACCTCGAAAGTAAGGGATACTTCGCGGATACCATGTTTGGTTTTAGGCCACATATGTCTGCACAAGACGTCCTCCTTCAACTAAATCGAGACATCATCCAACCCACCTATTCGACACACAATGACAGGGCAATTCTTGCTCTCGACCTTAAAGGTGCGTTCGATAATGTTAAACATGAGATCATTCTGACCAACTTAAGCCACACTCATTGTGGTAGGAAAACCTTTGCATATATCAGAGAGTTCCTCTCAGATAGGCTGGCGATTCTACGCATAGATGATGAGCAACATTGACCCTTTAAAATGGGTACGCGAGGGACCCCGCAAGGGGCGGTCATCTCCCCGTTACTATTTAATATAGCTATGATGAAGGTCCCGCAGGTTTTGGTCCCGCAGGTCCCGCAGGTAGAGGGGGTACATCACGCACTATACGCCGATGATATCACAATTTGGGCAAATCAGGGCAGTATAGGCGAAATGGAAGACCGTCTCCAGCAGGCCGCCTCCATCGTGGACGCCTACGCGACTCAATGCGGATTGCAGTGCGCTACAACTAAATCCGAACTCCTACATATCCGAGCAAACTTAAAAGACAGAACGACCCTGGACTTCACTCTATCAGGGGGTTCCATTCGGGTGGTCTCTGAGATCCGAATCTTAGGCCTTCTCATACATAACAGAACAAAAAAACGGAACTACGTTGGACAAGTTAAGCAAAGTAGGGAAACAGGTAGGACGTATGATCCGCCGATTCTCAAACAAACGCGGGGGGTTACGAGGTAGGGACGCGCTTCGGCTCGCCCACGCCTGTGTAACCAGCAGGATTCTTTACTCAACTCCGTATTTAAGAATGACTAAACACGACGAGAACAGGGCTGATGTAATCCTCAGGAAAGTAACCAAACGCGCCTTAGACCTGCCCATCGGCACTTCCAATCAGGAACTATCTGCCTTGGGGGTCCTTAACTCTATTCAGGAGCTCAGGGAGGCGCACCTCACAAATCAATACACAGGGCTTATGCAGACCGCCCCGGGGCGTCGCCTGCTAGACCGCCTGTGCATTCAACACAACTGCGAACCTGAACACACGGAGCGCATCCCAGAGCTGTGGCGCACAAAACTCTGGGTGCCCCCACTCCCTCGTAATATGACGAAAGAAACACATGAAGGACGAAGACAGGCGCGTGCCAAAGCGCAAGAAAGACAGCTTGGCTCCCGTTCTGGGGTTTACTATGTGGATGTAGCCGGACCTTCGCCCAGGGGATATTACACGGCGGCGGTTGTACGTCAGGGAACTCAGGTGGACGGACTCTCATTTAGAGCCGCGAATATAAACCAAGCAGAGGAAGTCGCTGTCGCCTTGGCGGCTGCACACCCTCAATCCAAATGCATACTCACAGACTCTCGAACGACTTGTGAAAACTACTTGGCAGGGGAAATCTCTCCACTAGCCAACAAAATTCTGAGACTCTGCATCAGGGATCGGGATCCCGCACCAAAACGAATAACCTGGACTCCAGGCCATCAGGGCATTCGAGGTAATGAAGCTGCAGACGCAGCAGCCCGCGCACTTATTCCCCGGGAACCTCCCTGTTGCCCTAAACAGCCTGAATGTCCTACTACGGTTGCCTGAATGCTACTACGGTTCAGTCCAATTCGACATTTCTTCTGCGAGCAGCGCCGGGTGTATCCCCCACCGGCAAAAGGCCTATCCAAAACTGAAGAACGCGTCCTACGGCGCCTCCAGACTAATACGTTGCTCTGCCCAGCTATAGTAAATCATTTCGATCCCAAAATCAATGGGCAATGCCAGCACTGTGGTAATTTGGCAGATCTGTATCACATGGTCTGGGCCTGCCAACAGAATCCCAAACTATCCCCTATTCCCCACCCAACTCGAGAGGACAGGGAGGCGACCGTGCTCAACAGCTCCGGACTAGAGAAACAACGAGCTCTGGTCCAATGGGCTCGAGTGGCGGCTTCGACCAATGACGTCCCGGACTAAGGAAGGCACCTAGTTTCATGGAGCTCACGGGCCTCACCTTCTCTCTTTGTTCAATAAAAGTTTTCACCACCACCACCACAACGCAACTAAACTGCCACGATACTGCGGCGCAGTCGGTGGGCTAAGCTACCCGTTATGCGGGTAGATGGTGTTTTAGGGAACCAAACTTTGCGTCACGCCACTCTTCGCTCATTAGTGAAAGCTCACGCTGCATTACTTGAAGCATCTTCTGACGCCTTTCTGAACTCTCTCGCTCTCCTCTTTGGCTTCGGTTTGCGCCAACAGGTGAAACTGAGCAACAGGCTAAGGAAACATAACGCTTGAAAACGCATGTGAAACCACCTGCTTCTTAGACAACCTCATTCATTTGGTGTGAGCAACACTGCGGATGGCGCCAGCGGCGCCAAACTGAGAAACAAGCTAAGAAAAGCTAAAGCTTTTGAAAAATAGCTAATCGCGAGCTGAAAACTCAGTTGATGACTAATGGCTGCAATATTTGAGAGAAATTAGGTCATTTCCCCCAAGATCACATGTAAACACCAGGATTTATTGACCTACTGAATTAGATGTCGACTTCTTACAGTCCTTCCCCGACACCACACATGTATATATTTCTGCGCACTTCGAAACCGCTTGAAGCCAAAGCTGTTATTGTCTCACTCTCCCTGGTCGTTTTGATGTCCACCGGTGTAATTATTTGAATCACAAAGGTCTGAGCTAAACAATTACAAGGAAAGAAAAAGTTTCATTGTGGCGCGCGGGTTCGAACTAAGGGCCAACAGACTCACAGTTTAGGATGCTACCTGCCAGCCACTGTGGCGATGCTACATCAGTGCGGTATACTTATCCTGGATAGCGCGATCGTGCGAGCTGCTCTTATGATAGGCAAATTGCCGCTGAACTTCAGTGCACTCGACAGAACTGGCGTACCGCCTTCTTCATATTCAAAATCGTATCTTTGCCAGTTGCAGAGGCAGTCATCAGTTTTCTTCTTTTACTTGTATTGAAATGATACAACTCGTCGAAGTTACCATCATGAATTTTTTTCCCCTTCTAGCGCTCGGCTTCTCTTGTTTACTGGATGGCGGTGTCGTCGTCTTGCTTTCTTCGAGGATTGCATGAGATATATTACAGGTACGGGGAAAAATAAATTTTAGGTAAGCTAAATGAATCCATCAGTCAGAAACTAAACGGTTATTTTTGCAATGGCCACTATATGGACACTCCAAGCGCATTTCTGCCGTCGCCGTCGTCGTCGCTGAGAGTTTCCGTATAAGTCCAACAGCGATAAAATCGTTGCCGCGCGCCGTGCGCTGTGTGTACGAGTTGAAGCGTACGAAGGGAGCCGGCAATCGCGGCTCAATGTGGCGAACGGGTGGGAGGAAGGCAGGCCGGAAGCGCGCGGTCGTCTTTCGCGCGCGCGAGGCACGGGGGCTAGACGATGGAGAGGGTGGTGGGTGGTGGGACAGGGCGGCCGCGCCGTATCTTGAAAGCGATCTACAATGCGGGCGAAGTGCGCGCCCGCGCGGGCCTCATCTTGGAAGCGATCTGCGATTGGCCGGTGGTTTCTTCGTATGCGCTCTGCTTTCGGTGCTTAGTTCGCGTTAAAGGGAGACGAGAGACAGCGCAAAGGTCAAGTAGCCCGCTGCTACTGGCGCGCTATCGCGGTCATCGACACCGAGTTTCCGCGGTCATCGAGCGAGATGTGTTCATGTTTACATGTGCGCGCGTGACACCGTGTTTGTTTATTTAGTTAGTGAGCGAATGTTTGCAACTTTATACGGCCAATTAAACTACGATCCTTGCTTCGTATAGCTCTCTACTAATTTGCTACTGCAATCGATGCTTCGCCTTTCGGAAGGAAAGCAAGCGATGACCAAGCAAGCGTTGGCAAGATCTTTGCCGAATATACTGAGCGCTGTTTTCTTGAGTAAAATTATGGCACTAAAGTAAAATTTCGTCGGTTACAAAAATGTTCCTAAAGAATATCATACCTATAAATCAACAACACTGCATAGTATAACTAAGCTCTAAATGTGAATGTCACGTGTGGGGCGCGCTTTGCGTTAACAAAGAATGTGCCTAAATCAGAGTAAACGGCCTGACTTGCTCTGTACGTTTTCTTCAAAAGCACGCAGTTTGATTTAACAGATGACGAGAACGTGTGGGCACTTGTTTCATCACTGCCATCTGCTTTTTATCGAGTGACCATGGATCAAGTTGTCGTGCAGCGGTGCCTTGCGTCAAGAACGCTTGCTAGTGCACAAAGGTACGAAGCGTCATTTTATACAATTTTTCTTCTCTTCGCAAATGTGTTATGGCATTGTAGTGATGGTGAAGAAATCAAACACTGTCAAACAGGGCCCGCTCTAATTTTCTTATTGGGAGATATTCTGGCCGGAAAATCAAGCAACACTCAAGGCACAAAAAAGGCAACGGGAACTGTCGTTGATCGTCCAAGTCTGTACTATGAGTGAAGTGCATCCACAAATCAGGGTGTGTTGAAGAAACACCGCTCAAGCTCGTGTACATTTTAAAAAGTACTATACCATTCGCGTTGCTCTCAATCTTAGTACACGAGACTCTTTGACTAAAAATTCCACGACACCATTGCATAATGTATTAGGCGCGTCTTTCCTGAAGTGACCAATCGGTATAAATCATGATCCCGTGAAAAACTGTCAATATTAAACGAGAACCAATGCACGCATCCAAATATCCCCTAACCCTTTTGGAAACTCTGATTCCTATTGGCACGTGCTTTAGCTTATAACACTAACCGCGGATTTTCTTTCCAATTTTGCTTGAGTGCTAGTGCCCTGTCTAAGCACTCATGCAATCAGGTGTTTTTACTACCTTAGCATCACAGGAGTGTCAAAGTAGAAAAAAAGTGTGTCTATTTTATGTGTGCAAAGCTGGTCACGTGGTAGAGGTCGAGAGAGGACGGGAGAGATTAGAAGAGAGTGTATGCGCGCATACTCTCTCGAGTGAGCTCCTGAACAGCACTTTACAATATGGTGAACGCGGTTAAAATCACGAATGCGGGGCCTCAAAGAGATGCTTCGCAATGCTGACTCATTTCTCTCACGTTTACCGCTAAATCGTCTCTGAATTTCTCATTAACACGACTAAATAAGATGCTGGAACGAAGTGAGGGTATCAGTGAATTTTCACACGAGAATTATTAAAAAATACGCGACTAGTCAAAATCTTAAAAAGGTTCAAGAAACACAACAAAATAGGACATAGCAAATATTATTGCAACATGAAGCTTCTCGTGAGAAAAAATCCGGCGGATCCCACGTAGGAGTGGGAATCGGTGTAAGCGAAGCTTTCTTTGGTATTTGCAGAAATGTCTTCATTTAACATCTCCTTTTTCACTTCTATGCAGCGCAACACTTCTTGCTCAATGCGTGCTGGGTCTCCATTTTTGTTCACTTGACGTTTTCCTCACACTCGGCTGCATCCGCTTCCGACTTGTTCATTGCCCTCTAGTTCAACGCTCCGTGCTCAATGCACGCCCTGGTTCCGTTTCACTTATTTTACTTCATTTTCCTCGCATCTCTTGCCGACTTCTGGACTTCTTGCCTACTTGCCTATTCAAGCACCTAATCAGCGGCACATTGCCATTTTTGGGGATTGGCCAAGAATATTCACGTAGCCAGTCGCACATGCCTAGTTTGCCTATACGCTAGCTGTGGCACTTGTTGACAATTAGAGAAGATACCCAGTAGCAAAAATTGAGTGGACCAAGTTATATAATCGACAAGAGAGCAGTAGCCAGCACGCACAAAGAGGGCAGAAGATGCAAAGGAAGCATCCCTTTAAAGTTGACACATATAACTGTTTCTGAGCGAAAAACTTACTACGACGTCATGCAAGGGTACATTCTACATACCTTCAGTGCCATTTTCACCGGCCCAGTCTTAGCTGTCAGTGCCATTTTAACGGCCCAGTCTTAGCTGTCAATATGAAGGATCTCTAGCACTGTTTTTAAGAGCAACAACTGCACGTGTTAGAGGAGTATCTGTTAACCACGGTGCTAGCAGGATCGGTTCAACTTATTGATATCCGTCATTCTTATCAGTTCGGACACCAGTCGGTTTCTATTGTTCTAGTTATATTTTCTAAAAATTTTTAGTTTCGTTCCTGTCTGTAAAAAGCCTCTCTTGTAAACCTTTCACCAGTGTGGTAGTATACTCAATCTGGGCTGCAATTAGTAAACTTATTGTCAGGAAGCACAATAGGCCATGTGATTTCGTCTGATCAGATGTGGATGATTACGCGTTCTTTTTCATGCCTCGTTTCGAAGAAATCAAGGTAAAGCTTAAAACGCTGAACCGAGAACAGTGATTTTGAATACAATGAAACACCGCAAGTGCGTTTTCGAAGTGGCTGCCCACAATTGAAGCTTGCTGAATTGCTTAACTCACCAGCGGATTGTGCGAATACGGGGTTGAAACCTCTCTAAAGCAAGCGCAAATTGCATCGATGGATAATTTTTTAAAGATAAAAGTGCTTTCTTTTTGTCCACCTAATGGATAGGAAAGTAGGCATATAAATGTTTTACAGCTTTGCCTTAATGAAGAAATCGCGCTCCTAATGCGTATATTTGTTGCAATGAAGATAAGTACCATTTGTAGTGCTGCTGAACAATTCCGTAGAAAGCAAAGCCGGTCACCTTGCCACCTATCAGGATACTAAAAGTGGTGGGGCTAGGAAGTGTGCTTCGGTGTAACTCAGTTGATGTCTATGGGAGGCGGAGTTCCTGGAAACCCTACTCGCTTTCACCGCGGCGGCTCACGCCGTTTTCGCGCACCAGCTTGCCATTGAACATGTGTATGGGCCGGAGCTCTAAGAATGCAGTTTCGCCACATGCGCGCTCACCCTCGCGTCGGGTATACTTAAGACGCCTGGTATCCTCGGAATGCTGCCTACGCTCCGCCGCAGTACAAACCTCCCATGCTTGCTATGGCGGTGATTGCTTGATTCTTTAAGCCAAATTGTAATTAATAAAAGACAGTGCATATTTGTAAGAGCACAACAAAGCTGCCCCTGTTTCTTAGAATACACGTTTCGCTTTCGTGCGATGACAAACCATTTTTTTGTTTATCATACGCAGGACTGTTCTCACGGGGTCCATCCTGCTTGTTGCGGCATATACCATCGAACTCCTGATGGCATTCTCCTTGGTACTCTGGTTCCGGGGCTGCGACCCTCAGCTCTCAGGAGCTATAAAGAATTATGATCAGGCAAGGATGCTCCAACTTTACGTGAGGTGCCGTAAGATGTCTAGAACCACACCTTATTAAGGCGAAAGCCTCATCGTTCAGTCGACCTTCAGTCGTCCTTGAGCGAAAACCGTGTCGTCGAAGCGAAATCGTACACGATGACGACTTGCTGTAGTAATTAACTTACTAAACCGACCCGGCCTCGTCTCTTATCTATATGCAAACACTCACGCAACAAATCTGATGGTGTACGGGTCATGCAAGCAACGCTCACGCAATAATTTTGATGGTGCGCGGGTCACCGCCGTCATTGTGTTAATTTAGATAAAACTAATTCAGGCACTCGAACCTACGACCTTCGGTGGGAGTCGAACCCTCGAGCTTATGTGGGAGTCGAACCCATGACTTTTGGTGTTCATTAGGGCGAGGTTAATTAGGGCACAGTTAATAAAAGTTGCGTAAATTAGGGCACTCGAACTCACGACGTCGGGAAAATAACAATTAATAAGAAGTAACCTCGCATTCGAATGAGAATGTCACGTAATCTAATGGATGTCTCTTGAGTGGGCAGGCTTTCGCCTTCACTATCTTTGGCGTATGCTAAAGTGAATATCAATTTTTTGCCCAAAGAGCGATATCTTCTGCACGTTTCATCGATTCATTATCGAAGCTCAATTTAAGACGAAAGCACAGGCATCTTATTGGGAGTCAAGTTACGCTGCAATGGTTACTGATTTTGTAGGTCATAAAACTTCAAAATAGGTTGGAAATGGACTTATAGTTTAAAACCTCATTGCTAGTGTCTTCTTATAGGCAAGAGAAAAAAGGGTGAGCGAAAATCGTTCCATAATAATTTGTATAAGGTGGGGATATACGTTAAGCAACACAGCTACCACAGATTTGAATTTAAGTTTTTTATATTAAAGCGAAAGCCTTATTTATGTGTATCCTTTTGAGGAGACATTGAGAAAGTGGAGCCGAAAAAGAGAGAGAAAATCAGTAAAAAATATGTACTAAAGATTTGATAACTCAATAGGATCATTACAAACCTCACAACTTTATATATCATTCAATAGCTGAATACATGAGGAATATCATCATCAGCCTATATTTATGTCCACTGCAGGATGAAGGCGCCTCCCTGCGATCTCCAATAACCCCTGTCTTGCGCTAGCTGATTCCAACTTGCGCCTGCAAATTTCCTAAATTCATCACCCCACCTAATTTTCTGCCGTCCTCGACTGCGCTTCCCTTCTCTTCGTATCCATTCTGTAACTCTAATAGTCCACCGGTTATCACTCTTACATATTACATGGCCTGCCCAGTTCCATTTCTTTCTCTTAATGTCAACTAGAATATCTGCTGTGCCCGTTTGCTCTCTGAACCACACCGCTCTCTTCCTGTCTTTCAACGTTAGTCCTAACACTTTTCGTTCCATCGCTCTTGCGGGGTCCTTAACTTGTTGTCGATCTTCTTTGTTAACCTCCAAGTTTCGACCCATATGTTAGCACCGGTAGAATGCAATGATTGTACACTTTCCTTTTCAACGACAGTGGTAAGCTCCCGGTCAGGATTTGGCAATGCCTGCCGTATGCACTCCAACCCAATTTTATTCTTCTGTAAATTTCCTTCTCATGATCAGGGTTCCCTGTGAGTAATTGACCTAGATAAACGTACTCCTTTACAGATTCTAGAGGCTGACTGGCCATCCTGAGTTCTTGTTCCCTTGCCAGGCTATTCAACATTATCTTTGTATTCTGCATATTAATCTTTAACCCCACTCTTACACTTTCTCGGTTAAGTTCCTCAATCATTTGTCCCATTTGTCCCCAGATTCGTCTTCATTGTTGCTGAGTAAGACAATGTCATCTGCAAACAGAAGGTTGCTGAGATATTCGCCGTTAATCCTCACTCCCAGTTGATCCTCACTCCCAGCCTTCCCAGTCTAAGAGCTTGAATACTTATTCTAAGCACGCAGTGAATAGCATTGGAGAGATTGTGTCTCCTTGCCTGACCCCTTTATTCGTATGTAACTGTCTACTTTTCTTGTGGAGAACCAAGGTAGCCTGTGGAATCCTTGTAGATGTTTGCTAAGTTATTCACGTATGCCTCCTGTACTCATTGATTACGCAATGCCTCTAGGACTGCTGGTACTTCTAATGAATCATATGCCAGATGCCTTTTCATAATCAATGAAAGCCATATAGAGAGGTTGATTATACTCTGCAGATTTCTCGCTTACCTGATTGATGACGTGGATATGATCCATCGTTGAATATCCTTTCCTAAAGCCAGCCTGTTCTCTTGGTTGACTGAAGTGTTTCCCAGATTCTGTTAGAAATTATCTTGGTGAATATTTTATACAATACTGAAAGCAAGCTAACGAGTCCATAATTCTTCAATTTTTTAACGACTTCCTTCTTTTGGATTAGCATAATGTTTCCGTTCTTCCAGCTCTCTGGTATACTTGAAGTCTTGAGGCATTACGTATAAAGGGCCGCCACCTTTTCAAGCATGATATGTCCTCCACCTTTGAATAAATCGACAGTTATTCCTTCTTCTCCGGCAGCTTTTCCCTTGGTCATGTTTTGCAATACCCTTCTTACTTCATCGCTAGTTATAGAAGGAGCCTGTGTATCCGGTTCATCACTACATCGAATGAAAGTAGCTTTGCTGCTGTTGGTAATATACAGGTCAGTTTAGAATTCTTCCGCTGCTTTTACTATGCCATCTAAATTGCTGACGATATTACCCTGCTTAACTTTCAGTGCATGCATCTTGCCTTGTCCTATGGCAAGTTTTATTCTGACTGAGGAATATAATTAACGATACATGATCATGCTAGTCATAAAATAATTATGATTATGAGCATGACAAAGCGGAAAAATGGGTCGAAGAACCGCAAAAGTGGCAAAGAATGGAGAATTTATGATAGTAATGGGTGCAAGTATGGTTATGGTAGTAACGATAATTCTAGAATACAAAAATGACTCAATAATGACAATGATTAAGTGAAAAAAGATTAACACTCAAAAACCCCTTAAATGTGTCCAGACGTAAGTACTAAATAAAGAAAACACTAAAGGATAATGGTAGAAGTCAGTCATGAGCATGACTCAGCAATTATTACAATGACTCACTGGAAGAAGATTACCACTAAAAAAATAGCGTAACTTGAACTAGTGGCGCAAGGCAAAAGAAACAGCGAAGCAGATCGACACCTAGCACTTCCAAGTCATCCCCAGCATTTTCCAGCATTTATTGATTATTCAGCGGTTATTGATTACCTATTGATTGGCTATCGATGCGCTATCGCAAAGTATAGGCTAGGCATTTGGGCTAGGCTTATTAAACACCTTCGCTAGTTCACAGATGTATGTGCCATTGTGCTTGGACCCTTTCTTTACTACCGCCAGGATCGGCCCACATTTTCTGTTCGCTTTGCATGGACTAACGGTCGGCTTAAACAGCTCCGCCGTTAAAAATCATTGGAATGGGTTCGGACGTGGGCACCAAGTCAAGGATGATGGTAGAAGTCATAGCCCTGAGCATGACTCAGCTAAATGAGAATGACTCAGCGAAAAAGCATTAACACTGAAAAAGCAATGGAATGTGTTCGGCTGTAGTAATAAGTTAAGGAAAAGGCTAAAGGTTGATGGTTGAAGTCAGAGTCATGAGCATGACTAAGGCATAGCTAAATGGACTCCTGAGTGTTTGTGTCACTTTGTTTATAACACAGCATTCTCTGTCGAGCAGATCCTGCCATTCTATATTAAGACGCACCTATTGGAGTTCCCAGGATTTACGGGGCTTTTCCTCGCAGCAGTTGTAAGTGCCGGAACAAGGTAACGACAAATTGTGTTTTCTGCTTGTTCTAATTTTCTTGGGCGCAACCAAGACATTTCTTGGATTAAGCTCTTAGTGAATGCCTGGCTCTCTTTGTAGCACAATATCCTCATCAATCAACTCCTTGACAGCATTGCTGTATGTGGACGTGCTTCCTTATTTCTTCAAGACTGCCACTTCTGACGCCCCACTTAGAACACAGGGACTCGGTGAGTCAATGTAGCACGCTTTGCTTCATTCTAAACTGACACATTATGTGTTACGGGTGTTCGTGTGTAATAATTATAATAAGAGGAAATACCCCTAAAAGTAATACAGCTTTTGAGCTATTCTATTGGAATGCAAGCATACAACCTTGTACTCTAACATTATATCCCCTGTTTCTTTAGCGTTCCTTCTCGGCGTCCTCATGACACTTTACAGCTGCATTTGTATTTACATGGGATCCGTCACCAGGGTGAGTCCTTCTTTGTACGATTTTACCTGCCGCCAGCGGCAAATGTATTTCAATGAGTGGAGTCGTCATACTAAGTCATCGGTGCCATAGCGTACCCGCGGCGTGTTTTCTCTCATTGGTATGTTAGGCCGCAGCAATCCCCGCAGAATAAATGCAGTGCACGAGGCCGTATAAGCACGTTTCTCACAGGGTGCACAATTTACCGTGTTGGATGAGGCAAAAGAGACTTACTGACACGGGATAGCAGCATACTGTACCGGCTGTAAGTTACAATTTCTTAAGATAAGTTAATGCTACGAAAATCAAGTTAGCCTATAGGAGTATTCTCTTCATCGACGGCACTTAAAAGTAAATATATCCCGCACACTTATACAGAATTCAAAAGTACCACTTCCGTTTACCGAGAGTCCACTGTAAGCTTTTTAGGGATTCTATATCTATTGTGCTGCATTGACGCATACGACTTCTGGAGGATTGTCCAAGGAAAGCCACATAGCGTGAGACCGAAGAATCAGACAGCTCAAACACAAGAAATTTAATAAAATTAAAGAAGTCAATGAATATCACAAGCCGTTAGAGAAGCCCATCAGCCTACTATATAAGTAGATATTTTAAGTAGTGATTTCTTGAATGCGAACAACAGAGGTGCGTTCATTGGCATTACACTGTTTGTGAACATTACGAGCTATATAGTTAGATTCCCTGGAGCGTAGTTTGAGCGCGTCAGGCAAGAAACCTAGGACCAATGAGAAATACCGTCATGCTCCACACCATTTATTGATAACAGCGCATCCGCCATTACTGTAGCGTAAACATTGATGGCTAATAGTCAAGGTGGGCACACTATCAACACGTTACTCGCGCCGACCGGCGGCCACGTACAAATGTCTCCATAGAAAATAGGATCTTAGGGTGCAATTTAGCGCGAAAACCTGCTACCTGCTTCCAGACTCTGCTTTCATCGCCTTGGATGCCGACTATATCTCCCTGGCCATCAGGTAATAGGATTAGTATTAACCTTCCCGTGGAAAGGAGGAGGAGGAGGAATAAACTTTATTTGTGTAGCAGATTTGTGAGACCTAGGCATCTCTACCTAGATGACAGCCTCGAGCCCTTGGGCTCTGGCGGCATCTTCGGCCTGCTTGATTGCCTTAAGTTGGTCTTCCGGTGCAGAGCTGAGCAGCGCGGTCTCCCACTGCTCTCTGGTCTTGTGCGTTCTATTCTGTATGGGTGTCCCAGGACAAGCCCAAACCATATGTTGCAAGTCCGCCCTTTCTTGACAGAATCTGCATCTATCGGTGTAAAGTTCTGGATAGTAGCGGTGGTAGGCCACCGGGTTCGGATATGTTTCTGTTTGCAACAAGCGCCATGCTGTCGCTTGCCGTCTACTTAGCGAGGAGTGTGCCGGGGGGAAACGGGCCCTGCCCAATTTATAGTGTTTGGTTATCTCTGTAAAGCTGGTCATCCGGTCTCTCTCCGTTCCCCGTATTTGCGTGTTACCTGCTCGGTCCGTCAGTTGTCGAGCCAGGTTGTGCGCAATTTCGTTCCCGGGAAGGGAGGAGTGTGCGGGTGCCCACATGATGTAAACTTTTCGATCTTCTCGATAATTGGCTAAAATTCGTAGCGCTTCCGGCGAGATTCTTCCTTTGGCATAGTTTTTGACGGCGGTCTTGGAGTCGCTGACTATGATGTTGGCCTCCGTGGAGGCTATTGCCAGTGCTAAGGCAGCCTCCTCCGCCACCTCAGCCTTTCCTGTTTTTACACTGCCACTAACTCTGGAGTCACCCTCTAGACGCGAACACTTAAATTTTTTAACTTTCCACTGGAAGCAAGTATGTCGATAGTTGCTTCCAGTGGAAAGCTTAAAAAATTAAGTGTTCGCGTGAAGCGTAGGCGAGGTCTTAAGGAGTACGTGCATTTCTTGCCTTATGTGCCTTCAGCATGCAAAACCTCCCTGCGTGGATAACTCCGGGAGAGACAAGAAAGTTCATTGGACCAAAGGTGGAAAAGTGGACCGGAGAAGTCTGTATCTGGCGCGCATGAATAACAAAGTCAGCTAATAGCGCGGAAGGAGTAACAGCTTGGCGATTTGTCACTTGATGTATGCAACGAGGTGGGCCACATCGAGCATCGGATCTCTTCGTGTGAGAACTTCGGTACTTAAAGGTAGATGTTTCTGGGCAGTAAGATGAGAAGAAAATTTTCTCACGGGCGTGCTAAACGTGTAGGTTATCCGGGCGGACCTCCGATGGTTGGCAAGCAGGCGTCTCGCACTCTACTCGCATGAGGAAAGACTTAATTGATTCAGTTGTGGTTGATGCACAATCATGGCATGGAAACAGACCCTGAGACTGAGCCATGACCTGTCGTATTTCTCAGGATAAGCCCGCCTATTACAAATGGTGACCAACACGACCACGATCATTAATGGAAATATGGTTCCGTGTATTTCATGATTAACACACACCAAAGTTATTGATTCATGGTCGATTCCTGAAATAAATATAACAAGCACAAACTAAGTGTATGTACCGCGATCGTGCGTAATTTTGCAGGGCCGTAGCACCTACGAGTAATCAGGCTGCACTTTCAAGATGCGGAGTGTAGTTCATTATTTAGAATTGCTTTGAAAATCTTATTATGACTGTCGACGTAATGCGATTAGCGTTGAAGCACGGTAGTATACTCACCCTCAAGGCGCATTTTTTACAACCTGTAGTGGTAATTCTGCGATTTCTATTGCCTCGGGTACATGCTGCATACTGCAGCCGGTATCGGTCAACATTTTTAGGGCGCAACATTGATCATGACGGCCATGTCGCCATGATCGCCATGATCATGGCCATGTTGGCCATGATCATGACAGCTTTAAGAGGAGTGTGTGGCTGTGAACGCTGGCTACCTGACTAAACGTCGTTGTCGACACTAGCTGTTAGGCCTCATTCACACAGCCATCAAACGCTCCGTCACGTCACCGTCACGGCATCCATCTTCGTCAGGGGAGAGGGTTTCCGAGTCGTTTTCCCCTCAAAAACGGCTCGCCGGCGACGCAGAGCGGTGCTCTACGTTTCCGTCGCCAGCACGGTGACGGATCCCCGCCCCTCAAATATCGACCAATCAGAAATTAAGAAGCCGACGCTAAATACAGCCATATTACAAAGCTGAAGCTGGCAACAGCAGCGGCGGCTGGTTTGTTTACATGCGTGCCAGCATTGGTTCCACGTGCGGCACGTCGAAAACTCAGCTGTGCGTTTCGGTGGTGCTCAAATGTGCGACATGGACCACGCCGATGGCCGAACTTGCGATTCCTGCACATTTTTCGCCCCCACGTACTTGTTCGTCGCCGAGCTTTGCGCCCTTGTTGCGGTCTCCGCTTGCAAATCAAGAACAGCAGCAGAAAACCGCTCGGCATTGCGAAAGTCGCCTATTCGTACACTGCTCCGTCGCGCCTGCTGTGCGTTTTTTTGACGTGACGGTGACGTGACGGAGCGTTTGACGGCTGTGTGAATGAGGCCTTAGGAAGAGGCGGGCGAGAGCCCAGGGAAAGTCGGCGGCACAGGCGGCAGAGGCCGACAGGGCTGCGCGCATGGGCCGCACTGAAAGAGTGGGCACGCACACGCACAGTCTAGGGTGCCTCGATGCCCTTCCTTTCAACATCTTTATCTCCTTGTTCCCCTTCCCCTGACGCTGCGCCGTACTGCCTATTGGGCAGCAAAAATAAGCGTCATTTTCTTCTGCAATAAAATCACTACTACTACTGAACTCCTCGCCAACCGCTCCGCTTCCACTGAGAAGTCGCACTTGCTCTCCGCCGTGCGTTCGCTCAATACCACCTAGATGTGAAGTTATCTAGGTGGTGTTGGTTTGCTCACCGTGAAAGCGCGCGTCCCTCGCCCTCGCGCGCTTTCACTAGCACATGCAGCATACGACCAATGAGAGTTTTTTTTTTTTCTATTGCCGGATGCGACCATCGAAGAGTGAGCCTTTAACAGTTTCGCTGTAATAAAAGTCGACTAAGGTGGATTAAGGTTTGTACAGATTAGAGCAAAGTGAATTAAGGTAGAGTTTTAAGGTGATACCTTAGAGAAGCCATAGCGATTTGGCATTCAAATCACGTGACGATACTGAAGTGACTATCAATTTTGTCAAATTAGGACGGTGCTATAACGACTATAGCCTGCTAATGGCAGTATGAGGATAATGGTATGCGATGCCTCGAAGATGACAATGACGTGACAGTGACTGTATCACGGCGGCTGTACGACGACGAAGGCGTGACGACAATCGGATGACGAAGCTGCAATGACGACGATAAAGTGACCATGATGGCACGAGGACGAAGGTATGACGAGTGCAATGAATGCAACAACGGCGATGGCGTGATAACGGTGGCGTAATCATGATAGAATGACGATGGCCGGCATGATTAGGATGCAACTAGCACGGCAGCGAGACGATGCCGGTATGACAGAGGATTCACGACGATGACATTACGATGCTCAAAGCATGACGAATATGTCATGGCGAATCTCAGATGAAGATGGAATGATGACAATGCAACCACTTCGCGATGGAATCACGACCAGGGTTACATACCTAGTGGCCCAAACTTGCAGACAACTTGGGCCACATGGTCGACCTAAGAGCCTAGATAGGTAGATGGATAGAGTGAAATGGCCCAAGTAGGCAAGTAACGCAAATTATAATAAAACCTACTCCGTGCTGATTGTGCTGAAGATACCGTCACGTTGCCTAGGTATCAACCACTTAACAACATTGGCCCGCCGATACCATCACGCATTATGTCCAGGAAAAAGCATACGGCTGATGTTGCCACTGAGGGGAAAAAACAGCTGGCTCACTACTTTACTATGGTGGTTACAGGAGTGTGCAATTATGCATGTCCTTCGTGTAATACCTTTAAGCTTTCGAACGCTGCAAGGCCACTGGAAACAACCAGGCCATAAAGAAAAACCTGTCGCTTTCTCAGGGGTGCTTGCTGAAAAGTACTCCGAGTTTCACCCGAAGGCGAATCATTGAAAGCGATACAAATTTTTACGGTTGTGTGTTATTCGCGAGACAACTGCTGCATTGGTGTAGGTACGGTGCCTTGGAATATGCCAGGCGGGTCGCAATGCTAGCACGATGAGTATTGTGAGCGGCTGCATTACAGGTGGCGCACTTAGATGTTGCGCGAGATTAGTCCAACGGCCAACCGCCGTCAGCGTCCAATGAAACGATTTTATTTATTTTGCTTGACGTTTAATATTCGGTCCGCTCAGGCTCGTGTATGGACCACAGGGTGCGGTTTGTACACATCTCATCACAACGAGCAGCTATAAATGTGCGTGCAATGCTATAGTGCCAGCTGCTAAAGGCAGTACGCTACTCTAGCTCCGGCAAAGTCGATTGAACAGAGCCTCACGTTGCGTGCACTTGGCTTTGTATTTGCTTTGTCATTCTAACTGTCAAGAGCGCTGCGAGTGTATATAGCGCTTCATTGCGTTCGCGTGCTGGCCGTACATGCACTTCTATAGTACAGCACGACGGTGCCGACGCGAACGGCACTAACGATCTTGAGTGCCCGTTTAATGTATAACCCAATAAAATAATCTATTACCCATTCATGGTACAAAGACAATTCTCGCTTCTGTTTTATCTATTTCAAAAATGTTATATTTTAATCGTGTGTGTTTCTGTCTGTTTTGAAGGCTATGATCCTCGTATACTCAGCAGCTGCTGGCCCATGTATAGGTTTGATGCTTCTGGCGGTAGGATTCCCATTTGTACATTCCAAGGTACGTATTTTCTGCTAATTCGATAGCATTAGAGCCAGACTTCACGCATTGCCCCCTGCGATTCCTCAACATTAAATTGTTCCAAATTGAATTTGTCCGCCACGTAAGGCAATGAATGGCTCATAACCCCTTAAGCAATGGCTCATACCACCGTAAATGCGGCCTCCCCATTAAGACGACGGAAGATAAGTGAAATTCTACGCAGGAATGATGAGTGTCAGTGGATCCAGCTGTAGAAGAAGACGACGACGAAAGCGGGAGCAGTGGCACGAGCGCGTTCGCGCGGTCGCGCCGAGGGGCGCCAACGAGCCAGCTGTCGAAGAAGACGACGGCACTCGAGCCCTTGCTGATGATAGTTTTCTGCGTACAGGCAACAGGCGGACGTATCGGCTAGCCATGTACAGATTTACTGTAAAATTATTTTCTATTTGTGTATACAAAGAAAAATGTGCACACTACACACAGAACAAACCCTATCGTTTATTACGTGGGCAACTACAGTGACGAGCTCCCAACACAATCAGCAGACAGACAGACAGACAGACAGACAGACAGACAGACAGACAGACAGACAGACAGACAGACAGACAGACAGACAGACAGACAGACAGACAGACAGACAGACAGACAGACAGACAGACAGACAAAGAACTTTATTTGTGGTCCTGAGGAACCGCTTTAGGGTACCTCCCTTTTCAGGGAGTCCCCGTAGCCGTCGCGGGCCGCACCCACGTCGGGGTCGGAAGATCGTGGTCCTCCGCCCTGTCGCAGGCCCTCTGGACAGCCCGTAGTTGCTCTGAGAGGTCGCCGCTCTTAAGGGCTGCCTCCCAGTCCGTTATAGTGGTAAGCGATGAGCTGCGTAACGCAGGGCATTGCCAGAGCATATGAGATAAAGAGCAGTACGCCTCCCCACAGTCTGGACAGTGGGGATCTACATTAGGCGCGAAGTGACTGAATCGGCCCCTGGAGGGGAACGACCCCGTTTGGAGCATGCGAAAGGCCGACGATTGTGGCCTAGTGAGTTTAGGATGTGGTAGCGGAAAGGCCCGCCGAGCAAGTTGATAATGTGCCAATATTTCATGGAAGGTGAGGAGCGAATCCCTGTACAGCCCTAAGTCGCCGCCCGTGAGTCTACCGGAACCACCAGCAGTGTGTTATACCTCGCGCGCAGTCATGGGCTAACTCATTGGCGTTAACAACCTCAGAGTGCACTTTGATTCCCATATGGGCCGGGAACCATTTTATGATATGAAAACCAGCAGCCCCCTCGGTGCCGAGGATGGCCGCCGCCTCCTTTGATATCGAGCCGGAGGCGAACGCTCGGGCTGCAGACCTAGAGTCTGTAAAGATATGGGTACGTAGAGGGTCCTTCAGTGCTATAGCTACAGCAACCTGCTCGGCTACTGTTGCAGAAACCTTCCGCACGGATGCTGAGTTAATGAGAGAGCCATTGGAATCAACCGAAACTGCGACATAGTGATCAGAACGCCCGTACTGGGCGGCGTCAACGAAACATGCAAGATTCGGAGTGGCCGCAGCCACTTTTAATAGGGAACGAGCCCGGGCTACCCGGCGCCCTACATTGTATTGAGGGTGGACGTTACGTGGCAGGGGATCTACCTTGAACGTATCTCTGACCATGGGTGATAGGGTCGCGTTGCGCTCCATGATTTCCTGGTGACCGCATCCAACGGATTCTAGGATGCGTCTCCCAGCTCGCGATGATGAGAGTCGTATTATTTGGGCCACTCGTTGGGCCTCGATCACCTCTGACAGGGTGTTGTGCATGCCTAGTTGCATGAGACGCTCGGTGCTGGTAGTGAGTGGTAAACCCAGCACGCGCTTGATGCTTTTGCGCATGAGGGCGTCGATTTTGGCCTCTTCCCGTTAGACCAGCGCAAAGCGGAAGCTACATAGTTAACGTGGCTCATAAGAAACGCGTGGTAGAGCCTGAAGAGATTGCTTTCACTTAAACCCCCCCTGCGGTTCGAGACCCTGAGGATAAGCCTAAGCATGTTCTCCGTCTTGGTGGTGATGCGGGCTATAGTCTGTGAGTTGCCCCCGAGCGATTCCAGCAAGAGTCCGAGGACCCGGATGGTATCCACTCTGGGGATTTGTTCTCCGTTCCTCGTATAGACGGCTATGGGAACTTGATCTAAGGGTGTGGAGCACCTAACCCCCCGTCTGGTGGGCCTATACAATAGAAGTTCGGACTTGGTTGGTGACAGACTCAGGCCCGTGTCTAGTAGGAAGTGTTCTGTGATGTCGAGCGCCTCTTGGAGCGCACTCTCAACTGCAGCGTCAGACCCTCCCATGCACCACACGGTAATATCATCCGCGTAGAGGGCGTGACCAGTTCCTCTTACTGTGGCCAGTCTTTCCGAGAGGCCCTTCATGGCGATGTTAAACAGTAGGGGAGAGATGACCGCCCCTTGCGGAGTGCCTCTCGCTCCCAATGTAAATTCCTTGGATTTGACCTGCCCTATTTTGACAGTGGCCTTGCGATCCCTGAGGAAGGAGCTAACATACGCATGGAATCGTGACCCCAGGCCCAGGTCCGAGATCGCGTCTAGCACGAACCGGTGCGAGATGTTATCAAAAGCCTTGGACAAGTCTAGAGCCAGGATGCCCCTAATGTCTCTAGTGTCATCATCAAGGATTTGCCTCTTTATAAGCAGCATGACGTCCTGTGTGGAGAGTGCCGGCCGAAAGCCGACCATGTTGTGAGGGAATAACTCATTAGTTTCTATGTGCTTAGATATACGGTTGTGAATGGCATGTTCGGCCACCTTGCCTACGCAGGACGTAAGTGAGATGGGCCGCATGTTCTCCGGCGCAAGAGGTTTGCCTGGCTTCGGGATGAGCACCACTGAGGCTGTCTTCCAGGAGTCGGGGACGAGGCCCGTTTCCCAGATTTTATTGACTTCCTCGGTGAGCAACGCTACTGAATGTCCGTCCAAGTTTCGGAGGAGCTTATTGGAGATTCCATCCGGGCCCGGTGCAGAGCGACCGTTGAGCGTTTGGAGCACCTCCCAGATTTCGGATTCTGTGAAGGAGGCGTCGAGCTCACCCACTGCGCCCCCCCGGTAACGAGGATAATCCCCGTCACAGGAGGGGCCCAGCGGGAGATACTTTTCGGCCAACTCTTGCAGGAGGACGTGTTCAAATACGCCCGCCGCCTTTTGATTGTGAACTATGCGATCAATGGCTAGTCTTTGATTGCTTTTGCTTTGCGAATCGTCGAGTAAGTGCTTGAGGAGGTTCCATTTTCTCCCCGCTCTCATCTGCCCATCAACCGAGGAACACACCTCGTTCCATTGTTGTTTGGACAGTTCGATGGAATGAGCTTCGATTCCACGATTGAGCTCTGCAATTTTCTTGCGAAGTCGGCGATGGAGTCTGTGCGTTCTCCAGCGGGCCAGGATGGAGTTTTTGGCTTCTAGGAGGTGCGCAAGGCGGGCGTCCATCCGATCAACTTTTATGTCGGTCATAACCACCTTGGTCGCAGCTTGTACGTCCTTCTGTAGTCTTGTGAACAGACTATCGAGATTATCGTAGTCGGTCTGGTCCGCTTCCCGCAATTTCCGGAAGGCATCCCAGTCCGTCACTTTAAATTCCCTGGTAGGGGCTGCGCTAATTGTTAGGGTAATCTCCACAATGAAGTGGTCGCTACCCAGATTCTCTTGCAAATTTCGCCATCCTGCTCCGGGGGCGTTCTTGACGAACGCCAGGTCCGGAGTGGTATCTCGGACTACCGACGTGCCGATTCGCGTCGGGTATTGAGGATCCGTAATAAATTCCAGTGAGCAGTCAGAAACTGCCTGGACTAGGAGATTGCCCTTGGTGGAGTTGCGGGGATATCCCCAGGAGTCGTGGGGTGCATTGAAGTCACCCGCTATCACTATGGGGGCCCCCTTGGTAAGAGCCACCGCCTTTGTCATGATCGTGGCGAATGCCTGCCGTTGATCCGACGGCGAGCTGTATATATTTAAAAGGAAAACACTGCTCTTAAGCCAATTGTTAGGGATAATTTCGACCATAATGATCTCCACCCTGGTTTTGCCAAGTGGTAATTTGTGTACTTGGAAGGAGCACTTCCGTGCGACCAAGGTTGCTAAGCCCCGCTTTCCCTCCTCCCGTATCGATACGACCGGTATCCCGGGAAAGTAGGCGTGTCATCGAGAGTTTCTTGTAAAAGAATTACGTGCGGTTTGACCGCCTGTGCTGAAACGAATTGCTGCAGCGGAGCTTTGCGCCGTTGGAAACTAGCGCAGTTCCACTGCCACACAACCAGCTTATTTGAATTGACCGCCATGGTGATTGCCTTGGATTGGCCATTCTACCGTATTGTTGACGGGGGAGGCGCTTGCGGGTAAAGGTGCCCGACTGGGCTCTCTCGAAGGCTGCCTAGCCGTAGCTAACGCGGCCTGTCCACTTTCCAGGGACGCCATCCTTTAAGGAGGGCAGTCACGCTTTCAGTGAGCTGCTGGATTGCGCGCTGCATGCTTTCTAGGCCTTTGTTATTCGACTCGGTTTCCATAGACTCAGCGTCCCCCTCTGGGGGCGTGGCCCTACGTTTACTCGAGCGCGCCTGTGGCTCCCCTGTTGGGGGCACCTGTTGCTTCTCGGCTTGCGAGGGGTAAGAATTACGGAGCGACTCAAAGTCGGCCCTCATCTGCTGCATTTCTGCTTTGAGTCTAGCGTTCTCTTGCATGAGTTGAGCGACTCTGGGATCTACTTTATGCTCCGGCAATGCTACCTGCGTTACCTTTGGAGCCGGCGTCGTCTGCTTCGGCTTGACACGATCGGCCCAGGTGGGCGTTTCCCGGATCCGCACCCGGGAGGTAGAGCGTAGAGCACAATCAGCATTCACACGCATTTTGTTTCGCTCCGTGCTCTGCTAGTACCGCCAAAACTTGTGCTGTAGATATAAGACCCGAACGCCAAATGACAACATCGTGTCGATCACGCTCACAGGTAGAGCGCGTGGATGAGCGTGTGGCCGGTATCGGCTATACAACCTGTCTTGCGTGAACGTAGGCCACGCTCTCAAGTTCCATGGCGCAATAGCTGGCGCATACACAATAAGACTGCTTTATTCTGTCGCGCGATGTAGATTTGTTGCTTGTCTCTTCACGTCTACCGGAAATCCCCAACTGTGTACGCGCTTTAGGTCCTCTGCAGTGTGATTTGATTGCATCTGTTTTTCTAGCAACATAACTCGGCGTCAGCGTTATAATGAAAAGTAGGAAGCCAAGTATGCACTTGCAGTCGTGCAGTGAGTGCTCGGAAAACACGAAAATATTTTGTCGTTCTTTCCGTCTGCTTCATAAGTATGTTGATGTACAGAGGGAATTAGTCTCTTTTTTATTTGCATTGTGAAGCTTTCTTGAATTTACTCAGTGTCAACAAAGTGGAGTTCAGTGGCGACCACCCTTATTCGGCGTGGAATAAGTCGTTTCGTTACGTATATGTAGGTCTCCTAAGTTGTGGTTAGCTAAATTTTGTTATACCATTGACATACGCTTACAAAAAAAAGCCATGTAGGAGGATTGTTCCATCGTTGGTGCTCAGTCCACGAGCACAGAAAAACAAAACTCGAACAACTGGGCGGCGCTCGACGACAAAAAAAAAAAAAAAAAAATGTTGAACCGCTACATTCACAAAGCAAAGAGCAATATACTTTCTAATGCCAACCCCTACACGTTTACGATCAGCCTTAAGGAGGGCTCTTCTAGTACTCCATCAGTTGCCGCTTGCAGGGAAACGCAGACTAAGTGCTTTCTATACTAGAGGAAAGTGACGTTTAATCAAAGTGTAGCAGATGTAGAGTATACTTTCAGGGAAGGGCAAAAGGCAAAATGACCGACGAGGCCCATCCCCCTACAAACAGTCGTAGCATTTGACAGACAGCAGCAAACACACCCCACAACACAGCGAATATAAAGAAACATAAAGATAAAGCAGCCCTAGTTTCCCATTAAGAAAACGCGCATTGAATAGACATCGTGTAACATCTAACAGCACTTGCACTAAAATACGTACACTACTTTTTATTTTGTATCAACCACTCTGTAACCATTTCACTAAGCCCTGAAGAAGCACTCTGATAGATCGGGTCTTCAATGTGTTCGTTAGTGTTCAGAAGATGTATAAGTTGAAACTCAAACGTTCCCGCTCAACACATAGATTGTGGATGTGATTTTTGGGTTGAAACAATTTTACCTTTATTATTAGCTGCATAATATGACTCTATTGCATATTGGTAGGCTGTTAGTTGTTTTATATTCATTACACAAAGGGAATACATTATACAAAGTTAATATTTGCTTTAACTAACTAAATGAGTGGTGAATCCTTTTATTACAGGGTGCCGGGATTTCAACTCTACTCTTCTTCGCCATTCAGCTGTACCTCCTATGGCAAAGAATAGACAAGAAAATGTTGCCGCAGCGTATGCCAGTAACGCTTCAGTACTGTCCAGGGAACACCACCTACGCACAGAAAAGATTGAATGATACATACACTTGGAGCAAACACAGGTGTGTAGACAGAGCTAGGTATGTTCATAAAGCACAATCGGCTGCTGCCATGTGAACGTAGTAGCTGGATATGATATGGTTCTCGATGCTTCCTGAAGTGTTTCCAGGGTTACTTATGTGGACCTTCTTTACTCGTTAGAGCCGACAAATCATACGATCAGGAACTCAACTTTGCGTTGACGTAATGTGAGTTAGGTATATAACGCTGATTCATGTGAAAGCTTGAGTCCAGGAAGAAATAGTGTCAGCTAGCATTATAGGATAACACGATGAATTTGCCCTGCACTACTTGTTCGTTAAGAGGGACGGGAGCAGTGTTTAAGTAAATCTGAACCGATGAGACATAACTACAATGGCAGGTACTTATTGTTACTTTATACTTATTGTCATATGCCAATTATATTATTCTATACCTGGTTAGGAGGATATCAACCAGAAAATAGATAATTATAGGCGCAACACCAGAACACCTGTATATGACGGTTCGGATTAGGGAGCATACGTTGGTAGCTAAATTTCACATTGCTTAAAAAGGACAAGTAGAGTTAGGCAGAACATCTGAAGTGAAAAACAGATGAACGATTGTCTACTACAGTAATGCGGTTTATACTAAAGGAAGAGAAACGCTTTCACGAGCACCGAAGGGTTACGTAGACAAAAATTACGCAGAAGCTCCTCTGGGAGTTGACTAGGTATGCGTAAGCATTGTGCCTCTTGCTGATCTCCAGGCAGTCCGGTGTCATTATCAAAGATATGAAACTTGATCCAACCAGTACAAGCGACCACGCTGCGGCGATACGAACTGCTGCGGATGGCGGCCCAAGGTGATCTGATGACGCAAGCAAGTTACTGCAGGTGGCGGCGCAAGGTTAGCTAATGACGTTCCGAGCATTATAAGCCATCATCGCTCTTTATCGCCTTATCCATCCTCGTCGAACCATTATAAACCGTGATCAACCGTACTCCGGCGGCGCTGGCGTACGGCGCGGCCGCGTGCCCGCATCTTGCAAGCGATTTGCGATGGGGACATAGAGCAGCGACCATGGTTATAACTTCGTGTGGTCTGTGTTCTCGCCGCTTAGTCCGCGCTGAAGAGAAGCACGTGGACCCTTATACTGAAAGCTATTTGCGATGGGGGCACTCTGCGGCGAGTGGTGGTGGCTTCGTGAGCGCTGTGTTCTTGGCGATTAATTGGCGTTGAAGTGAGACGCAGCACGAAGGGAAATTCGCTCGTGGCTGCGGGCCATATAATTTGAAAGCGATCGTCTTACGGGATGGATGGAAGGAGGGACAGACGGTTTTCCTCGTTGGTTGAGCATAGAAATGGATACGCTATAAACACACACACACACAAAAGAGTGAAAGCTTAAAGGCACGTAAACTCACAGTTGAAGTTAACGAACCGCAACATTTCCGTGAGAGTGTTTGGGATGACATATAGGCGAAGTCACTGTCCACGTCACTCTATCGCGTCACCCCGCACGTAAGGAGTGTAGGAAGAGCGTCAGACTCTTCAATTCGTTTACTGCAGTGTCTTTGGGATCAGCACACATTTTTCGACGGCACTGTCTTCGGGATTGTCGCAAATTTATACGTATGAAGACGAGTTAATATTGAATCATTTTGCGGGTTTTACAATCAGAAACTACGACCTGATCGTGAGGCACCCCTATTGCAAAACCAAGTATCCACTGCCCAGTACCATGCCTCATTATTGTCCCTGTGTCGCGCGCTGGATGCTGGGACGCTGGCAAGGCGCGGCATACTGGGAGGCGCTGGGTACTGGTGCGGAATCCCGCTCTAGAGCGAGAAATCCGTGGTGCCTGGACATAATATATACTTTTTCAAATACAAAAGGGAACATAAAGCGTTGTAATGCAATAAAAAAAGAAAATAGTAAACAAGAAACGCACCTAGGATTCGAACCTCCGACCTAGAGCTCCCAATTCTAGCATCTTGCCACTACGCCACGCCGATTCGTCTTACGGATTCATAATTTGCCATGTGAACACGGAGACACCGTTGCAGTTTTGCACAGATGTCTCGCACAGACATGGTAGATGCGCTATCGCCCCCTAACTAAAACTTACGCCTCTATCCGAACGAAAACGTTGTTGTCCGTATTGCATAGTATGTCTGGAAGTGCTGCACTACTAATTTGCTTTGGTGATTGATATAGTAACTCCGAAAAAAAAACCTTACATGAACCGCCGACCCGGGACGCTGTACGGGCTGTTACTGCCGATTTCGACAGCCGCTTCTTGTTCTTCGCGCAAGGGTAATGCAACATTTTCATAGCTCGACAACGCATTTCAGTTGACATGCATCTGCAGTCACATATCTCCGTCAGAGAAGTGGTCAGTTAATGCGGCTGGCAGCCTTCGGCGACAGCCGCATTAACGCATATAACGCGTCATATCGGCGCTCATCGCTTGTTGTGCTGACACTGTGGACAGAAAAGAATTGTTTGTTTAAAAACACCGATGGGAAAGCTGAACTATAGAGTGATTTAACCTTGTCAGACTTGTTCGTTCCTCAGCCCAGACGGGCCGATAGAGTGTAGATGAACTCAGCGGGTACGGCAGACCTAAGCGTCGGTGGAAGTGAACGATCTCAGCGCGGGTAACTGATGAATGCGAAAGTGTTTGTATTTGAGCTTCAGAACCTTTTACCTATTATGTTTAGTACATTAGGGAAAGTGGAAGCGCATGAATCGTCTCAGCTTTGTTGTCGGTGCGATAATATCAATCATCGTCAGGCTTCCTGAGGTCCGTTCGAACGCGTCTGAACGGCAGCTGGGTTTCGTGTCGACTGCACAACACTGCGACAACTTGTAGTCATCGGTTGGGTAAAAACTACTAGAAAACGAGGAGTTATCTGCGTTTGCGTAATTTCGTTCACGAATACAGCTATTCGTACATTCAAAAGAGAAATGCGCCAAGCGAAAGTGATCTTCAGTGTCGCATATGCATAGGCAGCTAGCTCACGCACCTTTATTCCAAGCTGCATCACCGCCGACACGAAACAGACATTTACGAACACGAATTTTAGCGCTATTTAGGACAGGATTCTGTTTTTCTGGACCGGACTTGCCCATAAAATTGTATCAAGCATTTAATATTCAACACCGCCTATACTCCAGCAGTGCGGCACAAACGAAACCAGCGCAGTTTCAGTACGAGCCAGCGAACTCCAGCGACAACCAGCGCGTGTACAGCGCACACCAGCGCGCCACAGCGTCATAGCAGTGAAACCAGCGTCTCGTCCAGTGTGACCCAGCTCTTATCCAGCGATCTCACCAGTGTCACAGTGACTCCCAGTGACTCCCAGTGACTCCCATAGAGCGCCAGCGTCCCCAGTTCCAACCAGTGTCAAAAAACGCGCTGGTTTCACAGTGGAATGCACTGGAAGACGCTGGTTTTTGCGATAGGGACACTGTTGTAAGGAAAAAGCGTCTGTGGCGTAATATTTGCAGAATCAGGCTTCTGTGCTAGAGGTCCTATGTTCGAATCCTGTCGTCGGACAGTGTTATTTATCGCAACAAGCTTGCAGTTCTGCTTAAGCGCAAGTCATTGATTACGAAGGAAGGTTAAGCTTTGTGCTTGGACTCCTCGGTCGGTGTTCAAGAGATACGTGGGTGCGACATCTTGGCGCGATGAAGCACATAAGGTGACTCCTCCTGGATAGAGGTAACAGCGCCCTGCCAGATACGAAACATCGGACAACTCAGGCGTGATGAAGAGCGCCACCATGCAGTGGTGCACCAGGTGAGGCCGACTGGAAACCGTCAGCATTTGGAAAATGCTCCAAGCGTCTCCACGCGTTGGCTTGCAGGCGGGAAAATGTTAAGGATGTTCCATTCTGCCTCTTCATTCATGCCTGTGCGGCATCATATTTAGTGAAGTCGCCTTCTGTACTAGTTGTATATATATATATATATATATATATATATATATATATATATATATATATAGGCAACCTGGGCGAAAGTGGGCGTAGGGATGGGTTGCGGGCTCGGGACTTGCGGACTGGTCACGGCAGTTATCTCTTCCCTCATGATATGGCGGAGGCCGCCACCAGGAGGGGTCATATCGACCCCAGGAGGGGTAGACGATGCGTGGCTATGCAGTTCTTCACGGATGATGGAGCGAATCAGGGCACGTAGCTCGCTGTCGTTGGACACCTTGAAATCAGATGTGTCAGGGTGTAAGCGAAGCATATTGTTACGTAAAACGACACAAGGCGGGACTATTTACACTGTATTACAGTATGGGAGATACACAGTAGCCAAAATAGTGGACAGCCACCAGCACCAGAGAGAACCGTCTTCTTCGTCGTCTGCCCCAAGCTGAATGTCTCTCTCGTAGCATTACCCCCGGCGGTGGAAGCGCTGTCTCGGCGCACTTCACACATTGTCGTTAGGAGCACGTCAGTCGGTCACCGACCATGTCAGTCGGTGCAGTTACATCGTCTTCTTCGTCGTCTTCCCCAAGCTGAATGTCTTTCTCGTAGCAATATTAAGCTCATCGAGGCGCTGGCACGTACTGATAATGTCTGCGACGGTATTGGGGTTCAGCACTACAAGAGCATTGAATGCCAGAGTCCCAATACCCTTGAGCAGGTGGCGTACACGGTCACTCTCTGGCATCGAGGTGTTCACCCGGCGACAGAGGGCGAGGAATTCCTCTATGTATGATGTGTACGTCTCGCCCGAGTGCTGAACACGCTCAGCAAGCTTCTTCTTGGCGATATCTGAGCGGACAGAAGAGTTCGCGAAAATCTGGCATAGGTGGTGTTTAAACGTGCTCTAGTTGACGAAATCGAGCTCATGGGTATAAAACCAAGTTCTTGCGACGCCGGTGAGGCAGAAAGCGGCGTGTCCAAGTTTTGGAGATTCGTTGCAGTGGTTAAACTCACTCACGCACTCGTATAGCTCCAAGCAGTCTTCAACGCCTTCACCGGGAAGTCCAGCAAACACCGGTGGATGCTTCTGAGGGGTGGTGACCGTCCAAGCTGGGGTTCCCGCGGATCAGGCAAGGTGGATGTCGCGGTAGTGGCCTGCTGGTCTTGAGACATGGTCGAGTGCAGTTGGTAGAGGCGGCGACCCGAGCGGAGCTCCACGGACGTAGCGTAGATGAAGCTGGAGAGAGACCGACAGCGAGAGGACGAAGGAACCGGACAGCACACTCCACCGCTTGTGAGACAAGGTTTAGGCAGTCAGACTCATGTATACTCCCGAGCGAGAGCCCCAACACCAGGCCTCAAAACGGTGATGATGAGAATGTACAGATGAGAATATCAAGCGTATGAATAATGCTCACATTGTATATATATATATATATATATATATATATATATATATATATACCCATCCGAGAAATCTAGGTGATCAGTGGTCCCAGGAACACATACGCAGTATCACATATCAGCCTACAATTTAGGCTCCTCTATCTATGGGATCAGCCCAGCACACAGGCGAGAAACATACCCGGTACGGTAAACTGGTGGTAAGTTGCTGAGAGAGACATCTTTAAACGTTGCGGCAGATCAGCACATTCTTTGAGGCTAGGAGTTCTTTTCATTTATGTGCATTCCAATGAGACACATGATGCGAGCAATTGTATTTTTATTTCCATTTGATTGTTCGCACCACCTGCTTAAAGGCTAACTGCAAGAAAATTCCACTTGGGCTACCCCTATAATAAACAAGTAGTCCATACTACTGAAGCACACTTGGTAAAACTGCGGGGTTGGTAGTTGTGTAGTTGGCCTATTAGCAGCCTTTTAATGGCGCCCAAGCAGAGGACGCGTGCACCTAGGGTTGCACCTGATGTTGGTGGATGAACATAATTGCCTCAAAAGGTTTTGACAATGAAGTATTTAAGTTAGCGTGCTTGTGGCTTTGCTCTTCAATTTTAATGCGATGGCGTTAAGGGCCCCCTGTCGCAGAAAATCCGGCGTCGGCGTTGGTCTCGGCATCGGCGTTCACGGCCCAGAAAATCACCCCGAACCACCCCAACCACGCAGGCCCTCCGCGTAGCGCAGATGCGCTGGTGAACTAATTGAATTAAAATGCGTCAGAAAAATCGTAAAGTACGACTTAACCACAATGTACAGGTATGGTGGTATCGGAGAGTAATTTGAATATAGGCACACTGCACTGTTCAGAGAGCGCTAAGACGTTTTCATTTTTCACCCCAGCATCGCCGATACCGGCCTCTAGAGAGGTGATGAAAATGTTACGCCATTCCAAACAATAGCGGTCACTTTTCGTCGCTCGTCTGAGTGTTACGCCCCGCGCACGCGCACTTTCGACGTTTTCGAAACTCGGACACTCTTGCCCCGTAATAATCGATCGAAAGTGTCAGGGCGAATATATACAGCGTCTCTCCAGTTTGGCTTCCACCGCTCGTTAGGCTGTGTGTCCTGGCGGTGCTGTCTACTCTAAAAAACTTCAGCGCAGGGTGCCTATACGAGAAAAGATAATTCTGTTGCGCGCAAAATGAAACACAAGCCCCTTTTACCGCATTTCTACCATTCATACAGTGGCGCGCCCTGGTCTGTGTTCTTTGCAAAAACACCATCCAGATGGCGCTCGCCTCCTCGGCAGTGGCGCGCTGCTGCGAAGGTGCATGAAAAAGAAAGTTGCAGTTGCCGGGAAGCCTGACAAACGGCCAGAAATCTTTGAATGTTATCGCGTTTCACTCTTAAAGGTGAAGCTTAAGCGTAATTCATTTTTTTCTCTCTTGCAGATCAGTGAATTATGAGACGCCATCACTGATTTCACCCTTTTGGAGCTCGTTATTTTCTACTGCAGGAACGCTCCTCTTGGGAATACTGATTAGTATTTCCACTGGTAAGTGCGACATCTGTAGTAGCGTTAGTTTTTGTTTTTTCAGAATAATGCTTATTGCGATCACTTCTGGTAAATTGGTAGAGATTTCGTTGTATTCAACGAGTCTTGCTATTCTAGTGCTCCGAGGTATTCTTAAATTTCTTTCATCACGGAAAAGCCTTATTGTGCGCAAGCATATACAAGGAACAAAACATTCACCGACGATTACGTTACTCTTTAATGCGAAACTTGAGCGCAGCTGTGTACGTGTCTCCCTTCGCCATATATTGGCTGGCGCGGACAATCTGTGTCGTGCGGTACGTTGCAAAGGGAGCCAAGTGTGGCGCGACTGCATCGCTCATCGAATGATCACGAGAGGCAGCGCGTGGGTGAGGCGCGGGCGTGATTCACAGTAGCCGCTGCAGACAGACCTCCGGTCATGCAGCACTTTGCTTCCATACAGACAACGCACGCGATTCTGGCGCCATACCGTAGCCATTGTCACCGCAAAGTCCGTCTTGAGCGGCACTACGCTTTCCTTCTCACGTTTCGTCATACCGTCCTCCGACGCTTTCCGCCTCATGTTTCTGCTGCACCATCCTCCTCCTGCTTTGCTCATTGCGCTCTCGTTGCTATCTCCGTCTTTCATCTCCAGCTGCGCCCCGCGTTCGCTTTCATCTTTGCTGTGCTCGTTCGCTCGATTACGACGGACAACGCCGACGGCGACGCACGCCGCAGGAACAGGCGCCTAAGAGCTGCGCTCTAAAAGGCGACAGGACACTTTTGTGTTATGCGCGCAATATGATTTTTCCTTGATAAAAGGTAATTTCACCAACCAGCCCAAGAAGCTACTCCTATTTAAGTTCATCTGCTAACGGTTTCCTTGTGGGTCAGGAAAAATTACCTAAATTGTTACACCAAAAACTTCACAGAAATGTGAAATATTTATGCTGTATTTGCATGCAAACGACCAAGGAAGGAAAGAGTGGAGAAGGAAAGGCAGGGAGGTTAACCAGTTTAGCACAACCAATCTGCTACCCTACACTTGGGAGCGGTATAGGGGAGAATGAAAGATGGGGGAGAGTGAGAGAGCACATAGCACAGCACACACATCGTCAGTTACAGTTGGTCATTTTTGCGTGGTACGTGACATCACTGTCACAGCCGCTTGTCTAAAGCCCGTTTCGTTCAAAAATCTGGTCAAACGACCAAAGATGATCAAAATGGAAACCAGCTCATATTATAGGGGGAACCAGGGCGTTACTACACAGCCCCTTCTGTGACAGAGTGACCATGAACCAGCTCTGTTGTATCAGCGGCATGTCGCGGCACATTCAGATACCTGCGCAAAAGCGAAGCTGTAGCGCGTGAGCCTGGTGACATCGACAAAAATGTTCGTAATGCTTTTGCCCAGAGGAAAGTAAGAAATTGCATGCTCCAAATATCAACATCATAATCCTAAATAAACTTTCCTTCGTCACAGCTATTACAAGGAATGAGCCATAACATATATATTGATGTTCACTATAATTTCCCAAACATACACGGCTGTTAGTAAATAGACATGGCCTCCTGAGTTTCCTTCCTTCCCCGCTACTGTGCTTGTATTTCAAAAGGAGAGACATTTGTCGGGAAAATGTCAAAGGTCCGCTGAATCAGCTACAAACTTTTTTTAAAACGCTTGGAGTACGCGCGATTCAGCAGATAAAAAAGAAAACCGCTGCCCACTGGGGGCTGTTGTAATGATCTTAAATTTCAGCAAGCGAAAGTGAAACCTAATTTTGCCGAAAAAAAAAGAAATCCGGGCACTTAGCCACTTCTTATGAGATGTGAATGCGAAAGCATTAATGTCCAATTGAGCGACGCTGAGCGGTTCTTCGAGTATTGGGCTGCGGTTAATGTACCATAGCGGTACGTGCTGGCCCGAGCCAGCAAGCAGCAACAGCCTGCGGTGCCAACGCCGCCACCACCGACGCGGCGATGCCTTCTCCCCTCACGCAACACCTGGTGTGCTAGTGCCACACCAGGTGTCCCCTTTCGCCCGCTCCGCTCCGTCGAGGCGCAGATACTGATGTGGCGTCGCAGCCACTGGCAAGGCGAGTTGAGGAGTCGTTTCGCTGCTACATACGACAGACACGAGCTTTCTCGCTCAATTGGCCAGTTGACGCTTTCGCATCCAAAAACTCTCTTTATTTCGAGTTCTTTTACTCCTTTCAGTACAGAACAATCCTCCACACGCGTCCAGTGCCTTTATTTGTCAAGCTATAGGACGCTCTCATCACTCTCGCCCCTGTATAGATGTACGTTTTCTACCATAACATGGATGATTACCAGTGTGGTGAAAAGCTATCTTTATAGAGGAAAAACAGCATGAATCACAAGCACCCGATACAGAGTGGGTGCAAGCGCACACTTGTATTTAGCAAGTAGCATTGTACTGTGTAGATTTGCAAATGCTTTAAGTTTTCGAATAACAGCTGGATTATTGCCATATGCGATTCAATACTGCAATGGCCCCTATCCGCAAAGCGGGATATTAAAAAATATTTTTGTGATGCTTCAAACCGTCCACCACGAACAATCAAATAATATTTTTTGTTCTAATATGGTATAGCACTGCGTATAGCTTGTCATTTTTATGGATACAGCATTTATGTATTCATTTATGTATTCATGTATTCATTCACGTGCACTTCATGGCATGGTTATTTTGTATTACGTTGGCACCCACTCCCGTGACCGTTCCAAGTCCGGAAAAGGGTATACTGTTCAATGTGCCGTCGCCATCGACGACGCTCATTTTGGGTTTGGTCAATCCGGCTCACAGTACTGCTTTTTAACTCTTCTATCTCATAAAGCCTGTTTGGGTACGCTCCGAATACTTCTAAATTTGCTAACCCATCTATTATTTGTTCGTAATGCATCCCATTTGCTTTTAGAGCGCACCTCTTAAACACCCGCTCCTGCGGTGAGCGTCAGCGGCGTAACCGAGCGAACGAGCACAACAGCGAAAGCTGAAGGACGCGAGCCGCCAAACGGCGGAGACCAATGAGAGCGGCCCCTTCAGTGACGTGCGCCAGGGAAACTGGTTTCATGCGGACCCTGTCCGACGACTCGATGCGTACTCGTATCTGGTTTCAGCCGGACCGCTAGTTTCCTGCTATAGTCTGCTCGCGTCAGCTCTTGCTCGCGCGTGTTTGGTTTGATTGATTTGGTCTCGTTCGCGCTTGTTTTGAGTGTCGTGGTTTGCGATTGCTTTGTAATGTGATTGTATGCGCGACGTGAATTGTGTAGTGCTTTCTGGAAGCCAACTGGTACCACTGATTACACTGGTACCGTTGACGTTTATACATGACTCGTTCGACGAGTCATGCAAAAAAGCCGCACGCGCTTGACCCGCCGATCAGATTTTCGACGATTATCCACCCTGCTACAGGTCTCTCTCAAATTTTGTGCCTCAATATATCGAGAGATAAAAACACGTATTGAGCTGCGCTCAAATTTCGCATTAGGCAGTATTGTAATTGTCGGGGAAATTTTTGTAAAGCTCTTTTCATGTTCTGCAATGTGTTGACAGGCACTTATATTTGTGAGAACCATACTTAGAACAATGAAAATATTGCCCCAAATGGCCGTTTATTACACCAGTACAAATATTCGAAATAATAATTTTATTCGCTTATGACATTACTCTATTCGTACTTAATTCTGGCTAAAACATTATTGACCGTATCCTTGCAATTGGAAGTTGTTTTATTGGCGCATGAGACAAGTCGTGCAGCATAAATACCGGAGGTTGCTGTAGATAACGTTTGCCCATCATTTTTTTTTATCTTTTCAGGCGAGCACAAGCGACTTCCTGCAGACCTCCGGTATCTGAACCGTCCTCTTGCGAAGATGTGGCTTAAGTTTCGAGTTATAAGAGACAGTGAACCGCAAGAGGTCAGTTTGAAAGCCAGGCCCGAGCTCTAACTTGAAATTTGAGGTTGTTCATAAGAAAATGTTTGCTTCTAAGGTTTGATAAGAGACAGACGTAACAGAATATTCAATTTCAAAAAAAATTTCAGCGGGTTGCGACTGGATTGCAATAACGAGGGAGGCCTGCTGGATTATACTAAGAAAAACATGCAAGCAAGAGCCACACATTGTCCAAAGGAAAGCAGTACTCCTGAAACATTTTAGTAGAATATTTAATAAAACCTATCTATTAAAAATTTCTGACAACGTAGCGATAAGATTCTAGGACGCATAACGGAAGGTAGATAAGCACGAACATGCGAAAAACAGCTTATGGTGAGAGCATGGAAAATCAATTCCTTAATTTATATGCTGAATTTAGACTACCTAAATTTTTATTTTAGAAAATTACATATCTTTTCAATGCACTAAATATTGCAGTACAAGTACCACTCTGTTCAAGAAGCTCAGATTATAAAAGAAAAATATAATGTATGCTTTGTGCTCTTTATAGAAATATGAGGTCATGAAAGCGATCATCGCTGTGAAAGTATGCCTCTCGCTTGGCACACCAAAAACAAGGGAGCAGAATAACCTATTCAGTGACAGTTTGACGGTGATGGAGGCGCAACTTACTTTTGGATCTTGGCGAAAATGGCGAAAATATGAATTTCTTGAACATAGCCCTAAATGTAATAGTAACTTTATGTGAAACGAAAAGAATCTCGTATGTAACTTTTGTACGGAGAGAATTGTAAAAAATGTATTGTAAGAGCTGCTAGACACTTGTGATTGGAAGTCTCACTTGTTTCTCAATAGGACTGCTAATTTGTGTTCTTTATTGCATCAAAAAGGTCCTTGACTGAAATATTTGGCAGAAAATCGACTTCAAACAAATATTTGAGTTTTTGGTATTTCCTGATAAACACATCGCCTAGAAGAGGTCAATATCGGCAATCAAATAATTGTTTTGTACTGATGACATCCTGCCTAATCACGCTAGAGGTCCACAATTCTTGCTGCAACCTTTGTACCGTGCGTCCAGACAATATTCACATCTGGCGGCTTTAAGAACACTAAGTTACGATTCGTCACTGAACCGGCTGATGACTTTCTATCCAAGTGAGGTTCGAAATGACAACTTTCCGTTTACGAGCAAAGTTCTGTAGGAATCGCACCACATCAGCTGCGTTTAACTGCGAAATGGTGGCAGTATCTTCTGCAGGTCGTCGGATTGGCGCCGAAGCAATTATATTGCGTAATTGTGCGAGGGCTCTGGAGTGTAGTGCCTAAGGTACAATAAATCGGAACCCTCTGTTCCTACCGCAATAAAGCAAGATGCAATGGGACGCGCCACTGTCCGTGTGCTTCGCGGTATTGTGGGTGCGGCGTTACAAGCATAGATACGCGGTTCGCGACAGCGAAACGCCTCGGTGAAAGTAATGCATGACGCAATAATGTGGTTCTGAAGTGCTGGTGTAAAACACTTATGAGCAGAAACGTGCTTTCCTCTCATCTGTAGGCATCTTAAGCGCTGTCAAAACCAAAATTTTCCTTTCTTATCAGTTGCCCAAGTGAACAAATTCGGACCAGTGTGTGTTTTCGTGTGCTAATGAACCATGGTAACTCAAGAAGCCTAGTGTTTCATATGCAGTCTGTACGCAAGGCACTCAACATTTTAGTCGTAATAGCCAGAAACGCGTTTCCGGCGATAGCGGTTACGCGGCGGGAGCCGGCGGCGGCGGCGTCATCGCGACCTGAAACGGCTATTGGAATGAGCCCACAACAGCTTACGCTGTAAAATAGGTGTATGCTTTCTTTATTGGGTGGACAGGGTATTAAAAAAATGTCACAGTTTCGCCCTAAGGGCGAAGCAATGAATGCGATAGCAACACAGCAATGTCATACGAAGTAAGGTGAGCGGCTTTGGTAGCAATATGAATTGTAGTAAACATGAGCTGATTAAGTAAGCAGGTGTGCTGCGGCGTAAGTAGACCGACATGAAGAGAGACTCGATGACCACGAGAAGGCGCGTGTGAAACGGTGGTGTTGATGAGAAGCGCTTCCCGTGGGCAGCGCGTGCGAAGGGACACACCTGTAGCGCTGCACTGCCGATCCGGGCAGCATTGCGTGTGTAGCGTGCGTTGGAAAATGTGGCCCGACTATTACGAACTGAATGAACAAGCGTGGTGTGAGCGCGCACAAACACGAAGAGATCACACTGAATGACAGCAGACAACGACTGTCAAAACGCTGGCAGCAAGCATACGCCGCAGCGGGCGAAGGTACGTGCGGTCTATCGCTTCAACGGAAACTGAGCGGCGAATGCACTTAAAGGTCAGAGCCGTGTGGAGATAAGAGACGGTGCGAGCGAGCGACGAGCGCGGTTGTTGGCAGAGAAGTGCGCCTCCCCCCCCCCCCCCCCCCCTTTCCTCCCTCCGGCGCTGGCTTCCTGCTTCCTTGCTTGCGCGTGGGAGATTGAGTGCGTTCGCTCTCCGTGATAGCGCGCGTCTCCGCACGCTTCCTCTTGGGCATACGGCGCGCGGCGAAGATTTTATCTATAGGGAACCTCACGGCGACGGCGACGGCGACGACGACGGCGACGACGACGGCGACGGCAGAAATCCGGTTCAAGTGTCCATATAATTGCTATCGCAATAAAAGAGACTCATATGTTATGTGCCCGTAATATTTTACCGTAAAGGGTTCGTGGAGGCTCCACAATGTGCGTTCATATCATTCGCTTCGCTTTTAAATCGAAGATAGTGCAGACACTCTTAGGGACACTCTGTATGTTGGGTTGGGTAATTGCTATGTACATCACAGGTCCTAATGCTGCTTAGAAATAACGTGGGATACTGTGCTCAGAGCTTGTTTGTGCTAGTGATCACCATCAAAACATAGTGTAGCAATGAATTACATAACGCTGCTTCAGAAGAACGTTACTTGCAACGTTACTATAACCATATGATTGACGTGGTGTTGGTAAAAATATTAGCACTCCGAAAATAAAACTATGAAAGGTCATGAGAGCCTTCAATGGTTCCAAGGGAGTAATTATGTTAGAACCTATATTCGCAGACCATACTCCATGTAAAGGGACATAATAAACCCTTTCGATATTCAGTACCATGGTAAATGTCCCTGCATAAATATTCTGATGGAATAAAAGTAGTGTGGCCACGCATACTGAAGAAGCAAAAGAAGCGATGGAATGCTTGCGTGCTGTATGACACTATCGATACATTGACATAAACATCGGCACAGGCAGCCACACAAGCTCGCAATATATAAAGTCAAGCACGGCGCTCTGTGCACCGTGTGCACAGAGCGCCGTGCGTGACTGCACATATGGCGTGAGCGCCATATGTGCACGCAAACGCATGCTCACATACAATTATACAATACAATGGCTCCGGATACGATGCCGAGCAAGCTGGCGGGCTTCTTCGGCTCTTTGCACAAACTCTTCCACGTTTTCGCTGGTCGGGCTATTATCAGACACAGGTAGCATGGCGTCCAGTGTTGAGGTGACGTGCCGTCCGTATACAAGTTCGAACGGCGTAAACTGTGTAGTCTCCTGTACAGCAGTGTTATACGCAAAGGTCACAATATAAAAGAAGCATGTCTAGTACCTGGCATCAAATCGCGGATGTTACTGCCGTAAGAGGAACATTACTTTACGTAGCCATGATCTTGTGCGCTTTCAAGAACGTAATATAACGCTCATCACACGAAAGAGATCACGGAACACCGCTACGGACCCACACATGCGTACTTTACTGGATTATGTTCAACTATATTCTAGAACACGAAATTCTGTGGAAATTTGTCAGATATTTATGGCTAGCATGATATTCAAATTAGTGTTTAACAATTGCTTAATCATCATCATCATCAGCCTATATTTTATGTCCACTGCAGGACGAAGCCCTCTCCCTGCGATCTCCAAGTACCCCTGTCTTGCGCTAGCGTATTCCAAGTTGCGCCTGCAAATTTTCTAACTTCATCCCCCCCCACCTGGTCTTCTGCCGACCTCTACTGCGCTTCCCTTCTCTTGGAATCCATCCTGTAACCATAATGGTCCACCGGTTATCAATCCTACGGATTACATGGCCCGCCCAGCTCCATTTCTTTCCCTTAATGTCAACTAGAATATCGGCTATCGTTAAGCGGAAGAAATGGAGCTGGGCACGTCCATTGTTTAATAGTTTTTGGTTATTATGTTCCCCACTCTTACACTAAATTCAATCCCAGCCATCTTGCTGAAGCCACTGACAGTGGGTTTCGCCCGGCTTCTCGTCTAGAGCTTCGCCACCCGAGCACATACACAATGGTTCTTCGTGCTTTCCTAAAACCTACGGCTGCTTGCAGAGCGTGTAATCTGATAAAACACACCTCTGTAGCTATCTTAAGGTCTACAAGGGTCAATAAGGTTGGCATATACTGCTAATTTTTTTCCAAAGAGCGATAATCTGATTGTTGCGTTAACCCACCGCGGTGGCGTAGTGGGTTTGCCGCTAAGCTTTAGGGCGCGGAATCAAATCACCGGCCACGGCGACCACGATTCGAAGGGGGCGAAATGCCAAAAAGCCCATGTTCCGTGCATGGCGTGCACAGTAGAGGACCTGAGGTGGTCAAAATTATTATGGGGCCCTCAATTACCGCGTGCCTCATATTCATATCGCGGTTTCGGCAAGTAAAAGCACTGAATAACTTTTAAATTATTTAGCGTGAAAACGAAATATAATGCACATGTGGCAATATGAATGCACTCGAGCGCGACAACAGCAGATGCAAATCATGATGACACAATCCTCAGTGCGTAAAATATGCCAAATATAATTGCAGCATAGTGCCTGCAAAAACGCGATGTAATGTCAGTACAATTTGACGTTAGTATACACTGTAAAACTACATCTTTACCATGAAATTGTATGCAGGTACTAGATCCAATAGTGCGGCTCAAAACTCCGAGCTCCAGGTGCACTTTCACAGCAGCTCTAAATTCACAATCTCTTTCTGAAACATTATTTGTTCTTTAAACGAAATGGTTTTGCTTTTCTACAATTTCTTAGAGGTTGTTTTTCTTACATTCAAAATACCTGCCTTGTTATGTTGGGCTACAGAAAAAGAACGCATGTTCAGCAGTGATGTTGTTTCTGCTGCGAAGCCGCTAAACAGTAGATTAGTAATTTTTGTGGTAGATATGTCAGGTAAGACCATTTCAGCTCCTTATTGATGAACAATTGATAAATTTAAATACAAAAAGATGGTATTGTCGAAGTAAAGTAAAACTCCAAGAATAACTTACGAAGAACCTTGATACTGTAGAATCAGCGTATACGTCTCTATCTTTCAGGTACAGCGGGAGAATGAGCTTGAGACAACAAATACCGCCCTTGTTTCTGAAGAAGAAATGAAGCCTGGTTCCGCAACTGTATAAATAAACGTACGAGACAACCAAAACATGCGGAAGAGAAGTGCTTTCAAAAACTAATCTCTGGGACACCACACTACAAATCCTTCTTGTGCAGAACAATAGCGCCATAGGCCGATTTGAACTGGGTCAGTATGTTGTAGCGATGCCTTATGCCTTATTCTGTGCTAGTCTTATCATCCACCGCTCACGGCTGGCTGATCCCGTGGATAACGTGAGCGGACCATCGCTCTGACCACTGACCAAGTGCGAAAAGCGCGAAAAGGCATGAACATCCGAAAGGCATCGCTACAAAATACCGGCCCTGTAGACTGACAGCAATATATTTGTATAAAGCTGACAAAGACTGTGGAAAAACGAAAAAAAAAATGGGGACAGGTATATCAAATAAGTAAACTGCAACAAAAAACGAACGAATGTGTTGGTTAACGAACGCATGTCCATAAACGAGAGGGAAATTACAACAAATGTCGTAGTTCTTAAAAGAGTGGTAGTGTCCGCTGCTGAATCACGCCCACTACCCCCTCTTTCTGGCAATATAAATGCCGCATTGTGACCACGGTGGAAAAACACAAGTGTCTCAACGACACTGTCTGTTTGTGGAGCGCTGTAACTACACCGTTTTCCGCATTTCATCCTTCGCCGCCACCGGTGCGACAGTGTTGGGTGGACATTTTCTATCATCTGCTAGTGGCGCGAGGCACTGCGTTAGCGTATTTCGCTTATTATTCTGCGGCAAGTGCCCTTAAATGCATTACGAGACTTCTGTCCACTACAAGCTCTTACCATTTCTGTATTGTTGCCCGTTATATTTGGGCCTTCCTCATGAGTCACATAGTTTATGTGGCAGCCATGCACAATTGGTATAACTCCCAAAAGAAAAAAAAAACTTAACACGCTCATCAGAAAGAGTATCAAAAGAGTAGTAGGCATTCCGTTACGGGCAAGCACGGACCTCCTTATGCAACCATGGGCGCATAACACTTTAGACGAGATAATTAAGGTCCAGGAGTCGGCCCAACTAGCCCGTCTATCCTGCACCCCGGCTGGAAAGAAGATCCTGGCGGTTCTTGGGATCAACCCTATACTCACGGAAGAACGGAAATATCAAATCTCAGAAGATCAAAGCAATAATATACGAGTCGCACCGTTTCTCCGTAATGTTCATCCTCAACACCACGTAGGCACACGGTGGGCAAGAGCCCTCGCCTTCCTCAAGAGTATCAAAGACGATCCCCACTCGGCATGTTTTGACGACGCAGCCCAATATGGACAGTCGTGTAACTTTGCCACTGCCATCGTTGATCACAACGGACAGATAGTGAATGCAGCTTGCCTGAAGTGCTCAACGCCATCCAGAGCGGAGCAGGTCGCATTTGCTATGGCACTCCTAGACAGCAGCAAAATGCAAATCTTCACTGATTCGAGATCGGTGGTCAGGGCTTTCGTTTCAGGGTCCACTGCTGAGGAGGCTCACAAGATTCTCATGAACAAGATCATCTCTACGCACAACATCACGTGGTTTCCGGCTCACCTCGGCCCCGAGCTTAACTCCTCGCCCAATCTCAATGACATCGCCCACTCCCAAGTGCGTGCACTTACCCACCGCGCGGGAGCAGGTGCGAGCTCAGAGGCCGGGGTTCTCGAGTTTCGGGACACTCTCATTACTTTCAACGAAATCACTAAGCACTATCACCTGGGTAGCAGGACTTATCCTCCACCTCATAGAAAACTGGCTAGACCTCTGTCGTCCTAAAGTGGACGCATGCTTCAGACTAAGTCATATCCCAACCTGGCGCTTTTTCTTTCAATCACTCCAAAGGCTTTTAGCTCTACTTGCCCCGACTGTGCGGCTGTTAGCAATCTAGAACATATGCTCTGGCGATTTCCCTCGTTACAGGGGCCCAATCGCATCACGGAAGAAGAATGGAGCTCTGCCATCCAGAGCTCAGAACTGTCACGACAAAATTGGGCTGTCCAGAGAGCCCACGATGCGGCGGTTAATTTCGGCCTCCCCGTCCCCACGGGGGGGGGGGGGGGGGGGGGGGGGGGGGGGGGGGGGGGGGCGGCTCGCAGCTCCGCCCTAGGGCAGGGCTTCTCAGGACCTAGTTAATAGGTTGTTCGTCTGTCTGTCTGTTCTATTTGGGTTGGAAAGCTGTAGATGCAGTTAAAGATTCCCTACCGAACCTTCTGTTGTCGCTTGATTTGCAGTGTGGTCTCAAAGAAGTATAAAACGTCTTAGTTTACGCTGGTGAAAACGATTCGCCGCCACCTCTATATGTCTAGCTGTGTTTGTATTGTTTGTCAACTGAAAATAATTATTACCGTCGTATCGCTTTTGTTTGATTGTGCAGCAAGTGATAGTGAGTATTGTGATGTCGAAGCCGTAGACGGACATTTCTGTTCGAATATACAAGCACTTTCGGATAATTTACAACTATTTTTACATTTACATTTACATATAATTTACAAGTATGGCTACGCAGAGCAATACTTTGTTGGCCTTTTTACGCATTGTTTGGCTCACAAACTGTTGTTCTAATGTTATTCAAGCTGTTGCGGGCGCCAGCATTGGAATATATTGTGTTGGAAAATGTCTGTAGTTGTATAACTGTAGGTGTCTTTATTTTTCCCCTGCGGCCGGATGGTTGCATTCGACTTGCTGTTGAGTTTTTTTTTTTTGTAAATAGCGTTTAAAATACTGACTTAAATGTCCGTAATTTCTTTAGCACAGCATATCTTGCGCCAATTCTATCTAAAAATATGATACCAGAAACGCCTATTGATTTTGTACTGATATTGTTAAACATTGGCAAAAATCATTGCTTTACTTTTTTGTCAAAATTACAAGAAACTGCATATATACATATGTGCGAAAGTTGTAAAAAGTTCGCGAGGCGTTAACTCATCAGCACCAGAAGACGCTAGTTGCGATCTGCTCATCGGCACTTAATGACAAATTTTGTAAGAAAATTAAAAGAGGGAAATTTATTTAGGCCTGCACATTTCGAGAAAATTCTTTCTAAAAATATTTTTCCCAAAATGCCTATTAAATTTTGACTTGTCTTGTTCAAAAACAGCAAAATCACTGTATTATTTATTTGTCAGAATTACAAGAAAATGTCCCGGCTATCATGCATGCAATTAAAAAAAATACTGGCTTTCTACGCGAAGCTAACCAAGTGCATATCGTTCACTGTCGAGCAGAGCAGCTATCAGTAACGATATGCAGGCACAAAATGTCTTAAGAGATACTACGCCTCTATTTTGATTATCTATAAGCTTGATTCTTGATTCTCTTGATTCTATTGGACAAATTCATCACTTTTGTAGAATACAGATTATGTGAAATAAACGCCGTAAGAACTACGCAAGAACTTCACATACAAACCTCGATCATGCACCAGCTACGGAGACCAACGAATAACTTCATAGTACAAGACATGCGAAATCATTACATAACCATACTACATTTACTGGAGCGTAGAACTTCATTAAAATAATTTTAAAAAGTAGTAAGAGAACTGCGATCTGACGAATACGAATGCTAGGTCACCATGGCTAAAACTGATAAAGTGGTATTTTTATCGATGTGTAATTGTGCTAATACACTGAAATCTCGTTATAACGAAGTCACTCAAACACCGAATTATTTTTGTTGTAACCATTGGTACGTTATATCCACTGACTTATTATTATACGGCTAATTATTGTATGCGAGGTTGTACTCACTACCGGTAAGTCCACAGCGCCAGTGATGACTTTCTTCCGGCTGAAAATTGTAGAAAGTGTGCTCGGCGCGATGCCGAAGTCCTTGACCACTTGCGTTTTCTTCGTTCCTGATGCAACAGCTCTAATTGTGGCTGCCTTTTGATCCAGAGCGATAACTTCTCGTTTTTGTTTCGAGCAGCTGCTACCGTCAGTCATTTTCCTGTTGTGTAACCGGCAGCACGACGTAAAAAGCAAACGGGCTGAACGACCTACGCCCGCTTCCGAAACAAAGCAAACGAGTGCGCACAGCGCGCTAACAGAAGTTGGGCTTGGCCAACTTGGCTTAGCTTGGGGCGTTACCGGTGCAATGCAGCCACGGGAGATTTAAATTGTACATTAGCAGGCGCGCAAAGCGCCGCGCATTTTAATGAATCAGTATTTTGTGCGCAAAGCAGGCGGTTAATTGTTATTTTGTAGCGAAAATTTTTCGTTTCGTTATACCCTTTGATCAGTATAGAAATTTTCTGTTAAAACGAAATTTGAAACACATGGGTTTATATGAGGACTTTCAAGGGGAATTAGGACTCTTTCGTTATCTCCATTATTTCGTTATATACCGTTTTGCTATAACGAGACTTAAGTGTAGTGCCTTTCACAGTTTTGTTTAGTACATCTACTTCTTTCATGCTGACACCAATTATATGTATGTGAAACAGATCACGGATGTTTCACATCCAAATGACACATACATTTCTAAATTTGGCTGCATATTTCTCTGATGCAATCCCCACCTTTATTAGAAATATCGTCGTAATCATCATCATCATCAGCCTATATTTATATCTACTGCAGGGCGAACACACTTCCTGCGATTTCCAATTACCCCTGTATTGCGTTATTTAGCCTTCGGGAAATTTTTACTTTTTTAATGAAACCGTAAAAAATGGCATATAAAGTTTTCTCGGCGTGCATTTATAATGGTATTAACAGCTTCACTGTAAACTGCAGGCTTATACAAAAGCGGCGTACTGCACCGAAAATGTCTAGAACGTGGCTAGACAACTTCGGTCAGCTGATTGTTCATCAAGGCTATCGTCAGGACCTTGTTGCTGTTTTCGCATCCAAGTTCGTGTTCGGAGCAGCCAGTAATTATACCATATTTTAAGGAAACTGGTTGTTTCCGCGATGCAGAGCAACCTGTAAGGACATGCGCCAGACGTCAACGCGTAGGCAAATGAGTGAAAAAAGCGGACGCACCAATGAAGCTAGTACGAATAACTACAGAGCTCTTGCGGCTGCTTGTAGACGACGTCGTAGTGAAGCGCGCGCTTCACGTAGGAGAAGGTTAGAAAGAGGCATAGGAATCGCCAAATAGCGCCTCGACTAAGACCAAGCAAAGAGCAAATCTGTAATACAATCATTGTTGAGCAAGAACTCATTGACGCAACCTGGGTGGCGAAATGCTAAGCTGGCTATGCGAAACCTGCTTGACGTTGAAAGCTCCGAGATGCCAGATGGCACAAGGAAAAGTTGTTTTCCTTGACGGCAAGAAGGAAATCGTTTTTCGTGCCATAGAAAACGCGATAGCAAGCGCCAGCCGGTATTCGGGTGACAGGACTGCACTAAGCAGTTTGCAGTTCCGTGTGATGCTAGCGAGCGAGGCATGGGCGTTGTACTGTGCCACAAAGCGGCCGTAGAGGAGGAGCACGGCGTTCCCTCTTCGCGTAGTAAGCTGACTAGTCGCGAGCCGGCGTGCAGCGACACCGAGAAGAGACTGCGCGTGCATTGAAGGGGTATTCAAAAAGTGTCTTGTTACCTTAGAAGCTCGAAGTTCACCATTGAAACGGATCAATTCCCTCTCAGATTGCTGAAACCCATGTCCCCCGAAAATGGCCGTCTCCTACACTTGATTGTGGCGTTGCAGCAATGATCCACCAAGGTGCGGTACAAATATTAAAGTCTCAACGGCAATTCTGATGGCTTAAGTCGAAGCAACGAGGCTTAAGTCGAACAACGACCAAAAGTATTAACTATGTGTGTGGCTGTTTTTTTCTACCTTCTTGGTCATCCTGAAAATCATTTTTAAAATTTTGATGTTGCTTTGCTCTAGTCAATAAGAAAATGTTTTGCACTGTGTTTCACCAAAATGCCAAGGGAGATGTTGGTGTGGCTGCCTTATTTTATGAATCGGCTTAACTTTCAAAAGTTAAAGCAAGCTTGGAGTTACATGTCTCGCACTTGCCAGCTTTGCGGTTGCGTTTTCGGTGTGGTTTCTCACGGGGCAAATCAGCGGTGCTTAGACGTGGTACGAACGCCTACCATAAGCTCTCCGAATGTTATCCTGGCACACCGGAGTGTCACGGGCTGTGCGCACCTGCGCAATCCCTATGAACAGTACATGCGGTCCTCTGACCATCAGGACCAGCCTGCTCCAGCAGGCAGTCTTTTACGACTAGCCTCTGTGACGCAGAATTCGTGTAACGCGGCGAAACAACGGCGAAACCCCAACATGGCTACGATGGAACGTCCAAGACTGAAGGATTTTGATATAACGAATAGTGCAGTGTGACGACTACGGCATGGCGAAAAGTGAATTACGTTCGTGAAGTGGTGACTACGGAAAGATGACAGTATGACGAAAATGGCATGACGGCAATAGAATACCAAAGACTGTTTTACGAAGTTACGTTCTTGACTTTTCGGTGCCAAAATGACCTTCCGATTTTAACGACACTATAGTGGGGACTAAGGATTAATTTTCACCACCCAGGGCTTTGTAACATACACCCAATGCACACTACAAGGCCAAGGGTGTTGTGCAGAATGCGCCGAGTCAGGTGAAACTCGGGATCATCGCGAGCTTTGGCGACGCCCCAAGATGAAAGAATCAATAGTACTAAGACAAAGTTTGTCAATCGGCACGCCTCCAGTTTCATTCGTTTATCTTGATTCAATCTGGGTGGCTATCATCCCTTGGGCCTTGCTTTATGGGCAGTCGACAAACTGGGGCTCACGTGATCATACCGTCAGTGCATGGTCGGTGCCTTCTTTCACTTGTTTGTCGTTGTTGGCTTTCAACAGATCGCTCGTTGCTTCTTCTACTTCCTCTGGATTGAATTTTTGCGGCCCGCTACGTACTTTCGCTCACATTTCAGAGCACAAATTGGTGTGCGCCTGGTCTTCACACTAGGCTTTCAATAGGTCGCTCGAGGCTCGCGCTAAAGAAGCAGTTCGATGCGTGCTTACCATGTAAGCACTCAGGAATGCCGGAAAGCACTCATACTGCAACGTGATATATTCACGTGTAAACGTCAATGAGGGCGAGAAACGTCAGGCAAACGTCAAGTAGCGGCGAGGCGACCAGCAGCCAAAATCCGGGCAAGCGCAAGCTCGGGGCGCGTGGTTAGCACCAACACTGTGGCTTGCTTGCCGACTGCTTCGTCGTCGTCTTGTCTTCTTCATTACAATACAAGCAATATCTCAGGAAACTACGCTTCATTTTCCTTTACTTTGTGATGCACCTTCATACTGGGTAGCCTCAAGCGATCCATTGCTTCTAACAAACAAAGAAAGCGTCTTTGCAGAGACGTGGCCGCGAATTTACTGCCACCACATCCATGTCAATTGGGACTCCAGCAGCGGTGCAGTTACTCTGTACTCGCCGCTGACGAGGCGGCGCTTCACTTTTTGACAATAACTTTGTTTCTTGCGAGTGAGCTCCCATGGTGGGGTCCACAAAGTTCACGCTGTGGTTTACTGTCTCCCAAAGTAGATTGAGGCTCGCCCCGTTAGCATCCACTAAATTTGAGATATGATTGTGTGCGGCGCATTCGTCACTGTGAATACAGGTCACCGGCTGAACGCTGGCTGCAATAAGAGGGCCAAGTGCCGCCGCGTCTCGTCAGTCGACCTTGACAAGTTGCAGCTTCCCCGTGGTCGCGCAGACCATGCCGAAGATACATGGTCCACGATCTGCAACACCGCCGTAATTTTGGCGGCTCGGCGCAACGTTGTCGCCCATCACGAGGCTGCCTCGATTGTACTTTCGCTTACTGCGAAAAAGGCATTCGTCAATTTGCACTCTCTTCCAAGGGCCACCAAGTGAAGGTTGCGCCAGCTCGTCCCTCACGACATCACGGGCGTAGTTTCACCAGTCGGCGATAGCGTGCTCCGACAAAGGAAACAAGTTGCCGGATGTATGGATGGAAACAACTTTATTGAAATCCGGCGAAGTTTAACGAACCGGGCTCAGGTCTCCCATGAGGGGACTTCGAGGCCTTGTCTCGTCGCCGCCTCCCGGGCCCGCTGGACTGCCCACTCTTGTGTCTTGAGGTTGGAGCTGCGCAGAGCGGCGGCCCACTTCGACGCAAGAGCCTCCGGAGCTACTGCCATTTTCGCTGCTATAACAGGACACTCTCACAACATGTGTGAGAGTGTCGCTCTAGTTGCCTGACATAACTTGCAAAGAAGCACTCGGGTATTGCGTGGGGAAAATGTGCTGCAATCGCACCGGACTGGGGAAGGTGTGTGTCTGCAGTTGTCGCCAGACGACTGCCTGGCAACGTTTCAGTTTGGAGTGAGGTGGGGGCAATATCCTCCTGCCTAACTGGTAGTGCTTGGTGATATCATTATAGCTTACTAAGCGTTCTCGCGTGTTTCGCACCAGAAGGTCCGAACTCGAAGAGGGTGTCTCAGACTCTGCGTGGCGGGTCAGTTCTCGCGCAGAGTGGTGTGTCACCTCATTCAAGTTACGGGGGGCCCTCGTCGGTGGGGGTGGCGACGTGCGCTGGGAACCACATGATCACGGTGCTATCGAAGTGCTGTCGACCAGCTTTCCTTAGGATCTGAAGAGCTTCGGAGGAAATGCGCCCCCGCGCGTAGTTACGAACTGCGGATTGTGAGTCGCTAAGAACTACCTCGCAGAGGGGGTCGATAAGCGCAAGCGCAACCTCTTCCCCTCTATCTGGGTATTCTGTGCTGACACTACACGCGTGAGTAAGCCGGGAGTTAACGTCTATGAGTACCACCGTGAACCCGTGTTCTTGTGTGTACTCTGCCGCGTCTATAGGAAGCGCGTAGTCGTCTTCCCACCAAAGGAGCGCAGCAGTGCCTTGGCACGGGCCTGCCGTCGGCCCCCGTTATGTTCGGGGTGCATCTTTCGAGGGATAGGGGCGACGATCAGAGTGTCGCTGATGTTGGGTGGAATGGCCTGTTTCTGACCGTGTTGGACGTGGCAATTGAAGCCGACTTTCTGCAGGATGTACCGACCCGTGGCTGTCAGGGACATGCGTTCGAGTTGCGAGGCTCTTTGCGTATCCACGATTTCCTCAAGCGTGTTGTATACCCCCAGCTGTAACAGACGAGAAGTGCTCGTGGACTCCGGTAGGCCAAGGGCGATCTTGTAAGTCTTGCGTATAAGGGTGTTTAGTTTATTTCGGTGACATTTCAGTTGTGGAAGGCAGCCACATAACTAATGTGACTGATAGCGAAGGAGTGTATAAGGCGCATGACGCTGTCCTCCATCACGCCCGTGTGCTTGTTTGTAATGCGTTTGATCAGGCGGGTGGCCGCTGTAACCTTGCCTTCAATCTTGCGGATAGCTTCTGTGTTTGACCCGTTGGCTGCTATATGCATGCCGAGGATGCGTATCTTCGGAACTCGGGGAATACAGGAGCCGTCTTGAGTATAGAGGAGTATTTCCTCACATTGGCGAGATTCGCCGGTAGGCTTGGGCCGGTGGCGCGGGCGGTAGAGGAGCAGCTGCGATTTGAGTGGAGATAGTCGGAGACCCGTGTCTTGGAGGTAGGTTTGCACTGCAGAGACCGCTGCTTGTAAGGTGCCTTCTATCTGACCGTCACTGCCCTTGTCGACCCACAGGGTGATGTCGTCTGCATACAAGGAGTGATGGAGGCCGTCAATCTCGTCAAGGCAGGCCGGGAGACCCAGTATCACGAGGTTGAAAAGGAGCGGAGATATGACCTACCCTTGACGAGTGCCGGCACTTCCTAGTGCATGTTCGTCGGATGTCATGCTGTCTACCGCGAGGGTGCCGGTCATCTCCTTCAACAGCCACTCGTCTACGCTGTTGCTCACGCAGTACGTGAGCCAAATCACTTGCCGCCTGGAGAGGTAGACGTTCGCACGACCGAGCCGGTCTTTGTTGGCGATGTAACTTCCTTGGTCTATCTGTCAGTGCAGTACACCGGTACCGTGTAACCGCGAAAACTGCTTTCGGCACCTGTTGCACCGGAAGGCAGCCCGGCCTGGCACTCGGGCGCGGTGGACGCACAGCGCTAACAACTGGAGTGAGCCGAAGCGATCGCACGAACGCTTCCTCCGCAGCCCAGTCATACCAATCTGGGATCAGAAAGCGTAATTTGTCTGCCACGCTATCTCCACAAACGCGGGTTTCGCCTATCTCGTCACGCAGCCAGCGCACTGACGTTTTGGAAAGGCGAAAATGGTGCTGCAATTCTACGTCCGGCATGTAGGTGAACGGGTCCAGGTAGGTCCAGACGGTCATATTGACGCTTGCTACCGCTGGATGCGGTCACACAGGCTGCTGCTGCCACCGCCATGTTCCTGAGTTCAACTCAGGGCGTTTCGCCATGTAAGAGTTTGGAACGAGTTCGCCTGTCAATAAAAACCATAGGTCTCGCCTCGCGCCAGGCATGCAACTTTTGTACACCTGCACCAACCATGGTTGGGCCACGTCCAACTTATTTTCGGCAGCAGCGACGCGGTGCAGAGCTGAGAGGCATCAACAGTCTTGACCACCGAAATAAAACGCGCACAATGTACTGTCATTGGTGATGTATTGAGCACCACTATGAAAAACAAAGCGTCGACAGTCGCTGGCTTATGCATACATTTTCAGGCTCTGATGGCCCCACAACACGGTTTTATTGTCTGGATTGTGGCGACCTAACGCACAGCAAATAATTATCGGCACGTCACAGTAGCTGCTTCTAAGGCGTCGATGCGCTGTGGTGGACGACAACGCTGAGGAGTGCATAGTGTTCTCCAACGACAACGTATCGCAGTTGTCGTTTGAGATGGCTGCTCTGTCATCGGTGATGTATCGGAGCCGGAGTATCGCAAACAATGTCAGCGTCGAGAATCGCTCACTGTTCTAGACCCAGGGCGATGGAACTTCTTCATCACAAGCACTGCGCACTAAGCAGTTGTAACAGCTTCCTCCGTTCTAAGTCTTGTAGCGTTCCTAGCAAACGCATCTAAAGGAAACACAGAGCTTAATACTTACGGATGGTTACCGCCATTTTATTCTTACTGAAACTGCCCTCCTCGTCCTCCTCTTCCTTCGTCCTCATTGTTCTTCCCCTTATTTCGTGGCCTAAATGCGGCACACTTCACCCTCCCTGGCTCTCTCTGTTCACACCTCCTGGTTTGGTACTTAAAAACATTTCCGATGGAGGCACACTCTTCTTTACCAGAGGCTCCCAGATACCATATTGTCTTCAGGACGCCGTGCTGTGACGCCGTCTTTACCACAGGAAAGGGTCCGTGAAATTTCACATTTGAAGTCCCAACGCATTTTCTTATCGTCAACCTCTATGTGTGGTATTTCCTTGTTGCGTCTTTTTTCAATGTTTCTCTTCATGTGTTGTTTGTAGATATCCTCCCCCTGCGCGCTTTTCTTTGTTTCGGTAAGTTGAAGCTTGCCAAGGATACCTAGTTCGCAATCCGCAGCCAGTGTCGGCGTCAAGTAGAGGGCTGCATCCCAAGCCACTTGTGTATGTCCGGTTATGGTGCCTCACAGCAGCATCTAGGCAGCATTTCCACTGACCTGTAAACTTTGAGTACATCCTTATAAATTGCTTCGCATCTCGGATGGAACGCTCCGCTGGGCCGTTTGCGGCGGGGTGGTGGGGGAGCAAAATTTGATAGCCATGCCATGATCTCGAGTCTACTTCGCTAGTTTAGCACCACGCAAGGCAGGTCCATTGTCACACACTATGGTCTTCGCGTGTCTAAAACATTCGGCTTCAAGAGCAATGACGCTGTGGGCGTCTTCTTTTCTTGCCTTAGCCGTAATCAATCTGGTGCATTCGTCTGTGCAAAGTAGAAACGCCTGCATTTTCCTGAGACCTTCCTCAGCGTTCTTTAGCTCAGGCAAAATGCAAGTGAACGACTTCAAAGGGGACTCGCCAATGCTGCGGGATTATCCTGATGTCTGTCGCCTGTCTGTATTTCACTTTGTTTACTTGACATGTGTGACATGTCCGTGCATAGTTGCTAATATCTTGTTTCATACTTGGCCATGTAAACCGTTTCAGTAGCTTGTTATATGTGCGCCAAAACCCATCATGCCCACCTGGCTCTGGAGTATCGTGGTAAAGGTGAAGGATCTTAGGAACCATTGTCGGTGGCACGTGGTACTTGCCATTGATCTCTTTCATTTCTTCTGTGCCTTCCCACAGCTTCACGTAATTATTCTGTTGGGGCAGTTCGCTTGTTTCGCAGGCTAGCAATCTGGAAAGCAGCTTTTTCTTGGAAGAATGCACTTTTCTTAAAGTTTACTTTGATATGTGAGAGGCTGAGGGCAAGGAGAGCTAGGGAAATGTGACTTGTGTGACCTTCTTTTGTCTACGAGAAAACGATTATGTCATATATATAAACATTGCAAAAGGTGCCCAAGTAAGGTTTCAGGATGTCGTTCATGATTTTTTGAAAACACGCTGGGGAATTCTTCCATCCGAAAGGCAGTCGATTATATTCTAACAACTCGAATGACGTAACAAATGCGGTGTGCTTTTTGGTCTTCTCGGTCAAGGGAATCTGCCAAAAGCCTTTGCAAAGGTCGATCCGTGAAAACCAATGGCAAATACCAGTTTCATCGATAACAGCATCAATTTTTGGCATAGAGAAAGGTATTCTGTTTGGCGGTTTAGAATCCTATAATCGTTATAAAGACGAAAAGCACCATCTTCTTTAGGTGCAATTGTTATTGGCGAAGCAAACGGTGAAACTGATGGTGCGATGATGTCAGCGTCTAACATTGCTCGCAGCTCCTTTTTCAACGAAACCTTTTTCTCTCTTTGCCATATTGTATGAAGCTTTCCGAACTACTGTTTTGTCCGCGAGTTCAAAGGGAAGTGCATGTGACTTCATTGGCGGAGGATAGTTTTCTATGCATACGAGCTCTGCATACTTTGCTCTGATGTCTTCTTCAGAGTGAACTAACCTTAGAGGGCTTGGTGTCTCCGCTTTTCGTCACTTTAGCATTTTCTTCAAACAAAACCCTGTCATCCTAATAAAGGTTAATGTTTAGTTTTTTCATGTCAGGGCGAGATAAGAGGAAGTCATAGGTGACGTCAGGTATCGCCAACACGTCACTCTTAACGTAATGGCCTTGAAATTCAATCATTACTGACGCCCACTAATTGTGGGAGCTTACTGCCCCATCGTAACGCTGGACACGTAGGGTCCTCCCACTGCGGAAACGGCTGCTGTCTATTCTTTTGATGATGGACACAGACGCTCCACTGTCCACGAATGCGTTCATCTAAACACCGCCAATGTCGACAGGGACATGAAGTAGGCTAGAAGATGCCAAGTACACAGTTTCGTAGCAGTCTTTCACGAGAGACCGGTCGTCTTTACCCAATTCTGTGTGGGGTTCGCCGTCAATCGGAGCGCGTGGAGTGCTGCCAGGACTACTTGAGCAGCAATTCGAGGACTTGAACATGTTGTTCTGAAGGCTTCCTGCAAATTTGATGAACAGTATATGCGACTGAGGTTCTACGAGCTCATTGCTGTCCAGGAGTAATTCTTCTCCGCAAGGACTTTCCTGCACTGGCTCCACGGGCAAATTTTTCAGACACTGTTTGAGGTCGTCTATTGTATCGAGGGCTTTCAGCTGGACCTGCTTTTGAATACTGAGAGAGAGTCCGAGCGTTACCAAAGCTATAACTGCGTGTTATGAAAGTTTAGGTTCTGCGATGCGCAACAGACGACGCGTCTCAAGGCAGTACTCTAGTAGAGAGCCACGCGTGTGTCTGAAGCGTAGCGCCAATTCCCATCTCTCCAATGGATTGCATTGGAACGCCACTAGGAAACTGTGTTTCCATTTCTCCCAATATGCTGGCTTTTGATCCAGGATCTGCAGAACGTACCATTTTCTGGCAGTGACACCAAGGTAACGTCACATGTTCAGTACTTTTTCCTCGTCGGATAGCCACCCGTAATTATCAGAACCATACGCATAATAAAATGACAATGGTTGCGGGTCTTCGGAGCCACCTTCAAAAACATCAGGTTCAACCATATCCGGCGCTCGTTTTCCTTTCCTCAGAGACTCGGCTAGTGCTGCCATAAGCTGACTTTGTTGCGTCATCTGTCGCTGTTGCACTTCAAAAACTTGCAAAATGTGGCTCACCTTCTCCGCTGACATATAATCTGTCGGAGAACCAAGGCGCATGGGTGCCAAAACAAGCTCTTCAATTCACATTCGTTCACCTCAGACAGGTTCACCTTCGCAGATCCTGTCTGAAAAAGTTCCCCACACTCTATGCACGCTTCATTGAGCACTGTGTCGACGAGGCCAGAGGAGCTGACATGGCGCGGAAGACTTGTTGACAGCTCATCTTGCTCTTGGTAGCCAGTGAAGATAATGCTCTGCGACGAGGTCTGGTCGACGAAGAATGTAACCCACTTGCTGTCGGGCTGCGGAAAATTATGTAGCGGTTCTAGTAAACGCATATAAAGGAAACATATAGCTTAATACTGACGGATGGTTAGCGTCATTTTATGTAGATGTAGATGTATATGTAGAGCATTGGTGGTAGTGGCACATACACTCTCTGGGGGATTGGCCAAGAACCGGGTAGATGTAGATGTAGATGTAGAGCCTTGGAGTTACTGGCAAGAACCGGGTAGTTCGATATAACATCTTACTGAAACTGCCCTCCTCGTCCTCCTCTTCCTTCGTCCCCATTGTTCTTCCTCTTTTTTCGTGGCCTAAATGTAACACGCTTCAAGTGTCATTTCATAAATGCACACAATCGCCCTCACCTGCCAAAAAGCGATTGCTGCGCTGTCGTTACGATATCCATCTGCGATTGTTGTTAGTTCCAGCAAATGAAATCGGCAAGCACCTTGGAGTGCACAACACACTCAAATACTGCGTACAGGAGCACACAGGCACATTTACTGCGAAAGCGATGACGAACGATGAGTTGTGTCGCTGGGCAACACGCTCTTCTTCGCAATTCATCGCAGAGGCTTCGCGCACACAGATGAACTGGTACATTTTCACTGTGCTGCGTCACTACGTACCCCAGAATAACGTATCACCATTGGCAGCGTCATCTATTGCTCCCGTCTCTATGGCTTGAGTGTCGTTATAGTTAGTAAAGTGGCGGCCTTAATAGCTTCAGTGAAGCGCCTGCGGTACTCATCCATGCCGTGGCGCTGCGTTGCCATTACACTAATGGACGGGAAATGAACAAATCATTGTAATGACTGACTTTATCGCGAATACCACTGCAGCGCCTCTGGCGATTGCTCACCGTATTAACTCCCTCGTGCATACGACCCTCTAGAATGTATCGATTGTAAGCTTTCGCCTCACTGTCGCCACTCGCGGCAAAAAGTGCAAAATTCAATAAGTTCGCTTGATATCCTTTTGTCAACAGAAATTTATAGCAGTCAAAACAAAAAACATGCTTTAAGAAATAAAATGCTTCTTAGTTTATTTTGTTGCATTTTAATGCATTCGATTGAGGGAAAGTGTAGGTGACAGAATGCGCCGCATGTGCCCTGTTCGCATTTGACAGAAGATAGAAAGATAATGCCCGAAAGATGAGGCACGCCCTCGACGCTCCTGAGAAAGGCGTGGCCAGCGGCTCATGGCAAGGGTGCACGTAGACAGCCGGAAAGTCACGCTGTTGCTAAATTGCGATAATACGTTGATATCAATACACTGGTCGCTGGCGCGTTTCGTTGCGAAGCCTTCTGCGCTTGAAACGCGGAAGGAGTGTGCCGCGCAAGGTGTGCTCACGTTGTCATACACGGCATTTTTCTCGACATTAGAGAGTAATAGTTGAGCGGCTCAGCGGGCCAGCGGGCCCAGCGATAGAGCGGAGGGGACAGCGGAGCGCAAGATGAAAAGAAGAGTAATAGCTGAGCGACGCCCCGCTCGTTTCAGCGGATAGTACTGCTGCGCCATCTGTTGAACAAGGTTGAAGTTACTCTCGATCAAGCAGAGACTTTGCTGCGTTACCTGCCGAATAAAATTGAAGTTACTGCGAAAGGAATATTATTTGAAATATTAAAAAAAGAAAAGAAAAATATTAAAAAAAGAAAAGAAATATTATGCGAAAAGAACGTTCGCGTTCGCTGCCGCTTCTTGAAAACGCTCGCACGCTCGTCCGCTGCGCACGCTCCGCTGAAGAGATGAAATGAGCGGGCGAGCGGCGCGCTCCGTGAACACGCTGGATGTCCCAGCGGGCCGCGCATGCGCAGTTGGCGTCTCCGCTCGTTCGCTGGGCCCGCTGGCCCGCTGAGCCGCTCAACTATTACTCTCTATTATTTTTGCCTGCTGTTTTTGTGCGTTCCATACTATCTTCGTTCAGTTATACTGTCATCGAGCAAGCTCGGGTAAGAAACTTGGTGCATCGTGCATAGCACCCCAATTTTGCGTATAACCCTCACGTAACCCCCTTTGATGTGTGCGTGGCACGTTTGATTTGTGTACCTCACTCCTGTGATAGCCCTCTTAGGGTGGCAGTGTGTATAAATATAATAATAAATATTAAATGCAGCCGCCGCAGCACGCCACCACGGCGCGTTCTGTGTGACAACGATGGCGTGACGAAGGCACTACCACGGCCGCGATGTTGTAGCGATGCCTTGTGACTTATTCTATACTAGTCTTATCATCCACCACTCACGGCCGGCTGATCCCGTTGATAATGGGAGCGGACCGTCGCTCTGACCACTGACAAAGCGCGATAAGCGCGAAAAGGCATTATTACCGGAAAGGCATCGCTACAAAAAAACCGGCGCACGACTACATGATGACGCTACGGCAAGAATTAGATGACGACGATGAAGTGGTCACGATGACATCACGACCACGGTATGATAACGAATGCATGACGCGAACTGTACGGCGACTTCTCAGTTACGGTGATAGCATGACAACGGCTGCAGAATCACAATTGAATGACGACGCACGATTACGATGGAATGACCACGAAGGAATGACCTCGGCTGTGCAACCAAAGTGGTATGGCGCCTATGGCAGGACAATGATAGGCTGACCTTTCAGAACTTATGACGATAGTACGACAACCCGGTGACGGACGACTGCACGACGAAATGGGGATCACGAGGACTGTATCACCACGACGGTGTGACGGGGATGGCATGCAGAAATTTGGATGACGAAGCTGTAATGACAACGATGAAACTACGACGATGAAATCATGGCGCCGACAACGTACCTAGTGGCGAAAGCTAGTAGACAACTTGGGTCATTGAGTTAGTGTAATTGGCTAGACAGATAGAAGCGCCCGCGGTAGGCAAAGACCGCTAATCGCACTAACTCATGCCACAAAGGTGCCCTATACTTAAATGTATTGCACGCAGTGAAGTCAGGAAACCACCTTCTGAAGGACTTGCTGAGAAGTGCAAGACTCCTGTGTAACAATGAACAAATATAAGAAAGGCCTTTATTACCGCCCCTGTGTATGGCAGAAATGCAAATAAATATGCTAAGCGCTCATTAATAACGGTGATTATTTACAACGCGAAATACTAACGATTGCTCTCACAAAATCTTTCATGGCTGAAGCATAGCAGACACACAGATGTGTTTTAGCATTATACTTCGGGCTCTCTTTCTTTAGGCTCCGTGACGATGACATGTGCGATGCGTAGTCTCGATACCTCTGTTTACGCTTTGGTACATTTTAAGGCGCATCCTCGAAAGGTACGAACCGCTGCTGAAAAAGCGAATCGTAGAGCGAAGCACGCGGCTACAAAGAGGCAACGTCGGGCTCAGCAGACCACTCACACTAAACAGAAAAACACCCAGATGGGCGTTTTTCACTTGTCCTCTGGCGCATTCCCATTCGTACATGTTTTTACTCCCATTGAATGGGCGTACGATAAAACTCCCATTTAGGTGGGCATTCCTTCGGGATAGTACGGGAGTACCGTAATATGCACACTTTACCCCCATTTGACTGGGAGGTTTTGCAGGTCACAATGGGAGTTTTATCATTTCTAAATGGGAGCATTTGCGATGAAATTAAGGCGGCATTTAGGGCGTTTTTTGGTCTTAATTAGAGAGTTTATGCATGGAATTAAAGGCATTTTAGTTTACGTGGGGCGAGCAGGAAGCGAAATGCTTGGTGGCGCGGGTGACGTAGCACCCAACGGATCACCACAGGCCGAAATGTCGGATGCCGGCCACCAAGGCTCAAGGGAACGGGGCCGTTCGAGGAGCTGCCGCCCGAGCATGCGTTTGGCCAGCACGAACACCGCCGTTTGCAGCTATCGCCGGCGTCCGACACTTTAGCCTGCTGTATTACGTCTGCCACTGCGTATAAGCGCGGCGGCGTCCCGCCACGAAACATTTCGCCGCGTGCTCGCCACACGTGACACAATCGACGGCCCTGGGAATTCACGAAATCACGCGCACACGTGGTCCAATGACGAATGAACCCGTCGCTGCACTTCTTCGACATCTTTTCCTTTCACTGATCGCAGAGCCCCTCTTTGCAAACCTTGCGCTGTCATGCAGTCATCTTCGCGAAAATGCAAGTAATCGCCAGTGCCTCCGAGGTCAACAGGCGCCTTCGAAAGCAGCTGCTACTCGCTGAAAGGAAAAATACACGACACACACGCACTAAAGAGAACAAAATTTATTAGACACCAAATGTAACAAATATAATATGTTCACTTTCTGCCAAAATAGAAGCATTTCTTGCACCCTTAAAACACTGTCTGGATTTAAAAACTACATTGTAAACATGCCAGTCACTACTATTCTATATGTCCGAACACAATAAAATTTGTAAACGAAAGAAATGATAATTTAAGAAATCTTATCTCGTCTCATATTAACTATAAATACAGAACCACGTGTATGAACTGTTGCTTTGGGCAGACATTCCACAATTTTGCAGCCTATATGTTGAGCTTCCAAGACTAAGCCACACAAAATTAACAGTGGACTATAGAATGAGGCCGACCAGTGGTATTTTGCATGGGCTAGCACAAAACATACAATGATAAATACCGAAGTACTAAATTAACAAATTGGGACTCATCACACAAACGAGCTAAATCATTTGGTCTAGTTATTGCGTTGCATTTTCGAGCAGGCTACTAAAGATTAAAAATTTTATTATAGCGTTTTATGAGCCAAAACCATCATCTGATTCTGAGACACGGCATAGTAAAGGACTCTGGATTAAGTTGGACAACCTGGTATTCTTGTATTTCGCTTCCATCGAAATGCGGCCGCCGTAGCCAGGATTTGATCCTTGGTCTTTTTGTTTATGACTAGATTTGTTAAAGTTCCAAACAGGGTTTCCTATATAGAGGGTGATCATTTTTTAAGTTTTACAGAATTCTTAAAAATAACCTGTTACAGATATCATAATTCTAGTCCTTAGCTATATCAGAAACGCGGACAATACTTTCACGACAAATCGTAGCACATATTCAGCTAATTAACAAAACTCAACTAATTATTATTTGAATAATTTCCGGCGCATATTGCAGTTTACGAATTGTAGCCAGTGAGTTTGCAAGGCATATCCACTTGGAATGAATTTCGAGAATGACGCCAGTTTGGAGATATACGCCATCGAACTTGCCGTAAAGATGCACTGTTGTTCAACTTCCATTTTTAACAAAATGCTATCTTCTGCATTGAAGCACAAAAGTAACTGGAACGCCATTGTATTTCGTCCCACATTTTCGGAAATATCTCAAAACTGGTGTCATCTTGGAAATCCATTTCGAGTGGATACATCCTGCAAGCTCCGGCTACCATTCGTTATTTGCAATATGTGCTGTAAACTAATCAGTTAACTTAATTACTGAAGTTTTCATTAAATAATTGAGTATTTGTTTCGATTTCTTGTGCTAGTAATCCGCCTCTTCAAATAGTCCAGCTCAAGGACAAGAATTATGCTGTCTGCCACAGGCGATCGTTAAAAATTCCATCAAACTTAGAGATGAACACCCTGTGTATTTATTTTCTAATAGTGAATGAGTTGTGTCCTGCATGGACACTTTAGCATGGCTACCTTGTTTAGTTGAATATTGTGCAAGCAGTGGTTTTTTTCTTTCTACCCAGTGCAAAATATTAAGTCAGCATTGTAATATGTTGCAAATAAATCCACGAATAAGTACCTTCCCTGATCATATCCAACAGTAGCAACTTTAGATGAAATAAGTCATGCTTTCTCATGTTCAAGTGCCTTGTTCTCAGAAATCAAATCCTCCTTCTCACATTGGCCTCCCATCGTGTGATCCCCCAAGCAGAGGTCATTTGAAATTACATTTAATTGCACTTGAAACAACATATCGCTCTTATTTAAAAAGCACATACTATTGCAGTCACCATCCAGATATAAAATACTTGTCTGCCTCAAGCTGTGAAGCGGCAGCACATTTTCTGAGGAACAAGCCTAATTCTTCTATTGAATTGGGCTGTGTACTTGGAACACTACTATGCGGTTGCAGACAGGACTGGTAGTGTAGCAACCGAAACAGTGTGAACTGACATAACGGAGCAAGACTGAACTTTAAATCATTATTCTGTCTTAGGAATCATGCTTTCCAATTATATCATGGGCATAATGTAACTGGCAAGCAAATATGCATTTCATTCAAGTAAATAACATACTATTCATGCTACCTTGCAGGGTGCATACTACATTCTTTTCGAACGTGAATTTACGACCTTGCCATGAGTTGCTAATTGTATTGGTGTATTGTTGATTGAGAGTGGTAGAACGGGATATGTATGCCTCAGGCCAGAGCATATGTTTCAACAAGGAGACTTGTCTGGTCAAAAAAAGAATGTCTCAGGCTAAATCCATTTGTTCTTTTGTAAAGATGTTGGCTTCAGCTTGAGACCTTCCTTGTTGGACAACTCTTCATCACTAATGTTGCAACCTTCCTGTTTGCCCTCATCTTGTTCAGTCTATTGCTGCACACAGAAGCTGCATTTTATTTTAAAAACGTTAATGAGGTGAAGGGCTTTGTGTGTGGCAGTGTCTGCAAGCACAATTTTTTTTCAATGAATGACAGTTTTGGTGCCTTTCTTGAGCATTCAATATGGAAAAACTAAAAATTAAGCTAACAGACTGGCTATGCCAACAAGTAAGAATGAAACAGGAGTAATCAAGCTCCCTATGGATGTGGAGTGCCATTTCTTTATTTCACACCATGCTTGGGGCCAGCAGGACTTCTTCCTAAAATTGAGAAAATTTTTGTCATGAAATATGTATTAAAACTATTCTGTTCATAATCTGAAAACAAAAGGCTATTTAGAAATTCATATATAGGTGGGACCAGCAACAAAGGCAAAGTAAGGGCTTATAGAAAATGATACGCTGTGCTGAATGACAACTGATTTAATTTTACAACAAACAGTCAAGTACTCAGGAATGCTTGATAAAAGCCATAAAAACCCTAAGAAGCAGGGATCAGTTACACACAATAATGTATGTGCCTGGAAAATGCACCTGGTCATTGGTTTACAAACAAGTATGTTATTTCCTTATCAGTTCACGAAACAGGTCCTACACTGAAACATTTCTCCTTCAATTTGGCAATTCTGTGGGCCTTGTTTATTGCTCGGGTGAGTTAGTTGCTCTTCTTACTGCTATTAGAGTATGGTGAAGTGCGCTGGACGGGACAAGGTGAGGCGAGACAGGCGGTACAAGCGCAACTGACAGCTGAATGTTTACTGGAAAATTTCGCTGCAGCAAGAGATGTGCCCAAAACACCCCGAAACCAGCAACAAACAGAGCAGGTGCAAAAAACCATGAAATACGACAAAAATAGCTAACAACATACGCACAATCTCTTATGAATGTGATGGTAATTGGGAATCATGTGTACGCTGTCAACTGCGCACAACTGGCCCAAGAGGAATAAACAAGAAAACAGAAATAGGAGAACTAGCTAAGCTGTGGCTACTTATGGATCGCACTTCTTTGGTTATAGTGCCCCCAAAGCCACAATAACACACTTTTGCACTGCAAGGAAAGATCCCGTATTTCTCCTTATTTCAAACACCTAAATTACTGTCACAGCCTGTCGCTCAGGCACTGGTCAGTCTGTCCCAAGTAAACACGACTACGTTTAACGAATCCTGTACACGACAGAATTAGCACATGAGACATACTGATACTCACGTTTTGTCATACAGTATTTCCTAATTTGACTACCCGTGATACATTTGCACACTTGTGCCAACTTGCACGGTGCAGAAAACACAAGATCCACCCATACTCCTCTGCTACTTTCCATAAGTTGTGTGCAAACTGTGCAAACGCGTCACGGGTAGTCAAGTAAGGAAATACTGTACGACGAAACACGAGTATCAGTATGTCCAATGCGCTACTTTTGTCATGTATAGAATTCATGTACAGTGGTCGTGTTTACTTGGGACAGACTGACCAGTACTTGAACAGGCTGCGAGAGCACTTCAGGTGTTTGAAATAAGGAGAAGGGTTTGGATCTTGCCTTGGACTGCAAAAGTTGCGGTTGCTATATGTAGTTGAAGAATGTGGAAGTTGTAAGCCCTGGAAAAACAATATTAGAATGTGAGCGTTTCGAAGCAGTGTTAATTGAAAATTCTTTTCAATTCTGGATCTGATACATGCGTGAGCATGGCTTTGGTGGTACCTTAAACAAAGAAGCGCAATTCACAGGTAGCCACAGGTAAGCTAGTTCTACTTCTGTTTCGTTTTTGATGTCTCTTGTCTCTTGTGCCAGTTGTGCGCAGTTGACAGCATACACATGCTTCCCAATTATCATGTTTGAAGAAGAAATCGTGCACACGTTGTTAGCAATTTCTGCCGTATTTCCTTGTTTTTTGTGCCTGCTCTGTTTGTTGCTGATTTTGAGTGTCTTGGGCCGATGCAGGCATTGTCCTGGTGCAGCAAAATTTTCCAATAAACGTTCATTGTTGTCCGTAGCTCTTGGCTCGTCTGTCTCACCTCACATTGTCTCATCTATTGCACTTCACTGTACTCTAATATGCATCACCAACTGGCCCAAAGTTCTACTCTTCTTAAGTTCTTACTGCTACTTCGCACTTGTCAATAACAGGCCAGCAGCCATACTGCATAAAATGTATAGCTTTATGGACTGGCAGTTCATGTCAGAGATTTTTTCTGGCTTAATGGCATCACAGAAAGTAAACGAAGAGAACAACAAGCAGGACACAAGCGCCTACTAACTCTAGTTTTATTAAGAAAACAGAAATCACACATAACACGTGGTGATATGAAGTGACTAGAGCACTGCATGGGCTCGGGCTTACCCGAAAGCCCGGGCCCGGCCCGACCCGCGGGGCAGGCCGGGCTGGGTAGGGCAGTTTTTTCACGGGCTCGGGCCAGGCTCGGGCATGGCATGTGCTTTTTGACCCGGGCCCGGGTCGGGCTCGGATATTTTGACGTGGGCTCGGGCTTTCTGGTGGTGTGCACGTAAACGTGCAGAGAGTTATCCTCGTGCATCTCGACTCTGAAAAACCTGTTGCCCCGGTGCAGCTGGAAGCTAGCAGTGCTACTCCAGTGTACTTCCGTTTTCTTCTTCCGTCGTATTTTGCGCTGTTTGAACAGAATTTAAAAGTCCTGAAAGACCGTAGTCACCTCAAATCAAAGGATGTAATTGTATTCCTTACCTAAATCAATGTAATTCATATTTTCAGCGCAGTGTGTAAGCGCGTTCGCGACTTGCTGATTGTTCAAAGGCGAATTGGTAAATTGATGACTGGTAAGATAAGATAATTCATCACGCGGCTGAAATATGGCACTGCGTCCATCCATGATTGCACGCATGTTCTCAACCGGCCGCCTAGCAGCAGCGCATTACACTGCACCATGGAGGAAGGAGAAGCTTTCTTTCTCCATTTGCTCCATCCATGCACTGCGCTCATGACCGGTCGTGGCTGCGCTTCAGCTAGAGTACTAGGATACAGTTAAGTGGGACGAGTGGTCGGGGCGGCACATGCTTTGCAGTCAGGCGCCCGACGTGGAAAAATACTGTGGCGGCGCTGTGATAGAAGTGGACTGGGCCACATCAAGGTCGCGTCGTTGGAAACTGCTGGCGCTACTGCTCGGCAGGGTGATTCGTACCACTTTGCGTGCTGATATTTGCGTTCAGACCGCTCAAATGGTGTTCCTAATTGCATATGACACGTATTTATGCCTTGATAATAAATTTCTTTCATTATTTTATTTTATTTTTTAAATGCCGCTCGGTGATCTTTTTCGGTCTCGGGCCGGTTTTGAGCTGGGCTCGGGCCTAATGTAAAGGGGTGGTGGACCGGGCCGGGCGGGTAACGTTGATTATTTCCGGGCCCGGGCCGGGCCCGGGTCTCGCCATTAAACTTTTGGTTGGGCTTGGGCGGGCAGCCCAACGTAAGAACGGGCCCGGGCTGCAAAAATCGGCCCGTGCAGTGCTCTAGAAGTGATATTCATTCAAAAACACATTCCTGTCCAATTTAACTGAGAATGAGCGATGCAGTTGTCCTTTGCGTTGTGAATCTACTAAAGCTTAATTATCTTGTGTACTCTCTGGTCATAATTTCTGTTCAACACAGGAGTTTGGACTAATTTGTGATAACAGAACTAGCTAACAGGACATCATAACAAGCGTGAAGGAACGCGAACACAAAGAAGAGACACATAGACTAGCGCCCGTCCAGTTTGTGTGTCTCTTTGGGTCCGCATTCCTTCGTGCTTGTTATGATGTCCAAGATCCATAATTGTGGGCTATAACGAGTTTTGTGGAACACAGGAATAAACCCACACTTTTTGCAGTACATTGCAATGTGCGGATGAGGTTTGTTAGGCACAAACAACTCGATGCACCCCAATCTCAAATTAATACAATGTCTGTCTACACAATGTAGGCATAACAAGATGGCCATTGCCGACTGTACACAACTTCCATTGCACAGTGCACCACCTCCTTCAAATCGTGCCACACGCAACAACCACATTGTTTTCCTGGCTGCAGTATTTTTCTCACATAACAGCAAATCTCTGTTCACAAGCTTCCTACAGAAAAAAAAAACTTATAGCCCATAGGGACCAACTTTGCTTTTGCCCATGAAAAAGCACAAAAGCATACAAAACAACTGCAACCATTTTTTACTTGGCTCATCTCATTCATTACATATCCCATCGTTATGCCTAATTCAGTTGAGCAAATAATTTTTCACAGGCCCTTGTTAGGACAGTTTTGTGCTGTGACAAAAAAAGGCAGAAGTAAAAAAATGAAGAAGGTTTGTTGTGGCTTGCGGCATAATATGCATCCAGCAAACTAGGCCACAAGAGTTCTGTACAGTCTGGAGTCCTCAAAAGGTTGTGCCTACATTGTACAGATGGGATGCTATATTAATGCGTGATTGGGGGAGCATGACTCATCTGTGTGGAACAACCTGCCCTCCCGCATTGTGAAACACTAACAAATGTGGTGGCAGTACTGTGTTCGAGAAAACTCACACTGTAGCCACGCATCGTGACCAGACAACATGCGAGGCAATCGTGGCTTCTGAAATTAAAAAAAGAATGACAAATGCACCAGTCATGTATCAGTTCCACTGCATGAAAAATTTTAATAGATAACATCACATCATGTCACCACTTGTTATTATATATTTTCTGTTTCTTGATTATAAAGCTTGAAGTGAGAGCTGAGGCTTGTGTCATGTGTAGGTATCTTCGTTCACTTTTTGTGGTGCTATTACATCAGAATTGGGATAACCAAGTGGCCACACGTTGCTTTTGTTACATTATAGTGGTGCTCGCAAAGCGGGAAGACAATGCACATAATTCCACACCATGTCTGCATGCCCACTCTTTGCACATACAGCAGATTACCTCTAGAACAAGGTGCGCAGGCTGCATATGTGCTCAGCTGCACCGACAGCCATGTGCAGTGATGGCTGTGTGCTGCGCTAGAAAAGAAGACGCACACACCAACTGCCCCCCACTGGGCTCCTTTCAGGGCCCCCTTAAAAGCTAAGTTTGTCATTTCTTGTTTCTGTTATAGGCTAGTGCAAACAAATGAATTTGTGTTATTTGCGTTAAGAAATTTTATAGATTAGGTAGAAAATTTATGAAAGCATAGATTTATTACTTTTGACCTTTCTGTTGGAACATCGTACAAATGCATAAGCAGTACTTATCGCCTTGTTTCATGTAAGTTTTTCATGCTGAGAGAAAGGCATACATTAAAAAAAATTACACCATCTTCCCGTAGGGGAACCCTGAGTAGTATGCGAAGCAGCCATGGGGTCGACTCAAGGTAGTTTTATCAGCTGTATAAACTTGGACATGCAGCAGCACCAGCAACGCGCAGAACTGTTGTCAACGCCGACGGCGTTTTGCCCGCGTTCGCACCGAACGAGCGCGGCGTTGGTGACTGTTGCCGGTGCCTCTGGGGCGCCTACCGTCGCGCCTCTAACCTAAGCTGCTTCGCATTATCGCGCGCGGAGTCGCAGGTGTTGCCATTCGTTGCGCAATCTGGAGAGGAGAGGAGCGTCGTAGAGGAGGAATGCCGAGAGGAGAGACGAGACAAGGAGACGACAGGGAGGAGAGGAGGGGGAGCAGGATGTGCATGTGCAGTAGGGGTGTGGGTGTGGACGCCGCACGGCGGATGGAGGGAGGGAGTGACATAGCTCCGACCGTAAGCTGCTTCGCATCTAATAAGCTTGGTTGCAACATGTGAAGGAATTGTGTCATGTCACATAAAGTGTTGCTGAAATCAAAATATAGTCGTGACTTTCCTGTGACTGACTTTATCTAACACACTGAAAAGGAAAATCACCCTTTAAACAACAGACTCAAAAATAAGAAAAAAAAAGCCACAGCACATTATTACGAGAACTGCAGCACAATAACAGACAAGGATGACACAAGGAAATGACCAGGACGACCGCTGAACTTACAACACGTTTTTCACTACACAAACGTCATTAGCTGCACATGTGTAGAAACGCCATCTCTTTATCTGAGAGTTGTATCGATGGCACGCTAACACACCTTCCTCCCCCCCCCCCCCCCCTCGCCGGGTAATACGTTCTGCTTCAACAATTTCTCGAGTGAAGCGCGATTTGCTTTTCATAATGACAGACGTGTTATACAGGTCAGGTGAACAATCCTTACATGTTAAACAATGACAAGCCAGGAAACCTTGAAAGTCTTTGCCCTTCATGCGTGTTTTTCACATAGTTAGCATGCTCCCTAACACTTAACTAGATGTTGACGCATCTCCCAGTTTGGCCAACATACACCTTTCTGCATCTTAGATTTCGTAGACTACACCTTCTGCCCAATCAACAAAGGGTGGCAGGTGCCTATGCGTTGTGCCGCAGGCTTGCTCCTTTCTTACTTCTGGGTCGGCCATTGTGCAGAGCTTGGACAGCCTGTTAGGTGCGGTAAATACGACTTTTACGTCGTACCGCTGGGCCACCTTTTTCAGGTTGCGTGAAAGCTTGTGAACATACAGTATCACCGTGCAGGCAGAAGGTAGCTGTGATACCGTATGTTCACAAGCTTTCAGACAACCTGAAAAAGGTGGCCCAGCGGTACGACGTAAAAGTTGTATTTACCGCACCTAACAGGCTGTCCAAGCTCTGCACAATGACCGACCCAGAGGTAAGAAAGGAATAAGCCTGCAGCACAACACATAGGCACCCTCCACCCTTCATTGATTGCGCAGAAGGTGTAGTCTACGAAATCTAAGATGCGGAAAGGTGTATGTTGGCCAAACTGGGAGACGCGTCAACGTTAGGTTAAGTGTTAGGGTGCATGCTAACTATGTGAAAACACACATAAAGGGCAAATACTTTCAAGGTTTCCTGGCTTGACATGTGGGGATTGTTCACCTGACCTGCATAACACGTCTGTCATTATGAAAAGCAAATCGCGCTTTACTCGAGAAATTGTTGAAGCAGAACATATTTCCTGGATAGGGGAAAGGTGTGTTAGCGTGCCATCGATACAACTCTCAGATAAAGAGATGGCGTTTCTACGCATGTGCAGCTAATGACGTCTGTGTTGGATAGTGCATATATATGTGAAATTCGCTACAATAAAGCCTGTTGTAAGTTCTGCGCTCGTCCTGGACATTTCTTTGTGTCGTCCTTGTCTTTTATTGCGCTGAAATCCTCGTCATAATGTACCAACGTGCCCAACTCACCACGTTAATCATGTTTCAAGCGTTGTATGTGGGCGTCTTGGTTGCAAAATAACCTAAATCTTGCATCCTATTACGGTGTGTAGGGCATAAAAGGCTCTTACTGGAGTCACCTGATGCTGTTATATAGGTTATTCAGTTCGCATGATCTTCGACAGAAGTAGGTGTACGCATTTTTGGCACAATAACAGTACTGTTCACAGTATTCATCGTGGGGAGCGTGGCTTGCCATTTGTAGCGGTCACACCTGTTCATCGCCAGCTGCACCACAATATGCAGCGGTCTGGGTAAAATAACTAACCAAAAGACATCAGTTCAGTTCAAGAAACGAGACAGAGTAACCCAAGAAATAGTTTAAGGCTCCAATACACAAACTGTCACTCTCAGGAAATGGTCTTTCTCATAATAATTTAACACAGTCCCTAGTTTAGTACAAGTTTTGGTATGATGTTTTAGTTTCTTCTACACTACAATGATGTTGCTTGTTAGACAGTGGTGTTTTGATGTGCACGCTCTTTTGTATTGCTATTAAAACAACTGTTAAAAGATTTGCCTTTGTAACTTAAGTTTGGCGACAGTGCCTGTCAGCTCACATTTTAATCTTTTTTTTCATTTCATCTGTGCAATTACACCAAACCTAAACTACAAAAATACCCGTACTCAGAATCACAAAGGTACACACCTGCGTAATGATTCTGCTGAGATCCTTGGAGTGGTCAGTCGCACATGCAGCACAGGTAGAATGGCATCCTGAGTTAAAACAAAATAATAAGATTGTAAGATGCGCATCAAAAATGTTATGCTGTGAGGCATTTAGCATGTGTACTAAACACCACATTTGTATGCAAAACTGTTTTTCAGAATAGTTAAGCAAGGTAAATCAATGTCTGGCTATGGGACTGTCAGCAAGTGCTACTCATGGCAATGGTGGCGTATATAGCATATCATTTCAAGTGCAGCTTTCGCGGGGTATATGAATTCAAAAAAACTTAGGTTCACGTAATACATGACACCTACATTTAGAAGGATGTGCTACATCCTGCACCAAGGCCATGGGTGGCACTGCCTAATGCTTTCAGGGCAAGACTTAGTACACACACAGAAATGCACAACAAAGTGAACAGGAGGTAGAGCTGTTGCTTTAATTCAATAAAAGATTGCATGGACCATGAAGATGTGAATACAGCTCCCATCAGCAACGAGTTGTCCTTTGGTCCACTTCACTTTTGTTCATTTTTTCTTTCCTTGTCCATTGTTTGTTGGTGCCATATGGTTGTGACGAGCACCTCAGTTCCTATTCTTGTTTTACTACATGCTGTAAAGTCATCCAAGTGTGCTTAAGACTCCTAAGAGTAAACTTTAACCGTTTTGTTTGAACAATATTTTTCTCTTTGCTCCACACCTTAATGTGCTGCTAAGAAATTCTAGACAATGCATTACAGAAAAACCTAGATCCACACAATCACATATTTGAATAAAACTGTACAGTCTATGACTTCAAGATGTGTACATACACACTTTATACCTTTCTACAATGCAAATATAAGTGACTGTTCTAATACGCACACTTAGCATAATGCATAACAGTCAACTGGTTCCAATTGTTTTTGTTATCACACATACGGCGGCTCCAATTACAAATTTAATTCTGGCGCTCAAGACACTCCCAAAACCTTCCTAATGCAATTAACGAGAATTTTCGAATTTAGAGCAGTTGGACACAAATAAGGCAAATAGTTTTATGATGCTAAATAACGAACTGTTATTGTATATGACGGTAAAAGGTCATGCTCTTGAAACATTGGCACTGTTTATCATATAAGCACATTATTATATTTTTATTTACTTTCCTAAGGATTGCACTGAGTGATCTGCTCATGTGAAAATGTTTATACATAGCTGTGTCGTGTTATCACTTGTGTTTTAACATTTGTTTTAATGCTACTTTATGTGCATGCAAACGTGCCAATACTACCTTCAGCTCAAGGCCAAACACTATGCTTACAAGGTACATGCATTTCATCATACCATCAGTGGACTTAGAGAATAAGCAACTCTATTAAAAAGTCTGGTTCTTTGGACACACATCAAATGACATTTGCCTGGAAAACAAACATTTTTATAAAATCATGACTTAATCCAATTGGTACTAAGCATAATGCATCACTCGAGAAACTTGCATTTACCAGACACCACAATAGACAATGGGACCTCTTTGGCTTCTCTACAATCTGGCACAATGTAAGCTCTGTGAACCATGGAAAGTGTTCATGATACACTTTTGAAATAGATGGGAAAACTTGAGAATGACCTATAATTAAGGTCAGGGAAGCAAAGCAACTTTTTAAGAATTCCGCTCTATTTCTATGCATATGACGGTGAAGGTAAATGATGTATTTGAACTGTGTTTTTAAAATTGCAATACTAGGGAGCACAGTTTTGCAATAATGTGATAGAGAACAATGATAATAATGCCACACAAAACAACCTAGTGAATATTTTTTAAAACTTGCACAAGGTTTTCGTCGCTATGCTGATGCACACTGTGCACCGTCTTGCCGTTTTGTTTTTTTATTTGTCACATAGTAACTTACATGATACAATTGTCCTGAAATACTTCATGTTGGGCTCCTTCAGTATCTTTATTTTCTTACTGGAACACACATGCCTATATATGTGTTCTGTCCCATGGAACAGGTGTCACAGCAATCCCTCTAACTGAAGCCACAAAACTAGCCATTGTAGGTAACAGATACAGGGTAAAAAAACTAGGTAAGACCATACCTAGGCCTCTGTTGCTGAAAAGGGGAACTCCTGGAAGGCGTCTGATGTCCGGCTATGAAGCTGCTTCATCCTCACAGCTGGCGATGAAACGGCTGCAGTCTTGAAACACGTGAAAAATTAGACAGCGATGTCACATAGAGCACGCAACAGCTGGCCGCAAGTTAATATGGGATTACTGCTATGCTGTGTTTTGTATGTTGTTCAGCTTACATTATTGGTAAACTAAGTCTGCCAAAATGTTATATTTTAACAGGCTTTGCTCTTTACAACTAAAGCTGTTACCCAACTCATGCCCCTATGCACTTAAGCCATGAAATGTTTACTGATCACCTAAAGTGAATGGCTTCTAAGAAATTATTTGAGTAAAGAAGATGCATAATTAATGAGTATCACTGACATTGAATACCAAGGTAGTATCTCTTTTTACAATAGACAATGGCAGACCTAAAGCACATTTTTCTCAGATTTGGGTTGATCAGCCAGCCATTTTCTTACCAGCAGCAGGAATTGAGTTATGGTGCACGGGAGGATCACACTGTCAAGTGTGTTAAGATCCTGAGTTTGAAAGCGCAACTTTGCATGAATTTGGTATCTAGAAATCAAAACAGAATATTTGTAGCAATGGCGCAGCAGCAACACAAACATTAAACAAGTCGAGGCATCCAGTGCACAGAGCTGGCAGTCGAATAATAACAGTGTACAAGCGCCGAATATATAGATATTGCATAGTACTTGCATGGGAGGCGTAGTCGCTGCCTCAGCAAATAGACAGTTTTAGTTTAGCGTTTTTACGCTCCGCTTAGCTGCTGAGCGGAGCGGAAGCACGAATGCGCATGCGCTCTCCGCTTAGCCGCAAGCGGGCTGGCGGAGCGAGAATCACGGTCCGCTTAGAAGCTGCCTAAGCGGAGCGGGGAGCGTTGCTGCCGTCTTTCGCTAGCGAGGGTGGGCGACGCACGCGCCCTCTGTCCTACGTGCATCGGAGCATCTTGCATCGAGGCACCAGTCGTGCGAGTGCGAATAACTTGTGTAATACACCTCGAATTGGTTCTTTAAGGAAATAAAGTGAACAGCACAGCTAACAAAAACGTCGCCTGCGCTTTGGCGTCACATAGGATTGGATAGGATTCGAAATTCAATCTTGCTGGCTATCACGTGGCGTTCCCCAAGTCGACGCTTCATTTTTCACTCGATAAAATGGACCGGTAACGCATAGCAAGCACCCGTCTAGATACTTCATGAACAAATAAGTTATATATATTCGTTTTACTGTGTAAAAGTGACAAAACGGTTTTTTATTTTGTTTCACTACGCTGAATTTGGCCAGAGGGCCCTGCAAGTACGAAAGGTCCGCTCCGCTACGCTACAGTGTACTAGAAGGGGGCAGTGGTTTTACTCTCCGGCGGAGGCTATGCGAGGCGGCGGCTCCACGAATGTCGCATATATGAGCTTCTCCGATAGCCTGAGCGGCGGCGCTGGCGTCGGTTTCAATGGAACGTGGGTGCGACGGCGCAGCTGCCCAGTGCCCGCCCAGTGCCCGATCCTATTAGTTGGAGTTGCTGAGCTGCGTTGTTTTCTTTTTCTTCCTTCAGTGTTTTTTTTTTCGCACGTAGCCTGCAAGAGATTAGTATGCCTTGCAGTAACTGAGCCATGCCGCGGCATCGACAAAACCACTGTTACGCGCATGGGTGCCAAACAGGCTATGTTTATGTGAAGGATGGGCCGAAGTTGTCCTTGTTTGGCGTCCCGAAGGATAAAAATAGGCGGAAAGAGTGGGCAAAGAACCTCCATAGAACCTCCCCTGGACTACACGAGCGCACTATGCGAGTTCCATTTCGAGCCACGTTTTGTGCTCAACTCGAACGCAGTGAATTGTTTTTCTTTTTATGGTCTAGTTAGGTCAGTTAGCGAAGGAAACTGCGAGGAAGGTACACTGGCCTCCTTACTGGAAGTTGACTCTCTCGAAGCATCAGGTGAAAGAAATGAGTGCAGTCAAACTGCTGCTAACGCTACTGCCACAGAGGCCACACAAACGTGGTACCCCAGCATTGCACGGGCCTGCGGGTTTCAAACGACCATAACCAGCACGTGGCCAGAAGCGACTCGAGGCTCACTTACCACATTGCGGGCTATGTTGCGCGGAAGTGTATTGTCAATTCCAGCACAAAATGCCAAGAATGCATAAAGCTGCTCACTATGACGGCACCAGGTGAAAGTTTTCAACTTGCCCGGCTAACAAACTTCTGTGGCCGAGGAGGCCTCATTTATCCCTCCAGTCTGCTGTACGGCTTTGTGAAAATTCTAGAGGATCTTTTCACAGAATGCTTTTCTCAGAGTGAGCTACACTCTGACAGCGTTATGGATATGCTGGAAGTTGTTACGAGTAAGCTTTCCCTCCAAGTTGGCTGCAATGTGCACGCTCTTAGCCTCACAGCTAAAATAATTAGCTTTTAGATTGTCACACGTCAGCATTTTTATGTGAAAGGAATTAACTATGATAAGGCAGGAAAGCGGCAGAGGGCCAAGCAGCTGAAGTTGAGCCGTTGCACATGAGTTGAAGTGCATGAAACAATGGCTTACTGTACTTCTTACAAATAAAAGCTTTGTGTCAGCAACAGTCCTGTTAACTTCATTTTGCTTACCCTTATATAACTGTACATAAGCATAGGCCGGAGCCTTTGTCAAGTGAACTAGTTTTCACTTTTTGTTCAGGCCTCCCTCCATTTCTTTATGGAAAAAACAAACCTGATTTGATTTAACAAATGTGTGCCGGCGTATTGATGGTTAATAATAAACGCAGAAGGCTTACTGTGAAGCATGGAACAACGAAAGTGGAACAATGAAATATTTAAGCCCTAGATATATATACATATTCATTTTGGCTAAGCAAAGACACAAACCTAGTCAGCATGCCTGATGTTTTTAGAGCCCAGCTGCAGGAAGTATATGCACGCACTGTTTTCTGTCTGCCAAAATTTTACATTAGGTCGACATGGCATGAAACCGTTTTGAAAATTTTTTACGATTGCCCGATAATTGGGAAAATTCAAAGGCCCCTTCCGCATAAGCAACATCCGTCAGCGACGACCTCTTTGCACAAGAGGAATTGCCCAAGAGTTGCCGTCCTCCTTTTCCACAAGGTACTATTATGGCAAATATCATGTGGCCTAAACAAATATAGTGCTTGCTAAAGATATGTAAAGACTGTCAAGCATGCCAAAATTAAAAACAAATAAGAGTGTGAACTGCTTCGAACTGAAACCGACAGAAACGCAAGGAAAATCAAAGCTTCTGCAAGCAAAGCTTCCATTGAAGTTGCCAGTGGCGCCACCTCTTGGATGCGACGCTGACTGGGTCAGAGGAGCGGCTGAGTAAGCCCACTGCCCCCTTCTAGTACACTGTAGCTACGCTACACGCATAACTAAAACGTGAAAATCGTCCGCCGCTCCGCTGTGGCTTAAGGTGGATACACACGCGAGGGCAAAATCCCGCCTGCTCCGCGGACAAACAGTGACGTCAGCACTTGAATCCGGCGCAGCCGAGTTAGGTCGCATTCGCACAGCCGGACCGCCGTTTGCGGAATCCGCGTGCTTACTCTCGACTCCAACGTTTATTAGCAGCTGCGCGTTTGCATACTCGGCGTGCCCTATATGTCACAGTGCTATGAATCCCTCAACAAGAACCAAAAGAGTGACGGTTGCCTCGTCACTTAGCGTTTTCTTGTGCACCTCACTCATGTTGAAGTCACGCAGGCTGCGCGGTCTGAGTAAACAGAAATGCGCGCGCAACCACGACTCGCCTTTCCCGCTGCATCACAACAAAATACACGCATTCACTGCTGCACAACGAAATCACACGTGGCTCCAAGCCGATAACACGCCATCGTAGCCACGCCAATGCGTCCGATGTTGACAGATTAGACGCTGACTACGCTAAATTGAGGTCAGACGAACGCCAAACGGACGGATGGAAATACCGGCGAGCATTTTCAATCCGGACCGCGAGCGGAGGAGCCCGGACTAAGCGAGGGTGGCACGTTTTGATGACGCGCGCGTCACGTGATACGCCATCCGCTGCGAAAATTCCTCCTCCGTCCTGTCGTGTGAATCCACCTTTAAGGTGGATACACACGCGAGGGCAAAATCCCGCCTGCTCCACGGACAAACAGTGACGTCAGCACTTGAATCCGGCGCAGCCGAGTTAGGTCGCATTCGCACAGCCGGACCGCCTTTTGCGGAATCCGCGTGCTTACTCTCGACTCCAATGTTTATTAGCAGCTGCGCGTTTGCATACTCGGCGTGCCCTATATGCCATAGTGCTATGAATCCCTTAACAAGAACCAAAAGAGTGACGGTTGCCTCGTCACTTCGCGTTTTTTTTTTTTTTGTGCACCTCACTCATGTTGAAGTCACGCAGGCTGCGCGGTTTGAGTAAAAAGAAGTGCGTGCGCAACCACGACTTGCCTTTCCCGCTGCATCACAACAAAAGACACGCGGTCACTGCTGCACAACGAAATCACACGTGGCTCCAAGCCGATAACACGCCATCGTAGCCACGCCAATGCGTCCGATGTTATCAGATTTGACGCTGACTACGCTAAATTGAGGTCAGACGACCGCCAAACGGACGGATGGAAATACCGGCGAGCATTTTCAATCCGGACAGCGAGCGGAGGAGCCCGGACTAGGCGAGGGCGGCACGTTTTGATGACGTGCGCGTCACGTGATACGCCATCCGCTGCGAAAATTCCTCCTCCGTCCGGTCGTGTGAATCCACCTTTAGCGGGGCAACTCGGACCGGAGCGGACCGTAAGGACGCTCAACTAAAACACTCTAATAACACAGCCACCGCGCTACGCTCCCGTGACCTATCACCGCCAACGCTATCGCGTAAATTTGTTTCGTCAAGCCAACCGCATCGTTTTCTGCCCGCCGAGGGTCGAGTGACGGCGTATCCGGTAATCTGAACGGTAATCTAAAATGTTTCTTAAATACAAAAGTCGACGGGTGCTGGCTCACCAAGCTGCGCAGCGACGCGCAGCAATCGCGCACTGCCTGCACAATCAGCGGCGTGGGCGCAGAGAGAGTGACGCCGGCCCGGAGCGTACCGGCAAATCTACGCAGTGCGCGCTTAGTAAGCGACCTACTGCACACAACCGTACGAGGGGATTGACACCACGTACGCGGCAGCTAACGGATACCGCGCACAAAGAAGCGCGCAAACCCGCACACACGCGCATCGCAGTAACGATTTGACACATTTTAAGGACGCGGTTAGGCGGCGAAGCTAGGCGGCTTAGCTCACCCCGCACTGCACGTAACTTCTCTGGTAGTGGCTTGCGCTTGGGGAAGCATCAACAACGCTCACAGCCATCCAATTAACAGACCTCAAAACCATGGCATTCCTCATCATCTAAATTCATGTTGTCTATGTACTCTCCGTCCAATCAAAGCGCTCGCCTCGAATACGACAAAGCTCGCACAAACACGGTGATCGTGCAAGGCAGTTTGCAAAATGGTTCGGGACGGCCAACTGTTGCACTGAGGCCTTCAATAACTCGTATCAGCGCCTCTGCTCACGTAGAACACATATGTATACACAGAACGTGCAACGGTCGTTGAAAATCAATTACCGTGAAGTCTTGGCTGTTCAAAACTGCGAGAGACACCAGCGGCGGCAGAACAATGCGCCGACGCTAGTGGTAATGACTGCCGCTTGGTCGCTTCGAGCGCACTGACTCCGAAGAAGACCCGTCGGCGCGGCGTCTCGATGGTTTCGGGTTTGGCGCGGCATTCCCGGCAGCGCCTGCAGCGATAGCAGCACAGAAAAACAGCGCGGACGCGCATTGCGCGGGATATTTCGAATCTGGGTGCAGAAATTCTACTGAAATTGTCGCTCGAGGTGACAGCCATGTTGGTCATGGCAGGCGGCTGAGTTGTTCCTTTAGCTGTTTGGCTCGGGGTAGCTCGGGTAAGTTATGGGCGTATTTCAGCACTCCCTATCTACCCAACGCCAGTTATTTTATGAAAACCCCCATTTTACAACCGCAACGTCCCCTTAATGTTCATCTGAATAAGGTCGGGGGTAAAATAAAGGTTCTGGCTTGTTTTACTCTATCTCGTGGGAGTACCTGTTTTGAGCTTGGGAGGAAAAAGGGCATGTCAGCTGTTAAAACGCCCATATGGGCTAATTTGTGTTTACAGTGCTGTGTTGAGAGTAGCACAAGGCGCAGCCCTCCGTAGACGCCGGGTGGACAGTGCAGATCGTTCTCGTGAAAACGACGCAAAGAGACTTCGCCGCGATGACCCTCTAGTGCGTGGTGCCGAAAATGGAGCTCCTATGGAGCCGCTCCTCCAGCTTACGCTGTGCCTGTGCTGAGTGTGCCGCGCAGGCCTGTGACTCTTTTCGCGATTTACGACATTTGTCGACGCGACCGTGCTACATGAAGGGGTAGTGGCGTATTACAAGCCAATTAAGAACGATACCACTATTTCTGATTGTCACTAACTCAAACCTTGAAATTGTCGAAGCTTGCTGTGCAACAGCTTCTGTAAGGATATTGCCAATTGCCTGCTATTGTGCGGTTGATTAAAGTGTCGCTTTTCTGGAAGACCTACGTAAACACATGTCTTGCTTTATAAGTTTTATGAACATTCTTGGTGATCTTAGTTTTCCGCATGTTTCATCATTCTCTTCTCATGCTTCTGTCGACTTCATGAACATAACTTTGAACTTTAACATGTCACAAGATGTCAACCAGTATGTTTGTTGCCCTGGAACTTTTGATTTACTCTTGAGCGATGATCACAAACTGCTGGACTTATCACACATTATGACAGTTTTAGTGATGAGAAATTACTTCACATAACCATCCACCTTACCATATCCTTCGAAGATATATTGGTTAGACAAATCAGACTACAAAAGTCTAACTATACAAGAACACTTGGAGAACTAAGTGACTTGTCAGCGACTCTAATTAGAGACGTAATACAACTTAGATTCAGAATTAGTCACGATGCTCCATCATGCCAAATACTTGGAATAAACAAATTGAACACATCAGTTTAGAGGCTGGGAAGTTTATATTTTACGAAAATAAACTTCATAAGTACTACGTCTGATGTGAAAGATATCCTGTATGCAACTAACGTACGGCATATCCTTCAGTACGCAGCATCTGCGTGGGATATAAATAACAAATCACATGAGGATTCCCACGAAATTGTTCAGAATCGAACTGTTCGCGTCGTAACAAATTCTTACGAACGTAAAAGCCAGTGTTACTGACCGGAAGCATTCGTTGTGAAAAGGCAGACCCTCGCGGATCGTGGCGCTTTCTGCAGTGTATAGACCCTTGCCTTTTTTTTAATAATGGGCGCCACCGTACTGCGTAGGCAGTGGCGCTATCTAGGGGCAGTCGGCATTTTGGCTAGCGTTGTTATTATCTCAGTGTTGTAATCCAGGTGTACACCCGGCATCACTTTCAGGTTGTTGTTTTCGCGCACACGCGGTCTGTGTAGTATCAAGGTGGCACCTTCTATGTGAGGGACGGTTCTGCGAGACGTACTGGAAGGATTTAAGTCTGCATGGCCGAAGATTCCGCTGGCGTTGAGGCTTACCGAGAACCCTCGGAGTTCAGTCATCCTCGTAAATCAGTTATGTACTTCTGAAAATTCGTTTCACGAATATGACCTTACTACAGCGTTTGCACTGAAATTCTAAGCTGTGGTTAAGCAGCAATGTGTAGGTACGAAACGTAAGACGATACTACCAGTGCGGGTGCCGTTCTGCTGCGGGATAAGTTGTACTGTTTATTTGACAAGAAATTAAATTATTATCTGTAGATTCATTTCTCGACCACCTCGCTTGTTGGACGAGGTTTTCGGCCCCGGATAAAATTGTGTTGGTCACTAATAACAGCATAGCGTACAGTGTGAATCACAGTCGTCGATTGGTCGAGCGACCAGCTGTGGACTGCGCAAGCGTCCGAAAGAGTGGCAGATACTAGGTTATAGATCTGTTTGTGGTTTATAGCGCATTCTCTAAGAATCTGGCATAATCATGTGAGGACTTACTGCGGCGTAAGCCAGTGCGTGTTTTTTTTTTGTGTGTGGGACGAGGAGGATGAATGCCGATTTTATCTCGGTCTTCATTATCTCGTATTAGCGGCAAATTCAACCGTTTTACGGAAATTCTTCCTCACAAATAACCTTCGCATGGTGCATGACACGATTATATAACCTACGGTGTTCGATCGCCACACCTTTAACGACCTAACACCGTAGATTATAGAATTGTGTCTTGCGTGCTCTGGAAATATTTATTTTTCATTGTACAGCCTGCTTATCTTTAGCTTGGGCACACTATATATTGTAGGGTATGTATGTATACAGTACATACTATTTTTTTGTTTATTTATATCTTGTATTCCGCCATCAGAAGTTGTGACACGCCTACTTTCCTTGATGTATTGTCTGTTCTTGAAAATGTTTGGTTTTGTAGCATATCAATTGTATTTTTGTCTTTCATTCATTATTGTATTTTTTTTGGAAAGTACCGTTCCACATTATTGCTCTTCGGCAAATGTACAAACAATGAACATAAATTAAAACACATAAAATAAAATTTTCTGACGTCATTGTAGTGCCCGTTAGTCGATGAACATTAAATGCTCTTCAAGAATAGGATGTAAGTACTAAATAATAAATAGGTCGCTTTAACGAATTGTAAATAACGAAATTATACCCTGGTTCACTGTTTCACTTTGCTCTTTCTGGAGTTGAAAGAAACGCTTATATAGTGAGCCCAAACGAACGCCTTCTGATTATAATAAAAATTATTGTTAAAATATATATATATATAAACAACTGCTAAAATATGAATAATTGCTAAATAACTAGTATTCATGAAATAATTCCGAGAAAACAATTCTAGGAGAAGCCGATGACTTAGGACGGTAGTGCGATTAGCATTCCAATGATGTAGCGGCACACGGTATCGATAGGGGCAAGTTTATTAAGAAGATGCAGTGGTCATTGTGGGATCTCCATTGCTTCGTCTCAGTGAATATGTATTGGTTCCATGGAGCTCCTGGCGGGCAGGCTTTACGACGGCTTTTGAGAGTAATGCTGTAGACCGTTAGGATGGCGACGGGAGAAATGCACTTGAAATGTCCATTTAATTCCCACCGGAACAAAAACCGCTCTTCAAACTGTTTCCCTGTTAAACCTTTTGTGATTGCAATATTACCATGCTCGACAATATTTTATTATTTTAGCATTAGCGCAAGGGGTGTCTCATTCTACTTGTGCGTTCTTATGTTCTATGCTTGTGAATTTGCCTGCTTATTTTTATATCTGCCTATATTCGCACGTTAAATACCCTCATAGGACTAAATAGTGCGGTCAAGGTAAATACATGCGCACCAGCGGAAAAATAACAGCGCAGACAATGGGACAGATCACTGATGTTCCCATGGGTGAAGGAAATATTTCTGTGGTACATTGCGTATACATTGTAGCTAATTACATTGAGAAGGTGAGGCTGACACATATGGTACAATCTGTAAGTAAAAAAAAATATTTTTTGTTTACTTACAGGCCGGGCCTGGGCATGCACACGCGGGCCACGGCTAAGCTTAGTAATGAACGGCCAGGCCCGGGACAACGGCGGGCCCCAGCTTGGAACCACGGCCCTGCAGTGGGCTTAATTATGTGCGTCCAGGCCCGGGTCAGGCCTGGGCTTGGAATCACGGGTCCAGGCTGGGCTCGGGATCCATAAAGTGGGCCGGGCCCAGGCTGGAAAATTGGATCCGTGCAGTGCTCTAGAACACGGTTCTAAATCAACTGTTGGACCAACACTTGGGTCGCAAGGTATTGGGCACTGTGTATAACTACGCGCCACTCTTCGATGAAATGGCTTGACACAGGCATGGGCCATTGAGGATGCAGCAGTAGGCACGTGGCATTGAACATGTGCGGCTCTTCAATGGACCTCTCTGGCGCCTCATTGAAGACTTACCGTGTGCCCATAGATCTGTGCTGCTCCTCAATGAACATATTTAATACTGACATAGGTTAGTGGCTAAGACGGTGTGTGCCGCTCTTTGACGTTAAATTCGGTAACTAGACATGGGCCTTCCCAAAAATTATCCTCCCAATTTATACAATGCTCGGTGGGTCTGCTTGATGGCGCCGAGTGTTGAGTAAGACGCGTGACAGAGGATACCAGCATTGGCAATAAGTGTGTCACCACATTGCTTCAATGCTAATCGCATTAACGTTGACCTTCATCCTGAGATGGGTTTTGAGACATTTTCCCCCTTAGTATCAGCTGTATCTTCGGCGGCCACCGTTTGCTGTCTAATCCATACCGCTCTCTTATTCCTGTCGCTCAACGTCACGTTTCTTGATGCTCCTTGGTTCCTTGATGTTGGTACACTGTATTCGCCGTGAGCTGTTGGCGCGTCGTGGAAAGAATACACATGCTGCTATCGTCGTCTCTCGGCCAAGTAACATAGTATATGCATATTTGCATATGTATACATAGGACGCCAAACTTCCGTATATTTGGCCCGCCCGATACAAGGGTATAACAGCAATGTTGTGGCAACACGTACCACAGGTGTTATACGCGAATGTCAGCGAACGGGCGGATTATAGCCAAATAAGCGCATGCGCGCTTCACAAAGTCACTTGTCCGTACCTTGGGAGGTGCACAGTCAAGCGAGCACCGTCCTGACCCGTGAACATTGAGCATTGCGCTATATTATTTCCCCCAAATTTACTACTCAGAAAAACTGGCCAACGGAAATAAAATCGGTATACACCGTGGTGCTCGAAACTGTTATTTTCCTGAATGTTGATATTCCGCTGAATGCAAAATATAAAAAAAAAACCATCGAACTATTCCATGACTGGAAGATTAAGCGTTAACCGCTAGGTAACCCACCGTAAACATATTTAGAGATTTCGATTGAATGCTGACGATAGAATAGCCTGCAGGCGTCTTGCGAGGCTGTACCGCCGACAAATCACCTCGGCTCCAAACGCTAGCAGGGACAAGGAGCATCCGACAAGGTAGACGATGGCGTACTCGCTGAACGGAATGTCGAAGACAGCGCGAGCAGTTGCGTTGCTGCAATGTCTAAATCTCCTCCTGATTTCTTCAACTCGAAGGCCGGACTCTTCCAGTGCAAGCCTCAATCTTCATTGCTGGTGCCTGCAATGATTGCTGAACGTGAACGTCCTGACATGCAAAAGAACATTTGAAGAGTAAATCGCTCGGTCACTTTTTTGTAGCCTATGGTGTTGTCATCTTTATACCCTGCCGCATCAACATAATCGTATGAAAAACTTCGCTGCATTTTCTATCAGTCATTAGAGCACGTTCGAGCACTCAGTAATCACGGTCAACTACTCCACGCATTGCATAGGCTGCGGAGAGCTCTTATTGATTCTCGTGACCAAAGCAGTTACGCTCTTTTTTTTCTGATGCACAATACCGTCATTTTGTATCCCAGTTATCCTTATCCATTCTTCTGCTCAGTGGACGGTCTATTCCTTTGATGTTTTTGACAGGCGGAATACACTGGTAGGTACTTGTACGTCGCTAGTCACTGGGCACTGGTAGTTTTTTTTTTCACAAACATAGGGGAGCTGCAGTATTACACTAAGGTGTCTCGATTCCCCTTGTTCTGTTCAATGAGCATACTTTTTCAGTATATCAGCCACTTAGTCTTACTATAACAGCAAATAAAGCGGTGAGCGTCGCATCCCCCTCTGCGAACTGGTCGCATGCAAAGGTAGACTGTTGACACTCTCATCTCATCGCAGGCGACAACAACGTGTTTATTGTATGTGCACTGTATAGTTGTACTGCGAAAAGGTATAAGCACTGTATACGAAAATTTAGATCTAGGCACGCGTTGCGCGTTTCTGTTACTTGAAAATTCTGCACATATTTCCAGCTCAACGATCTGATACTGCCTCAGCAATCATAGGCTACACAAAAAAGCACAAAAATGCTGAGTGTATGGCGTTACAGAGCTGGCTGACTAACCGCAACAGTCTCGATGGGGACACAGTATTTTTATTGCGTGAAATGCATGTCGTCAGGCGGGAGATCACTGTGGTTTGGTCGCACATTTGCGGAACACCTCGCACTGAATTTTGCAAACTAAAGGCGGCTTTCATGAAAAAACAAAGTGTGTTACCAAGCCGACTGTAGCACGAAGATACAGATGGGCCTGGTACGGATTTCTCGAAAACAAAGCTTTGCAGTTGAAAAGAAAACTAGAAAATTCGTCTTTGTCCAGGAATTGAAACCAGGAATGGACCAACGGGCGACTAACGTCTGATGTTCGAGGCGGTTGCTCGAACATCTGAACCAACCTGAAAGCTAGGAGATTGCAGAGTGATCCGAGCTATTTGACAATTCGCAGCACCATGACAGTCAATGTGACAAAGCATATCTGTCGTTTCATTTCAAACGTGTAAGGTTGAGGAACGTTCAAGAAAGACAAATGGTATTCGCGAGTGAGCTGCTCTTCATAGCTCTCCCGTTGCCTCCATTGATGTGATTTTAATTAAGAGGTCGGCGCATTTAATGACACTGAATACTACTCCTAAGGGAAACCGGAACATAAAAAAGGACATAAAATTATTGATAAACAATGACTAGAGTCTTAAAGCGCGAATATTCGTGGAAATCCGCGCATTACTAGAGGAAGCCCGATAAAAACGCAGAAGGGCACTCAGATATACACATATCACCGTAAACAAGCGAAAGAACACAGAGAAGGTCAGAGAACAGGGACCCTAGTGTGAAGTTCTGTTGACGAGATGCTTCAGGCAGTCACTTAAACACACACTACTACATACATTCATACCAGCGAATGAATTTGCCGAACACATTTATAACCGGTTGTATATAATAGCCGTAGTTTTGTGCCAGACTTGAAGATTTGATTACACAGGGATGTTTTCCAAATTTTGCATCTAGAAGTGCTTGTTTTTATAGCACCATTGCTGACCATGCACCCACTATTGTTTTAGAGTTAATGGTCGACGGTGTCATAACATGCATTATGTCCTTTTTGTTGGCCTACCAGATTAGTGTACGCAGACGGTCGAGAAGGAACTGGTGCACATGTTCTACAGCGCGGTCGAAGTGCTCCTGCGGGCTCGTAACGCATGCCACTAGGAGGCCCTAATTGCAGTTTCGACTTTTCGGCTTCCTTCTGTATATACACTATGAAACATGTAATACAAATATGAAATAAACAACTTGATTGATAAAAAAAAACTATGCGTCGGCTATGTGCCAACGGGTTACCGGAGACGCTGATAGGAAAAAGTAGTCTGCCGAGTTGAGCATTTTTCTTAGGGTCGGCAAAAATATCTCGAACGCTCTAATGCGTTACTTGAGACGCCAATATTATATTCGATCAATTCATAGCTTTCTGCAAAGGGAACTTGACGGCAGCGTTCGGGAAAGGAGCCCGCAAGAACATTGTTTGAGATGCCACTGTGAAACAAAGACACCCATGCTCAAATGAGACCGCGTACCCTAATTAAGCATTGCTTCTGTGTAATTTGGTGCGAACGTTAGCATAATAAACTCTCCGAGAAGCCACAGCAAGACTATCTATTAGCAAAGCATTAGACAGGGGCTACATTCATTCGTGCGCTGTTAGCTGCTAGCAATCAAGAGTCCGTGCACAAATTAAAATAAGAGTGTCTTAACCACCATATTGAGACTTTGTCATTTTGTTTGCTATCTCAAGACCCCAAAAACGTTCTGCCCTGAGGTTGCGTTAGTTTGATTGCTCTAGTTCGTTTAACAGACGAGTTTATTGAAATGCTGGCCGCACACTACTATAGCTGAGCTGTGCTGTAGTGACTGCGTGTGGGCCACAAAGGTGCCCTTTCCGCAGCAACGTGATTATTTTTGTAACCGAAACCTTCGTTTAAGGACAAGTCGTGTTATTCTTACGGTGTACATATATAATGGCTGACCAACCACTCTAGACACTGGAGCACGCCGCTATGTCCCCGAAGCACTGCAGTCGTTCGGATATACCAATGGCGTTAGCACTCGATTTAAGCAATGGCGATCACAAAGAATACAACTACACGTCGTTCCTTAATAGCATTATGAACAATCATGGCTCGAACAGGCCAGTTAACGACAGCAGTAACCCTCATATAAACCATTGTTAGCAAGTTTAGTGTACATTGCACCGAAAGAAAGCTTGCGGGTGCACTTACCTTAAGGCAAATCTTGGGTGTGTCGGTGACCATTTCAAATATGACACGAGTGCTTCTTCGCTAAGCGCAAGACCTGTCGAACAACCATTATCCTCCTGAAAGACCAAACGGGCACGCACTAAGGCGTGCGTGCCCCTTTGAGCTTTCGGAAAACAGAACTGTTGGACATCGTGAGTGAGGCACTCGTTCCCGCACTTGTTCACCGCCTGACGCAGCGACATTACGTGCGACACGTTGCCAGCGAAGTCGTCTAAAATGTCTTTGCCATAGAAATGCATACACGGCGATATGCTTCCAGCATTCAGCCGAGACTGGAACTGTGCGACAAGCTTCATTTAGGTGGACAGGGCCGGAACACTCCGAGACGTGGTGATCTCCGTCTGTGTGAACTGCACCAGAATTAACATAGCTAACAAACAGGCAATAACAGAGACTCTGACAAGCGTCGACATTGAAGTCTTCAATGCCATCGAGCTCCGGCCGAGGTAGGTTCACAAGAAGAACATCACAAAGGCTGAATGAATGATAGTGCGGGCAGAACGTTTGCGAGCCTGCGTGGCGATTAGCAACAGGAGAACTGAGGCCAATGGAACGAGTACGATAAAGATCTGCAAGAAAGACAGCCACGTTGAAGTGAACGACGGAGGCAATGCACTGGCTCGGCGAGAGAGAAAACAAAGTGAATCCGGCACCAGCAAGACGTACTTGTAATACGAACTTAGAGGGATGCGCTTCGAAGTGCCGAGGGTGAAATCCACACTTCGGTCCAGGAGGAGCGAGTCAGTCTGCCCACCGTTGCACCGCTCCACCAGAGTGATATTAAGGGCGGCGTAAGCCTTCGTCAAGAGCGGCAGTAGCTTTTCTTTTTCAAAGCAAAGGCTAGCGCCTTGGTCGAGAGCCGCAAAAACTATACGCTGGTGTTTGGGGTACGTTCCGACAGGTGGTATGCGTTCCCTCAAGATCGCCTGTTTAGTTGATTTGAACACACGGCGTTCTTCGCAAGACCTGTAGCCGTCCAAAGGCACATTTATGCCAGTCTGGGTGACGCTAACCACGTGACATAGGTGTCCTGAGAGCGACTTCAACACTTGCTCGTGCTCGTGCACAGCGAACATCCACTGAATGTACGAGTGGTATCTCTCGAACGAGACGATCATCTCTCTCAAAGGTTGTATCGAGCACGCTTCGCACAAGGACACAAAAACTACACCTGGACTCGGAAAACTGGCGTCACCCTAGGGCCGTTATGTACCTTGCAAAGTGTTCGAAGGACGCGCTTCTTCCAAGAAAATCCCACGTAGTGACTGAGATTTTAAACTTCGATGTTAAGTGGACTGACATATTCTTGGTTCCTGGCATATAAATATCGGCTACGGGGAACGACTTACTTGCGAGGGCTTCAAGCACATCGATCGCCAAAGGACTAATTTTGCCCGAAACTGTAATACAAGTTAGGAAGTGCAAAACACCAAGTTTCTTAGCTGCAGACATGTCTCTCTTTCCACTGAGGTGTCGTATACTGGTCTGATTTGCGCACTGCATGACATGTTCAACTCGCTAAACGTAGCATGACAACCAGCCCTGTATTGCGCAATTTACTTAGCAAAGCCCAAAGGGATGTCTTAGTACGAGGCCCGGCATATTGATCGCTAATTCATGGGTTGCATGTCTGTTTTCCTTACATGTCAAAGAATCCGGCACATCGACTACTGCGGCGAAGCCGACACCTAGGACATGCAGCCGGCGCAACTCTATGGGAAGTACTTTAAAAATCGATTGCTGTGCACTGCATCATTCTTATCAAATTGCACTTTAGGTGCTTACTCCCGACAACAGTCTCACGCGACATGTGGCGTGTAGTGTATTGCCGCAGGCTGAACGTTTTATCTGCGACAGTTCTGTGGAACCTTTAAAAATGCATGGGGTGAGTTTTTAAATGTTGATTGCAGGGCAGCGAGATACCCGCCGCGGTGGCTCAGTCAGCTAAGGCGTTGCGCTGCTCAGCACGAGATCGCGAGATCGAATCCCAGCCGCGGGGGCCGCAATTCGATGGAGGCGAAATGCAAAAACGCCCGTGTGCTTGCGTTGTAGTGCACGTTAAAGAACCCTAGGTGGTCAAAATTAATCCGGAGCCCTGCACTACGGCGTGCTTCATAATCAGAACTGGTTTTGGCACGTAGAACCCTACAAAAAAGAAGAAGAAGAAGAACAGCGCAGCGAGAACTCATCCGCTAATTGCACGGTAGGGACACTACGTCTCCCTCTATATGTAGGTCCAGTTTGGTTTTATTCTGCTGGCTGTATTTTTCACCTGATGCGCTTTTGTTAGGCTACAATGTGAGGTAGCCCCACTCCATACGCAAAAGATTCGTCCGTCGTTGTATTGAAGGGAAAGGCTTTGTAGATTATGTTTAAACGCAGGGACTCGAATGTGCAGCTATGACGCATATTCGGACCCATATGTACAGGCTGTTTCACACTTAGGGGAAATCTCGGAGCGCGTGGCATCGTGATGCGGCCAGCGCTGCAACCACGCGCCATCAGCAGCTCGCGCGTGCGCAGATGATTCAGGAGTGTAGTTTTGAACCGCGTCGTCTGCTACGGCGGCTCTTGCTTGCCGCATTGCTGGCCAGCGCGCGGATATCATTGTTAGTGCAGGAACTGGGCCGATAATCTGCACTAAACGTTGTGCGACGCCAACCTCTCAGCCTTTATTTGTGATAATGGGGTGGTACAAGCAGAATTTGACAGCATACCTTGTTTTCTCTCTCGAAACGCAGTGGTGCTTTGTGCGTTCATGAATATTTCTTCACTGTGTGTGCACCGCAGTACGCTGAGACGAGGAAGACACGACAATTAGCACGCAATGTGCGTTGTCTTTATTTGACTTTAAATAAAAGAAGCACTCAACAGTAAGAGTCGTGCTGCTGCGCTGGCTTAACACGATAAAACAAATGGGAAAACATTCAGGAATGTTTAGGTGAGGACAAAGCCTGAACGTGTCTTTTGACGACGACATTTCATTACCACAAGACTCGCTAGCCGGCTCCGAAATGCGCCCGTGATGCATCCAACTTAGTACCTTGTCATGTCACCAGCGGCAGTGATGACGGCGCTCATTATGGACGGCAGTGAGGCGTACAGTGACTCAATGAGCGATGTATTTGCTCGCAGGGCGTCCCACTCGCTGACGATGGCGGACCACAACCGATCCTCGGACAGCCCGTGTAGAGGATGGCACGCCAGTGAAATTTTCATAAAGCCCCAAACATTTCCGATTATATTCAGGTCCGGCGATTGGGGCGGCCATTCCATGACAGTGACACCGCGCTCTTCAAGAAGTTCTCTCACTACACGAGCAGTGTGGATTGGTGACCTGTCGTGTTGGAAGGTGTAGTCGCCTTCCGGGAACGGGCCGTCAAGAACGTACGGAATGAGTACGTCGTCTATAATCGCCCCTTACCTTTCAGCGGTGAACTTGCCTTGAAGGCGGCATGAGTGGGCCCAGACCATCTTTGCTAATGCATGCCCACACACTCACACCAGTGCGCCCGCTGGCGGTGACTCGCTGCACGTACCGCGGCATGTAGCTGGGGGACAAAGAAACAAGCATATACTGAGTTTCGATATTTTACATTATAGGTAGTGATATTTCCTAAAAAAAGAAACACCAGGCCTGCGCGAAACGCTCAGCACAGTCAGCGAAAGCTGGAGGAGTGCCCTTTCTAGACCCTGTTACAAACTCTCTGTGGACAGCTACCAATACAGTTGCTACGCGCCCACTACGTCAAAAATCATAACTTTTCGACGTGAAGATGTACCCGCTATGATATTGTCACTATGCGTCTGGAAGGCAATATGTGCGCTTTGCTGATGCTGCGGCTTACGAATAAGAATTGTGGCTGAGCTTTTTTAATGCTTGGGAAGCTTTAAACCACGCTCCAAACTTAAACTCCAATATTGACCGGAATAAATCCTCTCATCTTGGTGCAGTGACTGAATTTATTAAGCAAATAGGTTAGCCATATTAATATAGTAGCATTATTTCATTCTTAAGTGAATAAATACTTCAAAACTTAATTATTCGTCTCCCTAAAGCACAAAAACTTAGGCTGAACCCGTGTGTGAGGTAAGCCGATCTAAATATTACGAACTAACATCCTAATTGTATGGATGAACAACGTGCAACTGATTCTGCAGAATAAGTTACCGTGTTCCTGCAGGGCGCCAAACTCGTTCTCGCTGGTCGCCAGTGGTAGTGAAGGTGCCCTCATCGCTGAATACAGTGTTCTGCCATTGCTCCACCGTCCAGCTTTCGTGTAGTTGCGCGAAATCGAGCCGCTTTGCTTTGTTTGTGGCCCTAAGCAAAGGTTTTTGGGCAGCGGCTCTACTCCTTAGGCCGGCTTCATTGAGTCGCCGCCTCACAGTAGACCTTGAAGCCCTCAGCTGCAGGCTTTGTCTAAGTTCTTGAAGCGACGCGTGGGGGGCATCCACAGCAGCCGCAACAATCGACAAATCTTCATCATCCGTTGTGGCTCTTGGCGGACGTCGGCGAGGCGCATCCTTGACTCGACCTTCTTTCTTGTAAGCCTGTAGAATCCTGTTGACCGCTTTTACGGACCTGCCTGTCATCTCTGCTACGCTTTTTTGAGTGTAGTTGTTACAACACAGTTCAATTATCTTAAGTCGCTCTTTTTCTGGTATACGGGACATGGTAAACCAGGCAAACAGCACAGTACTGCTCTTTTCAGACAAGAAAAAAAAAATGGAAAAACGTACGACAGACGATCCCCAGTTTTATTCAGCTCAATCTGGATCTTGTGATGCCACGCCCCCATCGTCAACGAATGGGACATGCTGCGGCAGAACACATCGCTGACACCATGCACTGCTGTCTAGAATGAGCGCTATCATCGCTACCGATGGGGACATGAACTTGGAGGCGTCACGAGTGCAATTCGGCGCCGGGAGCGAGTCCTTTCTGTTGTAATGAAATATCGTCGAGAACACGGTGTAAGAAGATAGGTGCTCCGACAGCGCGCCCGCGCTAGGGCGAGAGAGCGGCCACTTCGTGTGACCGGAAGTGAGCGCCGCCGCAAGGGGCAGCACGTGTTCAGGAGGCCTTGGAGAAGCGGCACAACAGTGGATAATTTACGACCTCCGTCAGCAGTTAAACACCCATACCCAAAGATATGCAATTTTTCGTTATTTAGACGCCAAATCCTGAGCAGGTAGAAGGTTTCATGCCACTTACAGTCAAAATACCGTCATTTCGAACACGAGAGAGACGCGTCGTCTGCTCGAGCAGACGGCACGCTGCGCTTACCGCTGCTCGCCGCGTCGGAGTCAATCGGAATGTCAGCAGCAATATAAAGGGACGTTCCTCCAACCAAGTAGAGTCGTTTTAAGCAGTCGAACGACACATATTCATCGAAATAAAGCACTTCTGCCGCGCGTGCCCATAAAAGCGCCAGCAAAGCGAGCGAAAAAGTGGCCCCCAGAACAGGTGCTGCCCCTTGCGGCAGCGGCGTGCGTATAGAGTCACACTAAGTGGCCGCGCCTCGCGCCGCCGTCGGATTACCTTCCTTTTTTACACCGTGGTCGAGAATAAGCACGGTCAGGCAGTTGTTTTAACCTAAATCATTCCTGAATTCATTACCATTTGTTTTGTGGTGTTAAACCCGCTCAGCAGCTCGGCAGTCACCACGGAGTGCTTTGTTTTATTTAAAGTCAAATAAAGACCACGCACGGTGCATGCTCATTATCGTGTCTTCCTCATCCAAGCTTACTGCGGCGCGCACACACTGAGGAAACATTCGTGAACGCACACAGTACCACGATGTTTCGATAGAGCAAACAAGGTATGCTGTCAAATACTGTTTCTAGTGCCCCATTATCATGAATAAAGGCTGAAAGGTTGACGTTGCACAACGTTTAGTGCAGACAAGCGTTGAAAGTTGGGCAAGTTGGTACGGGAACATCTGAAAAAACTGCGCAGCAAGTCGGGACACGAAGAAAGAAAGCACGCGCGAGTTTGTCGTTCCTTGTTTCTTCGTGTCCCATCTTGCGGCGCAGATTTTTCTGAAAATGATTAGTGCAGAGTATCGGCCCAGTTCCCGCATTAACAATGATATCCGTGCGCTGGCCGACAATGCGGCACGCGCGCTGCCGTAGCAGACGACGCGGTTCAACTCTACACCCTTGAAGCGTCTGCGCACGCGCGAGCTGCTGCCGGCGCGAGATTGCAGCGCTAGTCCCATCGCGATGCCAGGCGCTCCGAGATTTCCCCTAAGTATGAAACAGCCTGTACAAGGAAAGATGACACTGCCAAATTGTGCAACAAGCCGCCGAACAAATGGTTTTATGGAATGACATCCACTCAGTAAGGTCGCGTATGCGAGCTATTTTTCTCAAATTTCGGCCCATGGTGAAATTTTATTATGTATTAATAAATAAAACATTACACTCTAGCTTATGAAAACCAAACAGTAATACACTGAAGTAATGAACAAATACCTAATTACACAATACCGCTAATTAACAGGACTCTAGTCACTTGTGAGGATCAGTTGCGAACATACTTTGCTAAGTTTTTTTCTGTTTTACTCACCTGTAAAGTCATAGACATCAAATGAAATATCATAAATTATCATTGAAACAAATAGGTCTGTTGGGAACTGGTATAATGAAGTGAATAGCGATAAAGAATCATTCATTTTTCTGGTACAATGGTAGTTTCGATTCGTTCACGTCGTCATTGGGGTCATTTGTGATTTATTTAAATAAGTCTTTTGGTCACCATTGCCAACTGAAAACGCCAAGTCTACCTTTCATACAGCATTGATTGAGTCATTGATATCGAATGAATCATAGTTCGAACAGTGACCTATTTATGATGACTACGAGTGGCAAGACTGAGTTACTAGTGATCACAAATCACCTTGTTTAGTATGACAGTTGTCACCTTTATTTACAAACGTCTTCATTGATATCACTGCAAAAGTAATTAAATAAGCATTGCTTCGGTTACAGCTGCTGACCGATTAGACGCGGTTATTAGTGATCTCTAGTGATGCGCTAAGTTTGATGTTCTCGTATTTTGTACAGTACGGCTTCGTGGATATCAAATAAACGTGATATAAACGCTGATGAAATTATAAAAGGTAGGAGCTGGTAGAAGCGAGTCAGTAGAGATCACAAATAAATTTGGTTTGTTGACAGTGGTAGCCGTAATTCATGCATGTCATCATTAGCATCAATCAAAAAGTGATTAACTGAGTATTTTGGTCACCATTAATAATTTGCCAAGCCGAGTCATTAGTTATCATTAGTGATGCTCTACGTTCGATGTGTTCGTAATTTTAAGCAGCATAGCGTCATGCTTATCGAATGAAAAGTCGTAAAAGTGGTTATTCAAATATTATAACTAGCGGATGGTAGGCCTAAATCACTAGTGATCAAGAGTCACTTTGTTTAGTATGACAGTGAGTGTGTTCATTTATCCATTGTAATTTTTATGAATCAGTTTCATTAAAGTTCGTTCTTCTGATTATGTAGGAGCCATGGTCGAAATAGTGGTGATCACTAGCGAATAATTCAGTGTTGTTGGCCATATACAAATGGTAAATTTATTGATAAGAAATATAGGGTAATTTAAAGGGTGATTGAACTGTGATTATTATAAACAGACAAGTCTGGGTGAGTTGTAATTAGAAATTGTTTTTACTATAATTCCCTTTGTTTCCGCGTTGTCGTTAGGTAGGATGGTGTCAATAATCCAACCATTAGGTGAAGCCCCCCACTATGACAAATACTGAGAATAACCAATGAAAGTGAGTTTGCAAGTTTCCTGAAGATTTATTGGCAGGGAAAATGACATTTCTGCTGTGGCGGCTATAGCCATCATTCGTCCGCGCCGCCAGCGGAAACTATTGAAGTGACAATAAATGAACGATTTGCAGAAAAATAGTGCGAATAACGCCGAGCAGGTAGTGATCACGAATAATTTAGAACAGGAGAATGTTTTGAGAATTTTCCATAGCAGCGCCCTTGCATGTGATTTGTAATATAAATCAATGGCTCATTCATTTCATATAAAATGAAATGGTGCGAGGAACAAGAAGCCGCAACACGCAGGCTGCCTGCCGCCGGTTTACGTCAGCTAAACATCGCTTCGCGAACCGCGCGGAAGCCCTCAACGTCGCCTTTCGCATCTCCAATCACAATAGCTCCAAATGAGGTTGGTCGTTTCACCTTTGCACAGATTATCGTCTCCTGAATCGACAAACTGAACTGTTCCGCTTTCCTATGCCTCGTGTATGCGACATTATCCACAAAACAGGACGGTGTACTTAGTTCGCAAGACTCGATTTGTGTAAGGGGCATTGACAAGTGCCGCTCACGGAACGAACGAAGCATTTCACCCGCTTTTGTGACACCTTTTAAAATATATGAATACCACAGACTTCCGTTAGGGTGGAATAATTATGGAGCTTGGTTTCATAATATGACGAACGGAATTTCGAAAGACTTTATAGGCATCTTTTGTAATCTCTATATAGACGACATTATAATATACTCACAAAAAAGAAGAACGCGACGCCCACCTCACTCAGGCACTTCAGGCTCTCGATCAAGCTAACTTGAAAATGAATGAAAAAGTGAATTTTATGAGAGCAATGTTGTCTTTCTACAAATGAAGTAAAAATAAAGGATCAGTTCAATGGTTATACCATTTAATGAAGCTACACGATATAAATTCACTTCGCGTTTTTCGGGCTCTTTCTGGACATTTTCGAGCATTTATAGCTGGCTACGCCGCGAGAACGAAGTGTTTGACTGTGCTAATGAAGCAAGGAGTACCTTTTATTTGGTAAGATTATTGTAAGCATGTTTACAATAATCCGGTACCAAATTTCTCATCCGACCCGGTACTAGTCGTTCCTGACTTCACATTATTATTTGAACTGTGCACAGATGCTTCTCACTAAGGCACTGGTGCTGTGTAGCACCAGAGAGACACCATAGTGTTCGTTAGCGGGCAGTTGAAGGTCATATGATATTACTCTTAAACATTTACCAAGACGGTTTACCCAACAACCGAAAAGAGGCATTGGCAGTGGTCATGGCATTGCGTTACATCCGCACCTATTTAGAAGGCCGACTCTTTAAATTATTCACTGATAATCACGCACTCAACCACCTTCGCAACTTGACCCAACCAAAAATGCAGACTTGCAGACAAATGCAGACAAATACGAACAGAACGTCTGCCTCAGTATGTGAACTACCCGAGATCGTGGGAGGGCACCAAAAATATGTAGCTGTACAACGGACGACTTCGGGTTCCGGCGTCAAGCATACAAACGTGTTGCACCTTTAACACGAAGCCCTGTCTCTGGCGGACATGATCAATTTTGGAAAACCTAGTGTCCAATAAGTGCATCCAGTCAGGCGGAGGTTCCTGCGCAGCGTACAAACTTCTCACGTAAGCTGCACTTTCACCATAGAAATATTGTGTAGGTCGCGGGCTTTTGGCATGGCGATCACACACTCTAGATCTTCAGAGAGTGTACAAAATCAGTACTGAGCGCGTGCCAATGGGAGGAACACGAGCAGTTTTAAACGGTGGAACCCTAATTGAGTATTGCGTCATGTCACTATCCTTTTAAGCATGCGTTAGAGAATGGCCTCCAAAAACGCTGGCTCTCCCGTCATCGTGAGTAGATGCAAAGATGAAATGGCTACCGGCAAAACAGATTGGTGCCGCGACGAAGGAATGAAAGCTTATTGAGCCGAAATTAACCTGTTTTAACTGAACCTCGTTGCAAGTCTCGTCTCAGCCAAACAACCATCCGCGGTGCTCCGGACGCTGCCGGCCTGGTCACGCAGCATGGCGCCATCTCTTGAAGGAAGCAGGGCAAAACCCGTGCCGCGGAACTCACAGACCGCTGGCGTTGAAAAGAGCACTGGCAACCCTGTCTCAGCCCCAAAAGATGACAATCAAGTGTATGGTGCACTGCATCCGCCTTTTGAACGTCGCTATTGAAAATGACGAATTGAACTTCAGCGTACTCGAAGTTACAGCTTGAGTGATGTTGTGAACAAATATAAGGAAGAAATCGGAAGCAATATTTTTTGGAACTTGTTTGGGCGTTAACTAGCCTATGCAATGCGGTCCTGTACAAAGGGTTTGGGGCCGGAGACCAAATTTTAAGTTTCGACAGGTTGCCCGGATGATCTCGTTTTGTTCTCGCAACGATGCCCGGATGTTCGCTTTCCGTTCTCGTCTTGAGTGCCCGGATAACGGCTTTGGCTTTTGGCTCAAGGTCTCTTGAAGGTCGCCGACAGCGGGAGCAAAAAGCATTTCATGCTTAAAAATATCGCACCTCTGTACATTCTATGAAACAGTGATCTATGGTCTCCGCACGTGGGCGAGTCGACAGTTCGTGGACCATGTCATAAAGCAGCCCCTCGAGTTTATCCAAGTTTTAACAGAAAGTGTTTGGGAAAGCAATTTAAAGTAATATGCTTTAACTACACGAGGTATACACATTTTACTGACCCTCCTAAGTATGTACGTCCTGATAAGGCCGAGCTAAATAAGGTGCACGATATGGGATAAATATCAACGCTCGCAGAAGATGTACCTCCGGTACAATACATTCACATGGTTCAGATAAATTCATCTTCTGCAAGCGTGGGTGTTGGTAACCCACGCTTGCACAAGGCGAATATACCTGAACCATATGAACGCGTTCTACCGGCAGGACAAGCCAAATGTCAAAGAACAGTTTCTTTGAATGTTTTGTTGAGAGATTTGGAGATAGTGGAATAAAAGCCATCTCTAGAACCACATGTAGACCCGACTTGAAGCATAGCAGATATTAGGCAAACTCCAATCTCCCATGCGTTTCGGTGGTTACGTGATGCGGTTTCCGTTGGGACATCCCTTCACCGACCGAAATGCCACCAATCTTTGAGGGCTCATGCGCTTCGCGTCGCGCGACACGGACAGATCACCGATCATTAGAGAGTTTTAGTTTAACGCTAGCGTAATATTGGGGTTAAGGCGAATAATGTTACCGTTCAGCAAACGAACTTTGCAGAAAGGGAATTTTACTATAGCGTGATAGCGTAGTTCACGTGCGGGTCGCTATTCCATTACGTTTTGAATTCCCCATAGATACATAAAAATTTTTCTCCATGGAGCTTGGCACATTGCCATTATAACGAAAATATTTCGTGGCACGAGCAAACAGACATTGCTGTTCTATAGAACTTAGAATCGCACTGTGACATAGTTGCGCTACGACCAAGCTCAGTTTGGTGTGATAACGGGAGACGACGTCCTTATAAAAGAGAAATGCTACTCCTGGAAGAATACCTTTAATGCCGACTGATCAGAACGTTTCAGAGCATAAAATTTTATTCCTGAAAATGCATATCTTGGTGTTTACTTTTGCGAATTCCGATGCTATTTTCTCACCATATGTCACTATTTCTTCAAAAACCACCAATGTTCAGTGTATGCAGATATTGTGCCTGGACAGTAAAGAAGTTACAGTAAAGACCGTTTGCCTTTCGAGTGCGCGAAATTTCAAAATCGCCTTGATTTGCAGCAACAGAAATAAAAAAAACTTGGAGGACGCTGAAGGTTGGCCTTTGAGAGTGGAACGCGATAGCATTATCTGGCGCCATTGACGCCGACACCGAAACCGGGTTTCCTAGGACACGGGGCCCAATAGCAAACAATGTATGGCTGATCCCGGCGAATGTACAGGTCAGAGTAATGGCTAATACCCCCGCAAGGCAGAGGCTGCAAGCAGTGACTCATCAATAGTTCATACCCGCATACATAAGAAAAAATGGGGTGTGTGTTTGAGTTTCCGCGTAATAGAATTATGTTTTCTCGTATATCACAAATATTTTTTCGTATATTCAAATTGCAGAGTATGATGTCTGTAGGTTGTGTGTAACCCGGACTTTATGTTTTTTCTTGCGCGTTTTACTTTAAATAATCCAACTGTGGAATGACGCGGCGGCTTTTGGTGAGCTCAAAGCAGTGGCATTCCTTGACAATGACGTCGATGGTGGACACATTGTTGAAGATAAAAAAATTGAACGCATCGTCCGCGATCCCTTTGAGAACGTGGCCTACTTTGTCAACCTCGACCATGTTCTCGTGGACATTTCGGCAAAAGCGAGCCCGTCTTGTATGTACGAGACATAGGACTCAGTGGACTGTACTCGGGTAGCAAGCTCTTTTCTTGCAGCCAGCTGCCGACCGATCACATTTCCAAAGGGGTTGCGGAGCTTCTCCTTGAAAGCATCCCAGCTAGAGACCTCACCTCGTGTGTCCGGAACCAGACACGAGGTGTTCCGCCCAAATAGAAGAGGACATTCGCTAGCATTATGGTAGGGTCCCAGCGGTTGTTTCGGCTAACACGTTCATACAAGCTGACCCAGTCCTCAACGCCGACATTATCTTGGCCGAAGAATAAGCCAGGATGGCGCGGAGTGGCAACCGTGACGTACGTTGTTGTTGGAGTCGCAGGAACAGAAGCAGACGAGGTGTCGTCATCGGGAGCCATGGTGGAAAGATGGACGGCGTGGCCGCTGCGCAGCTCCGTGGCGAGGACGGGGAACGGCACTCTCCACGAAAATGTTACGCGAACGAAGAATTATGCACTGGAGACTATTTACAGTGTATATTTACAAAAGCCAAATGCAGCGCTGGCCAGTTTAGCCGACAGCTTTGGTTTGGTTTGGTTTGGTTTGGTGCCTATAGAAATAGCACAATCCACTACGGGGGATTGGCCATGAATCGGGCGGCAGTGGGAAGAAAAATGAAGGATACTTAATTGGAATTTTCTTACTTAAGAATGAGATAATGAATGAATTGTAATCGTTAATATTAATTGACATGCTATAGCATCTTAAATCTTGAAGCCGACAGCTTGAGAGCATGCTTCAGCAGTTCGTCTTCTTCGTCGGGGCGCCCGCTCGCACTGTCCACAAAAACACGCAATAGGCATGTAGCCATATTATTTACTTGGTAAATAGGCCCCCCCCCCCCTTTTTATGCTAATACTTCAGTTATACGACACACTTTAGGTTTTGCCAACGCATAACCCAGAAATGGCTCCTATTTACAACACATACATAATAGGCTATGCCATATTTATTTAATGAAGGGTACTGAGATAAAGATTACGAGTTTTGTCTAATACTTCAATGTTGGGGGAAAAAACTAAAACGCAGTAATATTTTTCATGTCCCTCAATCACCCTCCAAATCTCGCCACCGTTGTTCTCTTACATGGACCTTCATCCCCCTAGTCGGATTCCTAGCGATTGTGAACTCGGTGCCCCATTCAGATCAAGAAGAATTTGAACACCATGAATATAAAGTACAGATACAATAATCATATATAAAACACTGGCTCTCCGTGAGCATTACGATCGCTATAACTGAACGAATAGAATCAGGCGTAAATATTGTAACGTCGCAAAGAGGAGATCGAACAGGAGGGGAACAAAGAACTCAGCAGCAGCCACGGCTACACTTCGGTGGCGACATCGTGGCGACCTCTCATCCATCCTAGTCTTCACCTGTGAATAAACATCGATCATCCGTAACAGTTTTTGGTGGAAGGTGCTGGGTACCCCCGACCACCACGCAACACGGACAACACGGTTTTCCAACCTCCTGATCTGCGTCGAAGCCGCCGAATCGCTGGATTGCCCGCATTACTTCCGGCGTCTCAGATGTACCACACCGAAGCCAACACTCGCACGGAACCAGCGTCATCTTCGACCCGAATGATGGCTAGTCTGTGGCAGCGCCAACATCTGGTAGAGCCTCGCACATTCGGAGGGAAGCCCGGCGAGGACGTCGAAGAATAGCTTAACCACTACAAACGGGTGAGCAAGCACTATCGTTGGGACAGCGTAACGCGACTCTCCAACGTCTTCTTTCTGATGGACACGGCACTCGTGTGGTTCGATAATCACGAGGAAACTCTGACAACGTGGGATCGTTTCACGTCCGAAATCAAGGAGCGTTTCGGTGATTCAATCGCAAAGAAGAAACAGGCCGAGCAAACGCTCCTTCAAAGAGGTCAAGTTCCGGGCGAGACGTGCACGACCTACATCGAAAACGTACTCAGGCTATGCAGGACGGCCAATCCTCGTATGTGAGAGGAGTGCAAAGTTGGCCATTTGTTGAAGGGAATCGCGGAGGGCGTTTACAACTTCCTCATTGGTAAAGAGAACCTTGGCTCAGTCACCCACGTAATACGTCATTGCCGTACCTTTCAGGCTCTCAAACTGCGCCGCATAATCCCGAAGTTTGGCCGGCTAGCAAACGTCAACTGTTGCAAGCATTGAAGACGACATCCCATCAGTCGATCTGGCGACGACCATTAGACAGATTGTTAGAGAGGAGCTATGTCGTTGCACGGAATGGAACAATGAGGTCCGTGATAGTCAACATCTGTACAATCCTCCACCAGCTCCCCTTTCCATCGCTGCAACGACTGTCGAGGAGTACCGCTCGAGAAGGCCAATGAGAACGCAACAGAACTACCACCGGGAAACCGGCAACGGGCGTGCTGAGGGATATGCCTGTTGCTCAGCAACGGCCTACTCGGAGCCAAGGACATACCCATCCTAGAGCATTGCACGGGCTCGGGCTTACCCGAAAACCCGGGCCCGGCCCGGCCCGTGGGCCGGGCCGGGCTGGGTAGAGGAGTTTTTTCACGGGCTCGGGCCGGGCTCGGGCACGGCGTTTGCTTTTTGAGCCGGGCCCGGGCCGGGCTCGGGTTTTTTGACGTGGGCCCGGGCCGGGCTCGGGCTTTCTGCGAGTTATTCTCGGGCTTCTTAACTCTGAAAAACATGTATTTTTCGGTCTCGGGCCGGGTTCGGGCCGGTTTCGAGTCGGGCTCGGGCCGGGCTCGGGCTTAAGGTAAAGGGGTGGCGGGCCGGGCCGGGTGGGTAACGTAGATTCTTTCCGGGCCCGGGCCGGGCCCGGGTCTCGCCATAAAAGTTTTGATCGGGCTCGGGCGGGCCGCCTAATGTAAAAACGGGCCGGGGCCGGGCCCGGGCCGGAAAAATCGGCCCGTGCATGCAGTGCTCTAACCCATCCTACCCGAACGTTAGCCGCGAGCCTCCCGTGTGTTATACCTGCGGTGTCACAGGACACATCTCTCGATTCTGTCGTCAGCGTCGTTCGGCACCGAGGTGGTACGAGTCACAGCCAACGTCCTATGACACTGAACGTCCTAACGTCGACAATTCCTGGCCTCCACGCTCTTTTACTTCGTCGATGACCTTCCCCATCAACAGTCCTCGACGGAATCACCGCAGTGACTCGCCCGTTTCAGACCGCAGTCTCACTCCACCTTCACGTCAACGTCGCTCTCCTTCACCGAGGCGACGTTCATTCTCACCACCGCCGTCGGGAAACTAGACTGCGCGGCCGATTGAGGTGAGGTCTCCAGACTCGACACGACACTGATACTTCCACCGGTTACAATGTTGAGAAACAAAGTGGAAGTGACAATTGATGGTATATGTACAATGGCATTGGTGGACACCGGGGCTATGATATATGTTATGAGCCTTTCCTTCAAGAACTTGCTTCGACGCAAAGTGATGTTTTCCCTCGACACGCATGGCAAATTCCGCGGAGTAAGCGGTGAAATATTGCGTCCCCTTGGTGTTTGTGCTGTGAATGTGTTATTGGCGGACAAGTGTTATTTAACCGAGTTTGTGATTTTGGAACGCTGCACGCACGACGTTATATTAGGGATAGACTTTCTGCAAACCTGGTGCCGGCGAGGTTTCGATAAATAGCGGAAAACCTGTGGTCGATGCTTGTCAAGATCCGTCATTGTCAGACCTCGTGAATCAACAACCCGCTGCACAAAAAACGTTTGCCGTTGCTGAGGGAGTGACGCTGCCTCCGTGGCCTTTAGCACCGGCATCTGTCATCGCATCTTGTACAGACGCTTCATTTGACGCCGTGGTACAAGCCTTTGGCGACTCTTGTGGGAAGAACCTACTGGTAGCCAATAGTATTGTATCTGTGAACAATGGTAACACGTTTTTGTGGACATTAAATTGTTCTGCCATCCCTGTGCGTGTTCCCGAACACATGAAGGTTTCTGTCTTCGACGACGTCACGTGCTGTTCATCGATGGTCGTCAGGGACGAGGATTCCACTGAAGGACGAGCCACTTGCCCTTACGAACAGAAAATTCTACGCATGGTCAGCAAGTCTTTGTCTTCACGAGAACGGGACACCTTAGTACAACTGCTAGCCCAGTATGCTTCCGTGTTCGATTTCTCTCAAAATGAGCACCGTACAACTATCACATCCTCGCGTGCTCGTCATCGCATTGACACAGAATCGGCACATCCTCTTCGGCAAAAGCCCTACCGAGTGTCTTCATCAGAGCGCAAGATTATCGCGGGCCAGGTACAAGAAATGCTGAGTAAAAATGTGATTCAAGGCTCATCAAGCCCGTGGGCCGCACCTGTCATCCTGGTAAAGAAAAAAAGATGGCTCGTGGAGATTTTGTGTTGATTATAGGCGACTAAATGCAATTACCAAGAAGGATGTGTACCCACTCCCGCGAATTGACGACGTAATAGACTGCCTACATTCTGCCTCCTACTTTTCATCCCTCGATCTGCGTTCAGGCTATTGGCAGATACCTGTGGATCCCGTCTACAAAGAGAAGACCGCCTTTGTTACGCCGGACGGTTTATTCGAATTTAACGTTATGCCGTTCGGGCTCTGCAATGCGCCCGCAACGTTCGAGAGATTTATGGACAATTCTCTGCGGTCTAAAGTGGGAAATATGTCTTTGCTACCTGGATGATGTTTTTTTCGGCCGCACTTTTGAGGAGCACAACGAGCGCCTTAGCCTGGTTCTGAAATGCATGGAGAAAGCAGATTTGATTCTTAACTCTGGAAAGTGTAGGTTTGGGGAGCGACAAACATTGGTTCTCGGTCATCTAGTCGACAAAGATGGAGTCAGACCTGACCCCCGCAAGATTGAAGCGGTCAGTGCCTTCCAGACTCCGCAGTCAGCGCGGGAACTGCGCAGTTTCCTGGGACTCTGTTATTTCCGTCGTTTTGTCCCAAAATTCGCCGACGTTGTGCACCCGTTGACGCGTCTGTTGCAAAAGGATGTATCATTCGACTGGACACCAGAATGTGAGTCATCGTTCCGTCAACTTAAATTCTTACTTACGTCAGACCCCATCCTGCGTCATTTTGATCCGTGTTCCCCTACCGAAGTTGATACTGACGCCAGCGGAATAGACATGGGAGCGGTACTTGTTCAACGGCGAAACGACGCCGAACACGTTGTTGCCTATGCCAGTCGTTGCTTAAGTAATGCTGAGCGAAACTACACAGTCACTGAGCAGGAATGCCTTGCAGCTGTTTTTGCTGTTCAGAAGTTTCGCTGTTACATATATGGTCGCCCATTCAGCATAGTCACTGATCACCATTCATTATGCTGGCTGGTAAGCCTTCGGGATCCGTTTGGTCGTCTAGCACGGTGGGCCTTGCGACTACAAGAGTACGACTTTGTCGTGAAATACAGAAGCGGCCGCCGGCATGCTGACGCCGACTGTCTTTCCCGCTTACCACTGCCAACGGCAAATTCTGAAGAAGACACTTTCGATGACTGTCTGGCCCCTATTGCACCTGAATTTCCGGACGCAATCATCTTCCAGGAGGATCAACGCAACGACGTCAATCTGGAACCTCTTTTTGTGATGGCCCTGAATCCGAAAGCCAGTGGTGGTTTTTCCATACGTGACAGCTTGTTATATAAAACCAAGCACTCCGCAAGTGGCACCCGCTTTCTTCTTGTAGTCCCGGAGCTAGAGTCTCCGTAGTGCTGTGCTACATGACATGCATGATGGTCCAACATCAGGTCATCTTGGATTCGCCCGTACGCTACTGCGTTTAGAAGAGCGATTTTACTGGCCTCACATGCGTCAAACAACAAAGCAATATGTGGTCAGTTGTGACCAATGCCAACGGCGGAAACGATCTTCAACCGCCCTACCAGGTCTTCTGCAGCCGTTGATTCCTCCTCACGCACCTTTTCAGCAAGTTGGCGTGGGCCTCCTGGGCCCATTCCCACGGTCATCGAATAACAATCGATGGATCATCGTTTGTGTAGACCACCTTACACGCTACACAGAGACCGCAGCAGTGCCGTCATCTACCACTGTTTGCGTCGCTGCTTTCTTGTTGCATTATGTCGTCCTATGCCATGGCCCACCTCGCGTGATCATAAGTGATCGCGGTCGTCAATTCGTGGCGGACGCTTTTGAAGAACTGCTTCGGCTATGTGGAACACAATTTCGTCACTCGACGCCGTACCGTCTGCAAACCAACGGTCTTGTTAAACGCACAAATTGAACTTTGACGAACATGCTTTCCATGTATGTGTCCTCTGATGATGATATTTGGTGTTTTTTGGCGCAAGGGCCAAATGTGGCCAAAGAGCGCCAAGACAATGGATGGTATGTTTGCCATGATCAGTGGGTTCCGATGGTAGGATGCTATGTGGCTGTAAAGGGGCCTAAGAGCAAATCGCGGTATATAAGCGTAAAACATATATCGAATAGAATTATGGCAGTGACGTGTGGAGTGATCTGTGGGTCGTGAATGTATGAGAAGTGGTCATGGTGCTAAAATTAAGGATATAAAAGCAGCAGAACGCCTACCGAAGGCCTTTGTGAACAAAGACCACGAGGCACGTGCTTTCTTTAATAAAATACCGCAGCAGTGGTCTCTGCAGAGAGGCCGTGCTACACGTCACCTGGATAGATAACACGGAAATTATGTATGTCTTTTAAAAACGCGAGAAGTGATTCATATTTAAAAAGAGGTTCATTGCCCAAAAACATAGAAGGATGTAATGGGAGATATTGCCGTGATGGTAATGGAAAATGTTTTTTCCTCCGTGGCTCCAGTTCAGGGTACTGTAAGAGGACATGAAGTACACTGAGTGGTTCGCCACATTCATCACAGACAGGCGGATCGCCACCGGACAATAAGTAAGCATGTGTACTGTATGTATGTCCTATCCTGAGTCTGCAAAGTGTAACCTGTGTGCGGCGTGTCTTCGATTCTGGTGGCCAATGAGCGAGATGAGGCTTGATAGTGTGTAATTTGTTGCCCGTTTCTCTGTCCCACAGACGTTGCCAGTAGGTCCTGACCTTTTTCTTAATAAAAGGCTTTAGGTCCATTACAGGGACGGCTATGGGTGAAGTGGCAGCGTCTGTATGAACTGATGTGGCTAGCTTGTCGGCCAACTCATTCCCTTCGATCTCGCGGTGCCCTGGCACCCAACAGAGCACAATTTGCTGCTTGGATACATACGCGGTGCAAATGGTGGAATAAAGATTTATAATTACGGGGTTTCTGTGCCTACTTGGAGTGTTTAAACATTTCAACACGCTCAAAGAGTCAGTGTAAATGACTGCCTTGCGTATGTCTAGCTGTTTGATGTGTTTAACCACCGCCAGGATGGCGTAGGCCTCCGCTGTAAAGATGCTTGTGTTTGGGTGTAGAACTCCCGCAGCAGAAAAGGATGGACCGACCGCCGCGTAAGACACGCCAGCGTGTGACTTTGAAGCGTCAGTAAAATATTCAGGGAAAGAGTATTTGTGCTGCAATTCGAGGAAATGCATACGGATATGTAGGACCGGCGCATGCTTTCTAACCTCAATGAAGGACAGATCACACTGAATCAGCTGCCACTGCCATGGTGGCAGCTGTACAGGAGGGGGCATGACATCGTGCTCGTGGAGTGACACATCCATTTCTTCGGCAAGACCTCTTACTCGCAGTGCGTAGGGCTTTCTAGCGGAAGGGCGGTTCTGAAAGGTTTGGACACTGGACAGATCATGTATGGTTGTGTAGGTATGGTGCGAATTGTTTGAGTTCACTTTTAGGAAATATACAAAGGATAGGTACGTTCTCTGCAGATAGAGCGACCATTCATTTGATTCAGCGTAGAGGCTTTCTACGGGGCTTGTTCTGAAAGCACCCGTAGAAAGGCGGATGCCCAGATGGTGGACACGGTCTAACATCTTCAAGGCGCTCGGCGCCGCGGAGTGATATATAATGGAACCATAGTCTATACGTGATCTAATGAGGTTCTTATAAAGATTCAATAGACATCTAGTGTCACTACCCCACGTAGTGCGAGACAACACTTTCAAGATGCTCATTGTCTTCAGGCACTTGTTTCTTAAATACTTTAGATGTGCGATAAACGTTAACTTCGCATCTAGAATTACGCCTAGGAATTTGTGTTCAGTTTTTACAGGTAGACCCTCACCCTGTAGCTCGATGTTGGGATGAGGGTGCAGACCTCTCTTTCTGGAGAAGAGGACGCATGTGGACTTTTGTGGGTTAAGCCGAAACCCATTCTCGTCTGCCCACTTAGACAGTTTGTTCAGACCAAGCTGAACCTGCCGCTCACAGATTGCAAGGTTACATGACGTGAACCCTATCTGTACATCGTTGACATATACTGAATAAAATATGTTGCGTGGGATGTACAGACGCAGAGAGTTCATTTTCACGATAAAGAGGGTGCAACTAAGCACACCACCCTGTGGTACTCCAGTTTCCTGCACATATGGTCTTGATAAGGCGCTACCCACACGAACACGGAATCTGCGGTTGGACAGATAACTTTCAATGATATTCAGCATAATGCCACGTATTCCAAAGTGTGCGAGGTCTCTTAGTATTCCGAATCGCCACGTGGTGTCGTATGCTTTTTCCATATCAAGGAAAACAGACAGGAAGAATTGCTTGTGGACAAAAGCCTCACGAATCTGAGCCTCTAGGCGTATCAGATGATCAGTGGTGGATCGGCCGTCGCGAAATCCACACTGATATGGGTCAAGCAGCTTGTTTGATTCTAGGAAATGTATCAGACGGCGGTTTATCATCTTCTCGAAGACTTTGCAGATGCAGCTTGTTAGAGCTATGGCCCTATAACTCGATACGGACGATGGATATTTGCCCTGCTTCAGGATAGGAATCCCTATGGCCTCTTTCCAGGCAGAGGGGATCTTGCCGGAGGTTCATATACAGTTATACAGACAGAGAAGGGTTTTCTTCGTTTCGGAGGGCAGGTTCTTCAACATTTCATATAGTATGCGGTCAGAGCCTGGGGCAGATTGGTTGCAGCAGGCGAGTGATGCATGCAGTTCTGCTAGAGAGAAATGTAAGTTGTATGGCTCGTTCCCGGTGCTATTTCGGTCTAGTTTTTGTTTTTCTATTGCTGATTTGTATGTTGTAAATGCTGTAGAATAGTGCGATGAACTGGACCCATGTTCAAAATGTGCACCCAGATGGTTCGCTTGGTCCTCCAGGCTGTCTCCCTGCGTGTCTACCAGGGGAGGCGGATGTGTTTGTCGTCCTCTTACTCTATTGACCCGGTTCCAAACCTTGGCCTCATCAGTGTATGAATTGATGCTTGATAAGAATGTTTGCCAGCTGTCTCTCCTGGCTTGTCTGCGCGTTCTCCTACCTTGGGACTTGATTTTCTTAAAATTGAAAAGGTTTTCAGCAGTAGGAGAATCGCGAAGCTGCCTCCATGCTTTGTTCTGCTGCCTACGCGCGTTCCGGCATTGTTCATTCCACCATGGAGCACGGCGTTTGCTAGAAAGTCCACTTGTTTGGAGGATACACTTAGAAGCTGCATCAATTATCAAGTTAGAAAAATACTCGACGGCACCATCAATTTCGAGCGAAGACATGTCAGCCCACGAGATCGTACTGGTATGTGTTTGGTATTTCTCCCAGTCCGCTGCATCGACTTTCCACCGGGATGCATGTGGTCGAGGTTCGTGTTGTCTTGTTGCTCTCAGCAGTATTGGGAAATGGTCGCTCCCGTAAGGGTTTTTTATAACTTCCCATTCAAGTTCGGGTAATATGGATGGAGAAGCTATGCTGAGATCTATAGAAGAAAAAGTTTTGTTTGCAAGACAATAATATGTAGGTTCTTTTTTGTTTAGCAGACATGCACCGGATGAGAAAAGAAAGCCTTCAGTTAGACGGCCTCGAGCATCGATGCGAGAGTCGCCCCACAGTCCGCTGTGTGCATTGAGATCCCCAAGAGCAAGATAAGGTTCTGGCAATTCGTCTATTAGGGACTGGAATTCATGTTTGTGTAAGTGGTAATGTGGGGGTATGTAAAGCGAGCAAATGGTGACGAGTTTGTAACTGCCACTGCTTCGAGGGGCGTTTGCAGCGGTAAACGTTGACACGCTATGCTTTTCTGAATTATAATGGCAACACCGCCTGAAGATGCAAGAGCATCATCGCGGTCTTTACGAAACGTAACATACTGTCGAAGAAAATTTGCATGTTCCGATTTTAAGTGAGTTTCCTGTACACACAGCACTTTTGGATTGTGTTCGTGGAGAAGTTCTTGCACATCATCGAGGTTCCTAATAATGCCTCGGACGTTCCACTGTATGATTTGTATATCCATACTGAAAGTAAAATTGGTGCTGTGTGTAGAAAAAAGGAAGTGTTGCCTTAGATTACAGAACCTTTTCCAGGCCCTGTAACGCGGGATTAGTCCTTTCTGAAGCGGTCGAGGGAGCCTCGCCGCTCCTTAGGCGCTTGATGCGCCGTCGGGATGGGTGTAGTGTCCATTGCCTCATGTGAGGCGCTGGACACACGCTCTTGCGAGCGAGAAATTTCGCGAGAAAGTCTCGCCGCGAAGGACGAGACCTTTGTGCCCACCAGCCCGGAGGTCGATGGGGCTGCCTTTGGGCCTGAGCTGCGCCGGCTGTTGCCAGCGGCAGCAGGGGCCGGAGAGGGTGAGGCAGCCTTGACTGCACCCACCGTGGGCGCTGCTGGCGGTCCTGCCGGTTCGCTACGCGAAGCGCAGGATGCCGCCGTGGACTGTTGTGGTGCCGGTAACCCTAGGGTAACCGGGCTTGTCTGCTGGTTGGGTGGGGTAGGCTTAGCTCCTTCCACCCTGGGGGCAGGGGCCACAAGCAACAGCTCGCTGGGTGCGGGCAGGGCAGGTGGCAGTGGTCGCTGCGACGCTGCCCCCCGACGCGCTGCATCAGCATAATATGTGTTGTGGAAAAGTGAGCACCTCTTACGGGCTTCCTTGAAAGAAATATTTTCTTTTACTTTTAGGGTGATTATGTCCTTTTCTTTTTTCCAGTTTGGACAGGAACGTGAGTAGGATGCGTGGTCACCACTGCAGTTCACACAGTGAGGAGTGCCACTACAGTTGTCGGAGGAGTGGCCCTGTACTCCACACCTTGCACAGGTTATTTGACCACGACAGCTCTGTGAGCCATGGCCAAATCTTTGGCATTGGAAGCACCGTCTAGGGTTAGGGACATATGGTCGAACAGTTAACCTAATGTATCCTGTTTCGATGGTTTCAGGCAGAATGCTAGATCCAAATGTGAGGACAAGATGTTTGGTGGGGATTTCTTTGTGGTCCCGTCTGATGATGATACGTTTTACATTGGTGACATTTTGATCTTTCCACCCTTCCAGGAGTTCTGCTTCTGATAATTCTAGGAGGTATGCTTCTGATACGACTCCACGTGAGCTATTCATTGATCGGTGTGGTGATACAGAAATTGGTATGTTGCCGAAAGTCCCAAGGTTGCCGAGTTTCTCGTACTGTTGTTTCTGAGGGACCTCAAGAAGAAGGTCTCCGCTAGCCATTTTGATGACTTTGTAACCTGAGCTTAAAGCTTCCGTCAAAGATTTCGCAACTATGAATGGGGAAATGGATCTGGCCTGTTTTGAAGCATTTTCACTGTGTACAACATGGTATTTCGGAGAGATTTCTTTTGGTTGGTTGGAATACAGGCTAAGTTCATCGGTGCGTCCCCTTTTTAGAGGGTGACGATCAAGTAGGCGGGGAAATTTATTCATTTATTTATTTTATTTACAAAATACTGCAGGCCCATGCGGGCCCAAGCAGGAGGGGTAAAATTACAACAGAGCATTCAGGACTACAATACAATACAAGCATGCAAGCACCCAAAAGAAAACGAACTAAAACGGTCACATCTCTGTTGTGACATTAACAGATTAAAAATTGATCAGGTCTATTGAGTCAGTGCTGTTTAGCAATGATAATGGTACTGCGTTCCAATCTTCAATAGTACGGGGGAAAAAGGAAAATTTAAAAGTGTTAGTTCTTGTTTGATAGGGAGTTAAAGATTCAGAGTGGTGATGTCTGGTTACTCTTGTAGTTAATGTGCGTATATATGGAGCAGGATCGATCGAGAGTTTGTTATTTTTCAGGAGGAAAAGAAACTTAAGCCTTAAAATTTTACGCCGTAGTTGTAATGTCTGTATACCTTGATTGCGCATGATAGTTGTTGGTGAGTCGCTTATACGGTACTTAGAAAAAATAAACATAACTGCTTTCCGCTGAAACATTTCTAGTGCATTAATACTGTATTTATTATGTGGATCCCAGACTGTGCATGCGTATTCCAATTTCGGCCAAATGAGTGATTTGTATGCATGAAGTTTAGTTTCCGGGGGCGCTTGTTTTAGTTTATGACGCAGAAATACAGAGTTTACGAAATGAGGCAGCACATACATTAGAGACATGTGAATTCCAACTTAAGTTGCTAGTTATTGTCACATCTAAATATTTATATTCATTCACTTCAACGAGATGATGAGTAGGAAGATTATACGGAAACTTCCACCTATGTCTCTTCTTGGTTATTTGCATGTATACTGTTTTTTCTTCATTCAGGTGCATGTCCCATTGTTTACACCATGAATAAATGATGTGAAGGTTAGTATTCAAAAGTTCCTGATCCTCTCGGGAAGCAATCTCATGAAACAAAATGCAGTCATCCGCAAATAAACGAACTTGTACTGGTTCAGAAACAACCTTAACAATATCATTAATAAAAATCAAAAACAAGAGTGGTCCCAGTACGCTACCTTGTGGTACCCCGGAAGTAACCGGTAAACGACGCGAGTGGTGACCATTAACAGAAACCGACTGTACGCGGTTTGCCAAGTATGCGGAAATCCAGTTTATTATAAAAGGTGGGAGGCCAATGTGGGAGGCCAAACTAACTTTTGATGTGAAACAAGGTCGAATGCTTTTCGAAAGTCCAAAAAATTACGTCAGTTTGACCAGACTTGTCCATAACACTTGCAAAATCGTGAATTACTGTGGTTAGTTGTGTGACTGTAGAAAAGCCCTTCCTAAACCCATGTTGAAATGAAGACAGAATGTTGTTATCTGTTAAAAATGTGATTACGTGATTAGCAATAATATGTTCAAGCATCTTACAGCACGAAGAAGTCAGAGATATAGGACGATAATTTGAAATCAGCGCAGTGTCACCTTTCTTGTGTATGGGTACCACACGCGCCGTTCGCCAGTCAACTGGTAGATCCGCAGAAGATATCGATGCGCGAAAAATGCATGCAAGGAATGGGGCGAGCACTTCAGCGTAACGACGAAGGAACGCATTCGGTAGCCCATCAGGACCGGGTGATATTTTAGTCTTCAGGTTAAGAAGCATAGCCACACTACCCTGTAGCGACACAAAATCTTCGAGATCAGAGCAAGATACAGGGGTAAGACTGACTCTTTCAGAAGGGATGGAAAACACGCTGTGGAAATACGAGTTAAAATGTTCCGCAATGGCCTCTTTGTCAACAATTTGAACACCATCAATTTGTATCTCGTCAATCGACTTTTTCTTCTGATTCAAGAATTCCCAGAACTTCTGAGGGGATTCGTTTAAAAAATTTGGTAGGGTATGTTGAAAATAATGCCATTTGGAACGCTTCAACGCCTCATTAAATTCCGTTCGAGCGGTTTCAACAATGTTTGCGGCTGCTCCTCTTTTTTTGATGCGCTTAAGTTTTCTTTTTAGGTGTAGGACCTCTCTCGTGACCCAGGGATTCGATTTTCTTGTTTTCCTTGTTTTGTTTGGTATGAAATTATCAAGACAGTAAGTGCATATCTGTTTAAATTGATCCCAAAGTACATTAACATCTGAGCCTTCAAAGCTGTTGAACTTTATTTCAAGATAATCCAGAACTCTTTCATCCCGGGCACGAGAAAAATCTTTTACAGAAACTATTTCGGAGGGGGCAATACAAGGTTTTTCAAGGTTACATGATAACAACACCATCGCATGATCAGAAATACCGGGATTCACAGAGACTGTACATTCTTCAATTGTCCTAGTAACAAAATCAAGATCTAAGATTGAAGAGGACGCATCACAAACTCGCGTAGGCTCTGTTACTACTTGTCGCACATCCAGGTTTAGCATAATGTCAAGCAAGAATCCAACATCAGAATGTCGATCTGTATTTGAGAATGGATAGCGCCAGTCAACAGAAGGTAAATTAAAATCGCTAACTACCATTACTTCTTTACAGGCAAATGACCCTAAATGATCGCGTAGATCCCTCATAAATCGAGGTGGTGCATCCGGTGCTCTATAAACAGCAGACAACAGTAAAGTGCGCCCTGAACAGAACAATTTCAAAGTAAGACTTTCGTGATTTTCTATCTGACGTAGCAGTGATGTTCGAATGCCATGTTTTATCAAGACAGCCACCCAGCCGCCTCTAGTAGGACGGTCACGGCGAAAAACCTGATATGAGGGCGGAAAAACATCAGCGTCATCAATGTCGTCACGAAGCCAAGTCTCCGTGATAACAACAACATGGGGATCATACTCTAACAGGACGGCTTCTAGTTCTGTTGATTTATTAACGACGCTACGCGCATTTATGTTAATAATCTTCAGTTGACTACTAGAGGAACGTACAGGTCAATCCATTCTAGAATTACCATGAGACAAAGGAGCCTTTATTCTGGTTTCCGCGTCTTCGTCCCAAATGAAGAGCTCCCCATTTACTCGCAGCTTATCATTAATGAGCGAAACAGTCTTTCCCTGTTGTTTTTCACCCTTAGCACTTGCCCACAACAACCTTCTTTTCTGCAATGTCTCACGCGAGTAATCATGTTGAATTGATATATTTGTCCCTTTAAGTTTGTGTACGTTCTTAAACACTGCATGCTTCTCATTATAGTCCTGAAACTGAAGTATAATTGGTCTAGTATAATTGGTCTAGTAGTAGCAAATAACAGAGATCGCAAACAACATAGAGAAGAAAATTGAGGCTTTTCCTACAGCAGTCTGGGAATATAAGGAACTGGTGGAGGTTATGCAGCATGAAATAAGGCGGACACGGCAATACAATTGTTGGATTGGAAAGAGGAAACCACGTAAGTGGTGGAACAAGGAAATTAAACAAGCTATAGAAGAGCGTAAATAGGCATCTAGGGTTCATCGAGAAGCCAAAAAGTTGGGATTACAAGAAGAAGAGGTGCTCCTTAGATGGAATGCATACAGAGAAAAGAAAAGGGTTGCGAGTGAGCTCGTGCGAGAGAAAATTAAATGCGCAAGTGAACGTTGGGTGCAAAACATTCACAAAAGAGACAAAGGCGCCCCAAAAAGATTCTGGAACCATATAGAAGCACTCGGAGCTCCAACTAGAAACTCGCAAATGGCTATAAGGGATGAAGACGGTAACATTTATGAAGGCGATGGTGCGCTGCAGTACATCACAGACGTTATCAGGCATAACTTCGGTACGAGAAAAAGCGTAGTTCAGACAACAGATCCAGCAACAACAGAGAGGCTTGAGAGATGAAAATTCAGCATAGAAAGCTTTTATTGGAAAAAGGCAGCAGAAAATGTCCCTAACAACACGGCAGCAGGACCCGATGAAATCCCAATACAGCTAATAAAAAACCTCGGTCCAAAAAGCAAGGCACTGCTGACTAATGCCATAGAGCAAGTGATTAGAACAAAGAATAATCCCGTTGGATGGCGTGAAAGCAAGATGAATCTCATCTACAAAGGCAAAGGAGATAAGGATAAGACGAGCTCGTACAGGCCAGTTACAGTAACGTCGGTGATATATAGAATGGCAATGCAAGCCATAAAATTAGAACTGTCGAAGTGGGTGGAGGAAAACGGTGTATTGGGGGAACTACAGAATGGGTTCAGGTCAGGCAGACGCTTAGAAGACAATATGTTTGTACTAACTCAGTGCCTAGAGATTTCAGTAGCTCAGAAAAGACCTTTATGGGTAGCATTTCTAGATATTAAAGGAGCTTATGACAACGTAGACAGGGAATTGTTGTGGGATATTCTTCAATACGAAGGCATAGATGACAATTTCGTGGAGCTGCTGAGAGAGATATATCGAGACAACCAAGTACAAATGGCATGGGAAGGCCGAAAAGGAAATGAAATGGTGGGAATTCACCAAGGATTGAAGCAAGGATGCCCTCTGTCACCATTGTTGTTCACGCTTTACGTCAAGGGCATAGAAAGACGACTGGAAAACAGCGAATTAGGTTTTGATTTATCCTACATGCGTAATGGACAAATGGTGCAACAGAAGATTCCTGGACTGATGTACGCAGACGACATTGTGCTACTAGCGGACAATAAAAAAGATTCACAGATACTTGCGAATATCTGTGGGAACGCAGCGACAAATCTAGGCCTTAAGTTTAGCACAGAGAAATCAGGGATTATGATCTTTAATGAACACACGAGTAACTTCGTGGTGTCAATTCAACACCAAGTAATACCCATAGTGAAGCAATATAAGTACCTCGGCGTACACATAAACGAAGGAAAGAATTACTCAAGCAACCACCAAGATAATCTGAAAATAAAGGGGAAGCGGAATGCAGCATTAATGAAACACAGAGCACTGTGGGGCCACAATAAGTATGAGGTGGTGCGTGGAATCTGGAAAGGAGTAATGGTGCCAGCGCTAACATTCGCAAATCCCATTATATGATTAAAATCGGATATATTGGCGGGTTTGGAAGTTAACCAAAGATCAGTAGGCCGGTTGGCTTTGGGAGCACACGGTAATACGACAAATGAGGCAGTGCATGGAGACATGGGTTGGGCCTCTTTTGAAGTCAGAGAAGCACAAAGCAAAATTAGTTTTGAAGAAAGGCTCAGGAACATGGATGAAAATAAATGGGCGGCTAAAGTGCACAAGTATCTCTACATGAAAAGCGTGGACACAGAATGGAGGAAGAGGTCAAGGAAGTTGGCAACCAAGTACAGGATAATCGAAACTGTAAATAGACAACCAGGGGTCATCAGAAAGAAAGTGAGAGAAATAGAGACCGTGAATTGGATGCAAAGAATGGAAACGAAAAGAACAATGGAGACTTACAAGAATGAGAAGAAAGAAATTAGAAGGGAACATCTGTACGATAACACATAAGTGCACATCTGTACGCTATTTGAGGCTCGAGCCGGTTGCCTAAGGACGAAAACATATCAGAACAAATATTCGGAACTAGATGAGACGTGTGTATGCTGCAGTAAAGATCCAGAGACCACTCAGCACATCCTAATGGAATGCGACGGGATCCATCCAGCGAGAACCGTAGGTAACGTGCAACTCCCAGAAGCGCTTGGGTTTAAAGTGGAAGGAAACATAAACAGATCAGCCGTAGAGATCAGCAAGAGACGATTAGAGTACTGGTGGAAAAAAAGCAGGGAAAAGATGGATACGACCTGATCTCTTAAAATCATAGGCAGCGGTACAAGCTAAATTTTTGAAAAAGAAAGATAATGAGAGGTATACAAAAATGCTAGATAAATAACATGTGTAGTATACCTGATTAAATCAAGCAGGCTAGGTGACTCTTTGTCGCCACCTCGTTTCAAAGGGGATGCCAATAAATCATCATCATCATCAACGAAGGCAGGGGTTGCACCGTGAACTAGTTTAGATACTGTAGCACACGTGTCAGCACAGACACACGTGTTAGTGACGAGGCAAGATTCCGGATCGAGCCTTCCGGCGAGACCGAGCAGAAGAGCCTGCACGAAGTAGAAAAGGTGATTTTGTGACCACATGCAGCCTTCCGGTCCGCCGTACCTACTGAAGGTGTAGCTCTGCGGACGATCCTTTATAGGCAGGTCCGATGACGTAGTCGCAATAGATGGCGCTGTCGTCCCGATCTCAACGAAGGCAGGGGTTGCACCGTGAACTAGTTTAGATACTGTAGCACACGTGTCAGCACAGACACACGTGTTAGAGACGAGGCAAGATTCCGGATCGAGCCTTCCGGCGAGACCGAGCAGAAGAGCCTGCACGAAGTAGAAAAGGTGATTTCGTGACCACATGCCACCTTCCGGTCCGCCGTACCCACTGTGCTGGTGTTCCCATAACGGTTTGTTTTATTTCGGCGGCAATGGCGGCCACCCACCACGGAGCCCAACTAGGGGACGCTGCAGTGCTTAACGCGTAAGGCTGCAGGCGCCAAGCGTACATTGCCACTATAACCTCATATATTGTACCCAAGGGAGGGCACATACACAAGGTTAACCCAAGCCGCCTATGAAAATTAGGAAGTCACAGAAGAGAAGAGATGATAGGATAGTTAAAGAAAGGAGACAGGAAAGCAAAAGGTTGGAGAGGGGGATAGGAAAAGGCGACCACCGATTTCCCCCGGGTGGGTCAGTCCGGGGGTGCCGTCTACGTGAAGCCGAGGCCACAGGGGTGTGTTGCCTCTGCTGAGGGGCCTTAAAGGTCCAAACACTCAGCGTCGGCTCAACCCCCAGGATCCCCTTTTCCCCGGACACGGCTAAGCCACGCAAGGTTAGACGCGAGAGTGTCCAACCCTCGTGTGCTCGGGTACGTGGTGGCGCAACTCACCAAACGCCTGCTCGCGCAGACGCCCCTGCGGGTGTATGTGTCCTCTAACCACAAGAACTGGGATGATGTGTTGCCATTCATAACATACGCCTACAACACTGCGAAGCATGAGACAACGAATTACAGCCCTTTCTCTCTGCTTTATGCTCGATCGCCGCGGAGCTTCCTCGACACGATTCTGCCGTTTTCTCTGGACGCTGAGGATTCCGTCGCCAAGACACTTTGCCTCACTGAGGAAGCCCGCCGAATAGCCCGCGTCCGCACATTGGCATGGCAAAACCGCTCGAAGGATCGGTACTATAGATCCCAACAAGCCATTTATTTTGAAAAAGGTGACCTAGTGCTGCTATGGACCCCACAACGCAAGCGTGGCTTGTGCAGCAAGTTCTTGTCACATTACGTGGGCCCGTTCGTTGTTTTAGATCGCCTGAGCGACCTTACTTACGTGGTTGCACGCGTTTTGTCTAAAGATAGGCGTTCCAAGAAAACCCAGCTGGCTCATGTTGCACGCCTTAAGCGCTACTACGCCGCCGAAGAACAGCGACTCTCCTAGTGGGCTTCGTCTGCGAAAGGGGGATTGTAACGTGGCAAAGAGGAGATTGAAGAGGAGGGGAACGAAGAACTCAGCAGCAGCCACGGCTACACTTCGGTGGCGACATCGTGGCGACCTCTCATCCATCCTAGTCATCCAACCTGTGAATAAACATCGATCATCCGTAACAATATTATAAATGCAGTTCTATGCTTCTGGGACACACTGCGCCCACACTCGATAAGTCATATTCTGTGACTGCAAATAGGTGAAGTATTTTTTGCAAGTATTACGAAGCCCACATTGCGACATGGCCAAAAAACAAGAAAACATTTTCACTACGGCATAAATGAACTGGATTGTATTTCCAAGGACGCAAAAATCATTTCGGAAATATCGTTTGCTGAAAGCTGCTTGAAATATCTTCACTACGTCGAAGATACTTAGAGGTCATTAAGAAAACACTTTCAGTATATTAAAGCACTTCCAAAATACAAGTTTTGACACCAATGACAACAAGATATATGCAAATACAGTGCTTTTTAAGCAATTTTTATTCTTCTATAAGCTAAAAAATTCATTTTGATTTTTACTGAAAAAAAGAAAACACAACAGCTATTCAATATTCCACTAGTCAAGTAGATTTTGGATATTTACGGCAATTAATCGCTTTACATAACAGTGACAGGAATTGTTTCCTGGAGCATGTTTCTCGGATAAACACAGCTGAAGGGCTAGCACAAAATTATTCGAGGCATAGTTTGAAATGTGAAAGGAAATAATAAAATGTTATGCATAGATATGCTAAGTTTTCATAGTACTTTCTTTTGTAAATGCGAATTGTACTAAGTCTAGGATGTTCGATATTATTGTTAGCATAGGGTGATGCAGGCATAGAAAAGCGACACAGAGAGAAGATATTTCAATGTCAACCACAGTGTTTTGATGTTGTAATTCACGTCATCTATTGGAGGCGTCAAACTTGAATACAATAGCCATTCTGAGGATGAACGGTCCAGAGATTCGGCTAGAGCTATAATTCATGAGCCACTGCGGTTTCCGAACAATGATATTGCAACAATCGCTGCATTTGCAGCTAGTATGAACGTCGCGTTTCTATATATACATAGCAAACAATCACCGAGTCATTGTGATGGACGAGAAAAAGTCGCGCTGCGGCATGGCAAGATCTGTCCAATCGTTTTCAGGATTCTGCATTTAGAGCCCCTATAGTTTAGACACAAGCAGGTGAACGAATACAGGAACACGTTCTCATACTTACTGCGGCCATGCACGTGCTAATAAAGAAAATTTACCGGTTGCCAAATCTACCCGTAATCCACTGCATTAAGAAAGGAATTTTATTGGCACGTTACTACAGGAAAATAGCAAACTCGCAAAAATATACCGTGATCACGCCAAAAGCGCACGTTCGTATCTCCAAATATTACCTTCAGCCGAATAATAGACACACAAAAAAATGAGCAACATTTGCCGTATACACTGGAAAAACTGCAGTTGTTAAATAAAAATCAAGATACACTCTCACCTCAAACATTGCGAAATATTTACTCATTAGCAAATCAAAACAAGAATAAAAAATAAAGGCGGCGAAAATTTCACACCAGTAATGTGGCGGTGTGTTTTAATTTCGACCCGCGTACATTCGTTAGCCTTTTTCCCATAACAGCTGCTAACAACTGTTGAAGGTACATTCAAGGTCAATTCACATTGTCGGGAAGGCGACGCCGAAATACGCTTCCAAGCCAATGAGCAGCGACATCAACTATGGTCGTGCAATCTCGCGGGGCAACACGCCAGTTGAAAATTGTGGATATAATACGTCTCTAATGGAACCTTTTGAAAAAGTACAGAGAACTCCGTTACAATAGGACAATGTGAAGTCACACGCTGTTTGCTTAAATCCACGAATAATTATGAATACGAAACGGGGCAGTGTTTCTGAAATTTGGTTGTGGCGATGCGCTGCTGAGATATGCGAAGATTGTATTACCGTACTTAACTTTGTAATGTCGTCAAAGTTCCCGTATGCGTAGCCATAAAACCTAATGAGTATATATATATGGTGTTTAGTTTATAAGGTTTGATAAGTAACATTATTTTGAACTGCCTTTTCACTTAATATTATGTTTTAGTTATGTCTTCAGTACCAAAGAAAAACTACAGGTGGAACGCGTGCTGTGTTAGTGAAGGTTAAAGTGCTGTTGTTGTGAATCATTTCAATGTAATGTTGACATTATCTTAACATCGAAATAACAGATGCGTGTTGCAACTAAGGGCACATGGGTGTGCTACTTCGTTCAAAATCTGGGTGAACCCATTGCTCTGAATTCATACGAAACTGAAAAGGATCACGAGTGTAATGCGTGCCGTTATAGAATTATGTCTATAAATATAGATGGCTTATACAGATTACATTGTCACGCAATGTTGTGGCGATTGTTCTCACTTACTAGGCTTCATTTATATTGTTGTGTGCCTAGCGATGTGATGTCAGCTGCCGCAGTATTCTACTTGGCGCAACAAGCCTCGAACGGGAAATGTTGATTTTTTTTCCACCGAGAAGTGCGCCCCGCGAAATGTAGATGGTGTCGCCGTGCCTCCACAAGCTGCCATTGCAGGACGTATGGGCTTCCATGGCATCTTCGCTACCTTGCGTACATGTACCTTGGTACTCAGAGCAATATCGATTCTTATCGCCGGTTACATCTGTTGTCAGTGTTGTCGGCTGTACCAAGAGTAGTCATGTCATATATATGAGTCACGCGAATATTGTCGGACAATTGTGGAAGGCACGCCAGGTCCAGCAATCTTGCTGGAACCGACGAGTCGTTTTGAAATAGCCGACGCGCATAACCTGCAGATCAAGTTTGTCACTGTCGCTGACTTGTGTTCGCTAAGTGACGAAGGGACTGTGCTCACTAAGTTCTCTTTAGTGTAAAATAATGACCGCGAGTAGAAGGGCGCAGGGCGTTTGGTTTGAAATTTGAGCTCTTTTCCCGACGCTTAGCGGTGTATTACTTTCCAGGCATGATCGTTAGCGCGTATTGTATGTACTGCGCTTGTCTGTTCAGAATGGCGAGACCTGGTGAGGGGCCCTTTAAGCGATTCGGTTGGGCATAGGGATCCCATCCAATTTCAGCGTATTCGATTACAGATCTCATCGAGGCTTTATAGGCTGAAATTTTAATTTCTGGTGAGGCGCAATGCAAGTTTACCCCGCGATAACCAAGAAAGTATCCCCATGATACCCCAGTAGAGTCCTGGAATGCGGACACCACCCACTCGTCCTCAAGATCAACTCGATGGTCTAAATAAATGTTTCTCTCTCTCTCTCTCTCCCCATGATACCTTCTTAGATGTTGAACAAAAGTTTTCTATATGAAGATTCTAGCGCAAGTCTGGTGTAGGTATGAGGCCTAAGTATTTATGTTGCTTAACTCGAATAAGTGCATCGCTGTTTATAATATATAAGAAGTCAAGAAAGTATTTCTTTCTAAATATAGACAGTAATACCTACTTGGTTGGGTTTAGTTGCATTTGCCAGTGGTCACACTATGCCCTAATTTTTCGTAAGACGAGGTCAAGTTCAGCCTCATCGTTCCTTGATTCTATTCTTCTGTATATTTCGCGATCATCTGCGAACATTCTTATTTGATTAGTAGCATCTCCAAGCAAATCATTAATGAAGACTAGGATGAAGAGGCACCCTAAAACGCTTCCCTCGGGTACCCATGAAGCTACAGAGCATAAACTAGATTGCACATGTCCTAGTTGTACATACTGCTGCTTTTGCGTAAGATAGGAACCAAGCCACCATATAAGTGCAGCGTTCTAGAAAGTAACAGTGATATTAAGTAATACCTTAGCATGAGACACCTTATCAAAATATTTTGCAAATTACAATATATTTTATCGGTTTGGCCAAAGGTATTAATTGTGCTGGAAAAATATGGCACTAGTTGAATAAGCTAGGTAACGGTAGTTAGCTATTTATTAAAACCATGTTTGTCTGGAAAAATTCAATTATTTACTGAATGTATGAATATTAAGTGCCTTGATAAAATAGGCTCAAGCAGTTTAGAACAAGTCGTTATCAGTGATTTAGGTCGGCAGTTGCCAGCACCGATAGTCGAACCACGTTCATGTATGGCCACGATCCCAGCGCGCTTCATAGCAGAGAGAAACAAGCCACTACTAATTAATGATAGAAAAACTAAAGTGAAATAATTGGATGCCCATTGGGCGCCGTTATACAGGATTGCATTAGGAGTTTGTGTCAGGTTCAGGGCTCTTTTTTGTATTGACGTGAAGCAGAATATTCAGAACACTCTCTTCAGTAATTGTTATATGCTGAATAGGAAGCCTGTCTGAATAATCGGGGAAGTTAGGCCGGGTACCATCATAAACCATAAAAAATCTAGATAAAAAGGAAAGCCTCTGCGCGCTCCTGGTTACATTCATGGACGTACGGCTTGGCTGGTGATTTCGGGAACCTCTGAACTGCTCTCCGCACCTTTCAGAAATTGCTTCAGCTTTATATTGCAGAAATTATCTTTAGAGGTTTTTACACTATGCTCGAGGTTGAATGCTCGAGGTGAATGCATCTGATTTCTTCTAAGTTTGGAAAGAGTGCGTATGCTTTCCGTTTCCGTTTAAGTTTACTTTTATCGTGTATTATCTCGCGTTCTGCAGTGGACATCGACATAGGCTGATGATGATGATCTCGCGAGGTATCCAGGGGTTTTTCCTTTTCTTGCATTCTTATAATGCTTAGGGATAAATTTTTGTGTGCGAATTTCTATCATGTCATGAAAAACTCACAGTTCTTCATCACTGCCGGATTATTTGTACAGATCCAGAAAAGTATAACAGGACTGTTCCAAGTGTTCCAATTGGAGCACTGCACGGGCCGATTTTTTCAGCCCGGGCCCGGCCCGGGCCCGTTTTTACGTTGGGCTGCCGCCCGAGCCCGACCAAACGTTTTATGGCGAGATTCGGGCCCGGCGCGGGCCCAAAAATACTCTACGTGACCCGCCCGGCCCGGCCCGCCACCCCTTTGCCTTAGGCCCGAGCCCGGCCTGAGCCCGGCTCGATAACAGGCCCGAACCCGGCGCGAGACCGAAAAAAAATCACCGAAGGGCATTAAAAAAATAAAATAAAGAAGAGAATGAAATTAATTTATTCTTAAGGAATAAATAGATGACATATGCAAATATGAACACCATTTGAGCGGTCTGAACGCAAATAACAGCGCGCGAACTAGTACGAATGACCCTACCGAGCAGTATCGCCAGCAGTTTCTAACGGCGCGACCTTGATGCGGCACAATCCACTCCTATCACAGCGCAGCCACAGTAGTTTTCCACGTCGGGCGCCTCACTGCAAAGCACTGCGCCGCCCCCGCCGCTCGTCCCATTCAACCGTATTCTAGTACACTCTAGCCGAAGCGCAGCCACGACCGGTCGTGAGCGCAGCGCACGGATGGAGTAAATGGAGAAAGAAAGCTTCTCGTTCCTCCATGCTGAAGTGTAATGCACTGCTGCTAGGCGGCTGGTTGAGAATATGCGTGCAATCATGGATGGACGCAATGCCATATTTCAGCCGCGTGACGAATTATCCTATCTTACCAGTAATCGTTTTACCAATTCGCCTTTGAAAAATCAGCAAGTTGCGAACGCGCTTGCACCGTGCTGAAAGCATTAATTGCATTGATTTAGGTAAGGAATACAATGGTATTCTTTGGTGTGAGGTGACTTCGGTCTTTCTGGACGTTTACATTCTGTTCAAACTGCGCAAAGTACGATGGAAGAAGAAAAGGGAAGTACACAAGGGTAGCACTGCTAGCTTCCAGCTGCGCCGGGACAATAGGTTTTTCAGAGTCGAGACGCGCGAGGATAACTGGCTGCACGTTACGTGCACACCGCCAGAAAGTCCGAGCCCGGCCCGGGCCCGGGTCAAAAAGCACATGCCGTGCCCGAGCCCGTGAAAAAACTGCTCTTCCCGGCCCGGCCCGGCCCACGGGTTGAGCCGGGCCCCAGCTTTCGGGTAAGCCCGAGCCCGTACAGTGCTCTAGTTCCAATATAGCTAGATCATTTGCGGCTTCCAAGTTTAGAACCATAATTCTTTGGTGCTGGCGCGACAAAGTGGGAGAGAAATCTAAAGACATTGCCGCAATTATAGAGGCCTCTTGAGAAAGGCCCGTATGATCGAAAATTGGTCGTAGAGAAATTAAATAAGAAACCAAGGTGTTTTGGTTAGGAGAGGGGTAATGATGGGGCGAGGGTAAACAACGTGCAGAAATGACAAATTAGTGCTATGCATTCATTTGTCTACAGAACTCACTGGTGTTCAAAGAGGGATCGCTGTCTTATAAATAAAAAAAAATGAAAGATTACTGTGCCTTACCGTCCAAATTATCGTCGATTTATTCGAAGACCAACTGCATCAAAATTACGGAAAGCAAAAGTGGCCTATTTTTTTGAAGCTTCCGCAAGAACAACCTTCGCGCCAAATATTATGCTTGAAACAGAAAGGGCGTGCGTTAGGGTAATCTAGAAATATAGACGTTATCAACCCAAACTCACAAAAACCAATTGGCTCGCTGAAATAAAGCGGAATTCCAGATATTGACTAGCTCAAAACATTGAAAATACGTTTAGGGTTTGCGTCACATCCGCCAACTACGATGTGTACGCACCATCTACTTGTTGGCTGTTAAAAAACAATATCAAACAATTACCCGGTCCACATATGTGCCAATATTGCTATAATAGCATATGGGCTAGTCATACATGTATATAACCAACTTAGCCAAGGGAAAATTCGTTGCAGCTGGACATTAAAAGGGATACAAAGCGCGATTTGATTTTCAGCACTTCGAAGCGATCTCGACACCTCATGCTGGACGGTGTGGGAAACCACAGCGGTCTAAAGTCGCGCACGCACTTGCGGAAGTTTTCCGCAGGCACCTAGATGTAGACCAATAAAGTTTTTCAACCAATCAACCCAGATGTAGATATCCTTAGGCGGGTACTGAACACTGAGCTGTGCTTCGTGGTTACTCTCATGACTGAATGAGCTGACAATAAATGAGCTGACAGTGAATGAGCATGACAATAAACTGCATAAAATTTAGTATGCCACCCAAGAGAAACCAAATATCTATTTGTACTGCGTTCTTGCGGGCAGGCGCATTTTATTGGACTTGCGGATGCCCTCAATGTGCACAGAAGATACACTGTACCGGTAGCTGTTTGCTCCATGAAATATCTGCCACCAAGGCCGCAGCATGCTGACAATAACATATTGAGTGACGTCCTCGCATGTACCTTTCACATAACAGAACAAAGAAGCAAAGATGCATTTACAGGTTTTTCTTCTTTCACTTAAGTTACTCTGGGTACACTATGGTGCTGGATGTGCAACAAGAAATCTGCGAGGCTGAGTGGCTGTATGCTTTCACTCATGGCATCTGGCAAAGGTTTGGGGAGATATGGCTGAGTTAAGTGACATAGGCTGAGGAAACAGGTAACTCGGCACCGACTGGAGAACCATGCTGGCCTGCCCCGAACCTTAATTCTTTCTGAGGTGAACTTTCTTGCAAATAAAGAATGCATCAACTACGCGAAGAGGTAAAGCGTCTGGTTTAATAGCCACTGTTAACGTATTGCCTGCAGTCGTGTGGTATGAATACGTAGGTATGGTGATAAAAAAAGCTCGTTTGAATAAACGTTCCGTGTTGCGTATGCCCCCATCGATGTATACAGAAGCATAGTTTGACTGGCCGTTGCCATTTAGGATCAACATATGGTGTCCCTTATACGGTGCGTTGGCTTCTTGGGAGGCAGCATCACATGACGATGGGCAGGAACTATGCATTGAAGCTCTTGCGGGGTACCGGTGCGTAAGCTGGACAGCTGGATCAGCAGGCTGGGCTCGTAGCCGGAAAAGAATATCCTCCTTGTGGATCCCGGAAGGGTTTGCTACAGATGAAGTCGGAGTAACAAAATGAGGGCGGTAGTAACACGTGGGCCATTAAGTCTTAATTTTGTAGCATTGCCTTTTCTGATGATATCATTTTCATCCTTCTGGCGTGGGAGCGACGCTCCTCCCGCGCTATCGACGGGACAAGCCGGGTGTGAACGATGGAGAATAGGAGTGCCATAGAGCTGGAAGGCATTGCCAGCATTGCTATAGAAAATTGTGTAGCCGTGAGTGCCCTTACGCGTGGAGCAGGTGAGGGGTACTGACAGCGTGTTACTGGGCTCGCGCGCTGTAACAGGCTGCACACTAACACCGACATATTTTCTATCGGTTACGCGAACACAATTCTGTGGTATGGGCGGGTATAGGCATGAGAGTTCTAATACAACACATCCTTTGCCCCTTTGCGTAACATATTGTTACGCCGCGCGGTGGAGCCGAAGAAGAGGAGATAGAAGAACTGCGCGTGTGTTAGAGAATGCCTGACTGCCTGCGATCCCGTCTCTATGCCCCATCGATCATCTTGTAAATAAAGAAATCTCATCCGTAACAATATTACAGTAGTTGGATTCCCGTCTCGCCTGGTTTGGGGTCTGTTCAATACAGAAGAAAACTTATACGGAGCTGAGATTAGAACAAGCATCTTTGAGCTGATAGGCGGATTCTCTACTGACCGAATCACATATGGAGACATACATACAACCAATCATTATGAATTTTATGCTTTGCGCAGCACAGATTTTCCCTGTGAGTGCAATCTCGCTAATTTTCTCTCTTGTTTTCAATGTAACACCTATTATTCCAATCGCAGCAACTACGATACAGCGAAGGGTTGACTAAGCGCTGCACGTCAGCCCTTACACAATTATCAAGCGGCGGTCTTTGCTCGTAGCAAAAGTTTGGCGGCATCCCAGAGATTACAGCACAACGTTCCTATGCGAGTGCCCTAAGAATTTACCAATTACTGGTGCCTTCGCTAAGACACATGAATCGAAGATGATTGGTCCAGAAATACAACCGCATTCACAATCTCATTCTTCGAGCCTTTCCCTGTGTGCCCTTTCATTGTAAGTTTGCGCTTCCCGGCGTTTATTCTGAGCTTCCAGTTCATTCGACGCAGTTCATGTTGGAACACTCTTTAGATGCGCGTTTCATTGTGTTTATTGATCACGTACCACCACATAACGAAACTTTGATCAGTTGAGAGGGAAACAGCGCAAAAAAAAAGAAAAAACACGACAAGGAGACAAGAAGGGAGACGCACACCAGCGCTGACTCACGACTGAATTCTTTATTCAGAAAGGAACACATATATACCAAAAGAAAAAGAAAAAAAGAAAGAAAAGAAGGGGTATATCACTGCGCATGGGCCAAAAATAGACACCGATTAGATTTGGATTTCCCGCGTATCATGACGGTTCCTTAAATATGTTAGTTCTGCCTCAGACAAGGCCTCAGACGGAGTGCTGACGCACGACGCACCATTCCTTGCAATGGCAGCAGCCTCAAAGATTTCTCGGGCCCACGCGTCATGTTAGCGTTTGCGGATCATGCACTGCGAAAAGTCAAGTCCCGGATTACGGCATAGATCACAAACACTGTAGTGTAAGGCCAAGTTGCTGCCAGTACCGGAGCGAAGGCTGTAGGCATGTCCTCTTAAGCGATCGTTTAGGCAACGAGCATTCTGTCCAATGTAGGAGCGTCCACAGGGGAGAGGCACCTCGTACACCACGCCTGCTTTGCACTGGACGAATGGTGTGGCATGGTTCTTTTTACACGCTGGCTGTTCGGATTTCTCCTGGTTGACCTGACGACAAAGTCGACCTAGCTTGTTAGGCGCGGACAAAGCTGCACGAACACCTGCACGCTGCGCGATTCTCTTTATGCTGTGGGAGACGCCATGAATGTAGGGTATGATGGCATACCTGCTTCTGCCGCCGTCTGGCTGCTTCACGGGCGACAGTTTTGCACACATTTTAAGAAGTTTTTCCGCGACGCCGGTGAGGAGTGAATGGAGATTTTCAGAAATTTGTCGCTTTACGTAACAGTGTCAACTCCTTCCTTTAGTATGTTTCGGTTATAAAGTCGATCAAGCTGCTAACAAATATTCAATGGATATTATGAAATCTGATATGAATTCATAGCAAGGTAAGCATAGATCTGCGGACTTTTGGTTTTACTGGACTTCGAAATGCAAATTGCGCAGCGTCTAGAACGTCCGATATAATTGTTATCATAATGAAGTTCGTCGCTAATGTCTTCAAATTGTTCATTAGGCAGGTAGGAAAAAGCATTGAGGGCGATGCACGCATAGAAAAGCGACACTATGGAACTATAATTCAATGCCAACCACTGTGTTTTGATGTTGTAATTCACGTCATCTATTCCAGGCGTCAAACATGCATCCAATAGCCATTGTGAGGATGAACGGTCCAGAGGTTCGGCTAGAGCTCTAATTTATGAGCCACTGCGGTTTCCGAACAATGACTGTGTGACGATCGCTGCATGCGCAGCTAGTATAAACGTCGCATTATCTTATATTGCAAGACATTATCGAAACATTTGGATGGATGAGAAAAGGTCGCGTTGTCGCATCGCAAGATATGTCCAGTCGTCCTGAGGATGTTCATGAGAGTGGCTTGTTGGTACATGGTTATACTTGGAATGCCAGCAAACTTGGAAGTAGAAAAAATCGAGAAGAAGAAATAGACAAAGTGACAGGAAGGTGGCTTCTTTTCTTCTTCTTTCTCCTTCTCGATTTGTTCTACTTCCAAGTTTGCTGGCATTCCAAGTATGTCCTGAGGATGGTTTATTTATATCCCCACATTTAGACACAAGCAGGTGAAAGAACAAAGGAACACATTCTCATCATGACTGCACCCATGCACGTGATAATAAAAGCAATTTACCGGTTGTCAAACTGCCGGTAATCCACTGCATTGAGAAAGGAAGTTTAATTGCCACGTTACTGCAGGAAGATGACAAACTCTCAAAAATAAACCGTGATCACGGCATAATTGCTTATTCATACCTCGAAATATTACCTTCAGACGAAGAGATATACAGGTTAAAATATATAACCATTCATCGTATACTATTATTCAACTGTAGCCGTTAAATAAAAATCCGAGTACATTCCCTCCTCAAATATAGGAAAAATTCCACTTATTAGCAAAAAAAAATATGATAGAGAGAAACATTCCGCAGGAGATGTGGTATCGGTGTTTTAAAATGTGCACACGCGCACAATTTTTAGCCTTTTTCCGGTTGCACCTGCTAACAGCTGTTAATTGTTATCCTTCGGCGCGAGGTGCGCTTGTAGGTATCAGCACAATCTCAATTGGGAACGCCGATTACATCTAATGTCTGTGTTGTCGCCGCACCTAGTGTAATTATATCGCACGGGCGACGCATATATTTTTGTTTGTTCCAGAAGGCACACGAGCACAAGCAATTTCACTTAAATCTTCGACCAGTTGTTTTCAAATAGCCGACACGCTTGACCGGGAGATGAAAGCTGCGATGATCACTGACTTTTGCTCACGCTATCGTTGTGCTTTGAGTATAACTTATTTTATTGCGCACGAGTTTCTCCAATAAAGATTTAGTAACCTGAATCACGGTTTGTGCCTGTCTGCTGCGTCATCATCACTAAAACGCGACAATGTTGTTACGGGGAGTATTTATTAACCGTAAACGTCTAGCGCTTGTCTAGTCAAGACGGCATGGAGCGCACAGGTTCCAGCAGGTTTCAGTCCGACAAGAGAGCCTCTGACCCAGCCCCCCTACAATTTCTTTGTCTTTGCCATTGCTCGTGACTTTATCCCCGGCTGATGAAGCACCGTGCCGGTGCTTGTTGTGGTCAAAATGGGTTATCACAGTTGGAAAGTGTGAGGCGGGAAACATGTACGATGTCACTTCGTGGTGTGGCAGTCGATGAGGTAGATGCCATGGGAGATATCTCATAGGTGACAGGAGTCACCTGGCGCAGCAAGCGGTAGGGCCCGACGTACCGCGACATTAACTTTTCACAGAGGCCGACACGACGAGATGGGAGCCAGAGAAGGACGAGAGAGCCCGCTTAAAAATTAGTATCCCGGTGTCGACGATCGTAGATGGCCTTTTGTGTGGTCTGTGATGACGAGAGCCGAGTGCGGGCTACTGTGCGCGTGACGAGCGCACGCGTGATGGCATCTTGCGCATAGGAATTCGTGGGCGTGGAGGCCGGATCAGAAGGGAGCAAGGTGTCAAAGGGTAGTAAGGAATGGCGTCCAAAGAGAAGATAGAAGGGTGAGTAGCCGGCAGTTTCATGACGCAATGAGTTGTATGCAAATGTGACGAATGGGAGCGCGACGTCCCAATCGTGGTGGTCATCGGAAACGTACATGGAAAGCATGTCGGTCAGTGTACGGTTTAGGCGTTCGGTGAGTCCATTGGTTTGAGGGTTATATGAGGTCGTGAAGTTGTGATGAGTAGCACATGATCGAAGTAGATCGTCAACCACACGAGACAGGAAGCAGCGACCGCGATCTGTGAGTAGGTGACGTGGAGCACCATGTTGGAGGATGACGTCGTACAGTAGGAAGCCGGCTACGTCTGTGGCGCAGCTGGTTGGCAACGCTCGAGTAATTGCAAATCGAGTGGTATAATCCATAGGGACTGCAATCCATTTGTTGCCTTTCGTGGAAATTGGAAAGGGACCGAGCAAGTCCAGGCGCACTCGATAAAACGGCTCGGTTGGAACGTCAATTGGCTGAAGGAGACCAGTAGGTTGCGTCGCAGGTTTCTTGCGACGCTGACATAGGTCACAAGATGTTACGTAGCGGCGAACGGACCGATAAAGGCCCTTCCAGAAAAAACGTCGTCGTATGAAATCATGAGTTCTGGAGACGTCTAAGTGCCCGGAAGTGGGAGCGTTATGAAACTGCACGAGGACATCCCTGAGCAGATGATGCGGGACAACGAGCAGCAGTTCTGCGCCATCGAGGTGCATGCTGCGGCGGTAAAGAACGTTATGCTGAAGTAAGAACATGTTGAGGGAAGGGTCGAGGGTGCCGGATTGCAGACGGTCAATAAGAGAGAGCAATGATGGATCTCTACGTTGTTCGTCGGCCACATAGATGAAATCTGTTATCGCCAAGACATAGGTGTCGGGGTCCATATGAGTGGAGTCGGATGGTTCAACGGGATGGCTGTAGAGGCAGTCGGCGTCATTGTGTAACTTGCCAGATTTGTACACTACTGAGAAAGTGTACTCCTGTATTCGAAATGCCCAACGGCCGAGCCTCCCTGTGGGGTCTTTAAGTGTTGAGAGTCAGCAGAGCGCATGATGGTCTGTGAGGACCACGAACAGCAGTTCATAGGTGACAGGAGTCACCTGGCGCAGCAAGCGGTAGGGCCCGACGTACCGCGACATTAACTTTTCACAGAGGCCGACACGACGAGATGGGAGCCAGAGAAGGACGAGAGAGCCCGCTTAAAAATTAGTATCCCGGTGTCGACGATCGTAGATGGCCTTTTGTGTGGTTGACCGATCTGGCCTTTGGACGCCATCCATATAGGTACGGACGGAATTTAGCGACAGCCCAGAGGAGAGCTAGGCACTCCCGCTCAGTAATGGTGTAATTCTTCTCCGACTGTGACAGAAGACGACTAGTATACGCTCTCACACGGTTGGCTTCGTTCTTTGTTTGGGCGAGGATAGCACCAATGCCATGACCGCTTGCGTTGGTGCGAAGTTCTGTTCTAGCAGCCGGGTCAAAATGAGCCAACATAGGTGGTGTAGTGAGGGCAGAAATCAACGACGCATAGGAAGACGCTTGGTCCGCGCCCCAAGAAAAGGCCGCATCCTTTTTGAGTAGGTCCATGAGGGGTCGAGCAATGTCCGCGAACTTGAGAACAAAGCGGCGAAAGTAGGAGCAAGCAATATTTTACGCACTATTTCTGTGCCTTCGTATTCATGTTTTACTCCTTGTACATTCTACAGCCTGTTTCTTCTGCGACGATTGTAGATATTTTTTACAGCGACGCTGTTCATGGCTGGGGTGCCGTGCATTTTTGTTCTGCGCGAGCAAAAACTCACACCACCCTCTCTTTGTCGCCGTTCCAACCGCCTGCGTGCCTAGTTTCCTGCCGCTTTCCTGTGGCGGCAACGCTGTCAAGACGTCACGCGTTTCTCCTGTCCGCATGTGGGCGGCTCCATCGTGCGTGTATATTAGTAAAGCCATAAAGACAAGCTACCGTTCTCCGTTTTCAATTTCACTTCTCTTGTCGTAATGGGAAGGCTGCGTGCAGTGCGTACTCCCGAGGAGCAGCGTGCCTAGGATGAGCGACGACGAGAACAAAGGCGACAATGTGATCGGCGGCGATCGAGAATAAATATCCTTGTGTGTGTTTGTGTGGGTGTGTATCGCCGATGATCAAGACCACCGATCAAGAATAAATGTGCTACCTTTTGTCGCGATCATGTGCACCACCGCCACTGCTCAAGACAATAAAACACGTTTGTACCTTCGATCAAAATCATCTGTCACCTCTGTGTCGTGTGCTTAACAGATTCGCTAGTCATTCACATTCACAGAGTTGAATGGCTCATGCTTTTTTTCTCCAAATGTTCCCATATGTTTTCACCTTGAAATAAGATTTTCCATTGCTCCTTTTATATTTATCACTGTCCCTACTAAGGTCTTGTATAAGATCGCAGTATCAATAAATAAAATTTCCGTTCTGATTGCCGGCGCACTATGCTCCATATTTTCACGGTTATATTCGCCTCCACTTCCTTTATTTGTTTTTCTCATTCACACCATCTTATGGGCTATTTTACCTTTTGTTTCTGGTGCTCGCTGCCATAATGGTGTTCTTAAGCAGGTGGGTCTCCAGCGAAGAGCATGAATGTCATTGGGGAAGTGGTGTGCTTCAACTTTTTCATTTGTTTTCTTCCACGTTTCCAGCATGCCGTGTATAAAAAGAAGTGAAATAAATTAGATGCTTTATCGAATTGCTTTTTTCCGATTCAGTAAAACATCGCTTCAGATGCACTCACATGCGTGTTCGATGTGCGTAATTGTTAAAGTGGTCAACAATCTTGGGATACTTCACACACTTTCTGGTTTCTATGTCAATGCGTGGCTGACTTGTTCTGCGCCAACAACTTCGGTGACTTAGGCATCCGTGGAATACTGGGTAGAAAATGGTTCCTGCGCCAAAGGAACCGGGTATAAAGTCAACCGTCGGAGTCACACTCAACAATAGTATGTGCCTTTGAGTATATGCTCCTCATTAAGGGGAAATGCCCGAATGTCCTTTAAGTAGTGCGCGAACACACCTTGTCACGATGATGGTGCATGTGAGTGCGATTGGAAGGGAAGCAATCTAGCAACACCACGTATTGCCGGGATGGCGATGGAGTGTGTCTTTATTCAACGGGCCTAATAGGCCGATGAGCCGTCCCTCTCTAAATAAAGCTTTACCATAGCATTTAACCGGTGCTTTCCCGTTAGTGCACATGTTAAGTTTATTTATGCGTCTAGAAAGGGTACATGCTCCCCCCCCCCTGGCAGTGATGGAAGTGGACGCTTCCGCAACTTCTACGTACTTGGCACCGCATTCTGCGGCACGATCGCAGAAGCTTAAAACTCAAATGAGTGATATAATCTATGATAGCACGGAAATGTAATCGGCGAGCGAAGAAGACTCTGAAAACAGCTTGGAAACCGTACTAAACCGCAAGGCGAACCAGATGAGCCTCAGGACTACTTCGCCTGCAAATACCACTAAAAGGCACAGCGCGACCTCTTGCAATGGCCCAAGCAATGGTTTTCATGCCGTAGGTTCCCTCCGGCAATCTCTGGCATCCGAATAGGCAAGATGTGCACCTTCAGTAAAACATCTTTGCCAAGTGAAATAACAAGTATAATTTTTGAAATTCGGGAGAACGTTACTGCTGTTGATGTGGTGCAGCCAACAGCGTTTAAAATCTTCCGTAAAGAGACCGATTTACCGGGATTCAAAAGCTCCCCTATATTCTAGTCGACAAAATACAGCAAAAAACGTCATGTGCGACGTAGACATAGCAATCACGAATGGACACTTGCATATCCGAGTCAAGGCAGCCACCCTTGATGCTACCACCATGCAGGTTTCTGGGATTGATAATTCGCGGTGTCTGAAAATTGTGTTTAGGGCGACACAATGGCACCTAATGTTTAGGCAGGCCATTTTTGCCACACCGTATAACTGTTATTTCCAGGTCCTCTTAACTGTCAGAAATGCCTTCCGCTGCGTCATTCCAGAGGTTGTTCTAGTAAGACGATAGTATGTGCACGCGGCACTACGTCCCAAATCAGGAAGGCTGGATAAGTGAGCGTATTTTGGTGCAGAAACTGCAAATGATGGCATGAAATCATGTAGTGAAATTGCCCACGAATCAACCAGGAGTAGGCTATTTCTAAGCAGACGCTTAGGTAAGACTGTATCCTTACGGAAGTTGTTGATTCAGTGAAAAACGATTCAGTGATTTTGTGAAAAGTCACAGGCCTGCGCAACATACGTAGCACAGTCACAACGTAAGCTGGAGACGCGGCTCTATAGGAACTTAATTTTCTGCACCAAGCAGTACACGGTATTCGCAGCGAATTCTCTTTTTGTCGTTTTAACAAGAACGATTTGAATCGTCCGCCCGGCGTCGATGGCGAGCTGTGGCTTGTACCGCAACACGTCGGGCTCTGCGCAGCGGTCTGCTGAACCCGACGTTGCATGGAAAGCTGCAGCCGCGCGCGTAGATCTACGATTCGCTTCTTCAGCAGAGGTTCGTAGCTTGCAAGAAGACGCCATATCGTGTACCGAAGAGTAAACGGCGGCATCCAGACTACGTGACTCACATGCCACATCCCATGGCCCGTGGCACGATGCGATGCTGTTGATGACGATGATGACCATGATGGTTTATTGGCGTCCACTTCGAAACGGAGTGGTGACAAATAGTCATCTAGCCTACTTGAGTTAGCCAGGTGCAGCTATAAGCAGCATGAAACTGCTATATGAACCTGCTACATGTCGGGACACCTGGTGGAATATAGCGCAACTGCAATGCAATGTTCGCGCGTATCGACGCTGTGCGGCGCGCATTTCACATCGCATGACAAATGGCACGATACGATGGTAATGAAAATGGTTATGGTGATTTAATGTCGTTTAATACGAAACGGTACTGTGACATAGAGTCAAGTAGCTTGCTTGATTTAATCAGGCATGCTATACATGTTTGTCTTTCTTGCATTTTTGTATACATCTCCTTCTTTTTCTTTAAATGTTCTCTGTCTACTTTGTACATCTACGTATGCAACTACTACATGGCGCGCCACCTGGTATATTATTAGGCCACTGCGATATAAAGTGCGCCGTAATGACGCTAAATACGCGGTGCGGATGGGCCGCGCTTCAAAGTAGATTGGCATCCCCTTTGAAACAAAGCTGTGGAAAACAGGCAGCTAGCCAGCTAATGATGATGATTATTATCATTTATTTCGTATCCCCTTTGAAATACGGCGGGGATATATATTATCAAAGAAATTCGCACAACGTTTAACTCACAATAAAAATACCATTGTTTTACTGACATTTCGGCCACTGGTCCGGCCTTAATCGGAGTGCATGAGATTACACAAGACGTTTATTCCCAAGGTGTCGGAAAGTCACGTGGAAAGGACATGTTGCTCCAAACAAAGTCTAAGGAAGAAAATATATAAAAATAAAACTAACCAACTAAAACACACGCGAAATGCGAAAACACCCGTGTACTTAGATTTCGGTGCACGTTAAAGAAACCAAGTTGGTCCAAATTTTCGGAGTCTCCCACTACGGCGTGCCTCATAATCAGATCGTGGTTTTGGCACGTAAAACCCCATATTTTTTTAAAAATAAAACACACGTTTTTTTTTTTTAACGAGGGACTAACAGATGGACAGAGCACCACACGTGGATGGCTGCGACGAGTCAGGGAGGTGGAAGCGTTGTCCCCACCGTCAAAGAAGCGAAAAAAAAAACACGAAAAAAAATTCGTTTCCACGGTGGCGGAATGGGGGAAAGGGAAACCAAAAACATATGTGACACATGTGAGTGGCTGTGATGAGCCGCCCCTAAGGCAGCGCGTTCCCCAGTTCCGAGAGACCACCATCGTTTAAGACAAGAAGACGACACTCTGCCGCAGAAGGGGGCATGCGACACAATAGCGTCGCCAGAGTGAAAAATAGAGAGGATATGGGGACGTGTCAGCACGAAGAAAGACCGTTTTACATGAGTCGCGGTTGGACTACAATGAATTTCTTTCGGCTGGAACCACATTGTTCTAATCAGAAGGCAAGCACGCCAGTTTCCCGGTGCTTTCGTTAATACCCGAGGCGGTGGTATTAACTTAAATATAAGATAGAACTTCCCGATCGTGGTGCGAGTGAAAGTGTGATTCATATATTGTCGATTTTAAGTCATTGAAAGAGTGACCGGGAAGGTTGACATGGTTGGATACGAGAAGGTTCAAAAGAGATTTTGTGTGCGACCAGTGGTTATTAAATCGTATCCTGAAAGGTTTCTCTTTCTGACCACTATACTGTTGATCACAAGTTCTGCATTCAAGAAGGTAGATCACATTGGCGCTGTAACATGTAAAGTTTCCTTTTATTTGAACAGAGAAGTTGGACGCGGTACTGATTGCTTTCTGTGTTGTCCTCGTGTAAGGACAAACCTGGCAACGGTATTTGTTGCAAGGCAGATAGCCTGTGCCACGGCTTGGATTTAAGATTGACTTTGTCAACGTATCGTGTAAATTTTTATTTTTCCCATACGACGCGGGGCGGTTCTACAAATATGCTCTTAAGATCGCTTTGTGCAAGGATATTATGGTGCTTTCTAAGAATAGCTGAAACCTTCGGCCCCGACGCAGAGTGGGTAAGGATTAAATTTGTGCATTCTTCACTATTAGGGGGTTTAGCTTTAGGTATGTCGGCACGGTTGAGCTTGCCAGCTCTGTTTACAGCGTCATTAATTTTCAGCTCCGGGTATTTCTGCTTTAGAAGGGCGTCTTTGATTAGCGCGCAAGTAGCACTGAAATCTTTGTTTGAACATATACGCCTAAAGCGGTGGGCTTGGTTGCACGGAATGCCCGTCCTACTGTGTCCGACGTGACCGCTATAGAAATGCAAATACTGGTGGGTGTGCGTTGGCTGCCTGTAATGTTTGGTAGTAAATCTGCCTCCAGACAGTGAGACGCTTACATCCAGAAAGTTAACACTGTCCTGCGAGTAGTGGTGAGAGCAGGAAATAGTGGGATGAGCATGATTGAAATTACTTATATATTTTAAGAGATCCGTTTCCCGCTGTGGCCAAATCTTGAAGATGTCATCGATAAAACGCTTGTAGCAGAGTTGCTTTTAGCTGCGAGACGCGAATACTCTTCGACTACCGGCCCCACGGGCCACGTCGGGCAAAACTGCTGAGATGATTCACCACACGCACATGGTTACAGCAGCGCCAACCAAATGGAAGAAGGTTCCTTCCGATGCATACACGAACAAACTTCGCAAGAATGCCGGACAAGGCGCTGCCAAGAATTGTTATGTATGACTGTTCCCTACATACAGTGGTAAGACGGCCCGTTTCCCAGTCTCGAGGACTTTCTTAAAACTCAGGAAATTATAAGGCAAACGCATCCGCTGCGAATGGCACGCTTCCGCCCTTGGACGTTATTTGAACGTCTCGGTTGTTAATAAAGGCCTAATAATTAATGGAAAGCAAGCCACATCGTAAATGTCCATTAATAACAAAATCAAATGGGAGAACGTTCTTAAAAATGCATCGGTTAGAGTTAGTTTCAAACATTATAGATCACTACAAAACAAACGTGGAGTTGCTACGTACACAGGAGAAATTACTCAAACAGAACCTAACTTGCGAAGAGTCATTAGAAATAGTTTGTTTGCTATTAATTCGATAAGATGTCAGCACTCTCAAAACACAAAGCCAGGATATCTTCTCGCGACAATGTTGGTCCTCACGACATCCGCTTAGGATCAATACATGATATGGCTCCCATACAAGCACCCTTACATAACAACAACAAAATGATTGATAGCGTTGTCGACCTTTCTAGTATTGAACTTACCGAAGCCAAGCTTAGCCACCTCTCAAAAGGTTTGAATTTTTGCCCGGCCACTGGCGGCTTTAGTGAATTTCAGCTTCTTAAAGATTTAGACAACATTGCAAGACATTTGAGAGTTCGGGAATGTTTTCATGGCCATCCTACTCAGAGAAAAGACACCATGCGCTACCTAGCGGTAAGCACTGGACTCCTCCTACACAGCGCGACAAGTGTCTGGATATATATATTCGAGCAGTACAACGCGATCAGGCGTACAAAGAACAGGTTCTCTTTAAAAAAAGGGCACGGAATTAATTAAACAGCAAGCAAGATCTTGTAATTAAACCTGCCCACAAAGGAGGTGCAATAGTGATGGTGAACAAAAATGACTATGTTAAGGAGACCAACAGACAACTAGATGACTGTTCATTCTATCAAACACTAACTGATGATCCTACTAAAGATTTTAAACTTGAGCTCAAGAATAGAATCACCGAACTTGTAGAGGATAAGAAGATGGATACAACATTCGGAAACTATCTAATACAACTCAGTCCCGTAGCGGGAATATTTGATCTCTTACCCAAGATTCATAAAGAAAACAACCCAGGCCGACAAATTGTTTTTGGTGTAGGCACTGTCACGGCATACATATCACGCTACGTTGACAGCTTAATTCACGCAATACCAAGTATATTTTCGTCTTTTGTGAAGGATACCAACCGTTTTCTTTCTGGTATCATAGAATTAGAAGTAAAGCTTACCTTTACACTCGATGTTAGTTCTCTGCACACAAATATCCCTCATTATGATGGGATATGGGCGGTGCTATCAGCATATATAGACTCCCTAGTCGTCTAGCACAGATAAACTTGTCTGTTCAAATAAAATAAAACTTTACATGTCACTCCACCAATGTGTTCTACCTTCTTGAATGTACAATTTGTCATCAACAGTACATTGGTGAGGGAGAAACACCTTTCAGGTTATGATTTAATAACCACAAGTCACATACAAAATCTCATTTGAATCTTCCCGTATCCAAACATGTCAACCTTCCCGGTCACTCTTTCAATGACTTAAAAGCGACAATATTAGAATCAGGCTTTCGCTCACACCACAACTGAGAAATTCGGGAGTTCTAGCTTATCTCTTAGTTTAATACCACCGCCTGGGGTATTAATGAAAGCACTGGGAAACTGACGTGCTTGCCTTCTGATTAGAAAGATGTGGTTATAGCCGAAAGTATATTCCTTGTATTCTAAGTGCGACGCATGTAAAACGGCCTTGCATCGTGCTGACACGTCTACATATCCTCTATCTTTTTCACTCTGGAGCCGTATTGTGTCGCATGCCCCGTTCGCACGGCATGTCTGCGGTAGAGTTTCATCTTCTCATCTTAAACGATAGTGGTCCCTCAAAACTGGGGAACGCGCTGCCTTAGGGGCGGCTCATCACAGCCACCCACATGTTTGTTCCCCCTTTCTCCCTTTCGCCACCGTGGAAACAACTTTTTTTCGTAGTTTTTTTTTTCGCTTCTTTGACAGTGAGGACAACGCCTCCACCTCTGTGACTCCATGCATTCGTACCAACTCGCCCAATTGTCGGTGCTACTCATCGCAGCCATCCACGTGCGGTTCTCTTTCCATCTGTTAGTCCCTCGTAAAAAAACAAAACAAAAAAACAAAAAAAACTTGTGTTTTAGTTGTTTATTTTTATTTTTTATATATTTCCCTCTCTGTGGAGCCACATGTTCTTTGTCACATGTCCAACCACACGTTCTATATTATATATATTGTGAAGATGAAGTGAACTTGGCCTCGGGCGCTTGCAAAGCGGGCGCGGTGGAAAAAGAAGACAACGGGGCAGAACATAGAACAGCCGGCCCAGGAAAAGGTGCTGTCTGTGTCTCATTCATTACAATGGCGCAGCCGACGAAAGCCCCGTCTTAAGGCGCCCTAGCCTTCAGCACCGTGCTGCGGAGGCCTTTCGTCCTCCGGCATCTCGCCGTCCAGGGTCCGTCCAGGGCGAGGGAACGCCGTCAACGCTTCCCTTGGCATGGCTGCCGTACCTAGGACTACCTTGATCCCCGAGCTGCCAAGGCACGCCGTTCAAGCTGCCTTGGACATGGATTCTCGCCATCCTGGGTGCCTGCTGCGGCTAGGGAACGCCGTCCACGCTTCCCATGCCCTGGATCTCTGCCCTAGAGCACTGCACGGGCTCGGGCTTACCCGAAAGCCTGGGCCCGGCCCGGCCCTCGGGCCGGGCCGGGCCGGGTAGAGCAGTTTTTTCACGGGCTCGGGCCGGGCTCGGGCACGGCGTGTGCTTTTTGACCCAGGCCGGGCTCGGGTTTTTTGACGCGGGCCCGGGCCGGGCTCGGGCTTTCTCGTGGTGTGCATGTAACGTGCAGCGACTTATTCTCGGGCGTCTCAACTCTGAAAAACATGTATTTTTCGGTCTCGGGCCGGGTTCGGGCCAGTTTCGAGCCGGGCTCGGGCCGGGCTCGGGCCTAAGCTAAAGGGGTAGCGGGCCGGGCGGGTAACGTAGCTTATTTCCGGGCCCGGGCCGGGCCCGGGTCTCGCCATAAATGTTTTGATCGGGCTCGGGCGGGCCGCCCAACGTAAAAACGGGCCCGGGCCGGCCTCGGGCTGAAAAAATCGGCCCGTGCAGTGCTCTACTCTGCCCCACGACACCATCGACAACTACGCCAGCAAGGGATGCCGTTCACGCCCCCCTGGCCATGCTTCCAGCTACAGTGAGTACCGCGACTGCCACCAGCCTTGGCTCAACGGATGCCATGCACGCTCCCTTGGCCACTGGTCTGGTTGGCCCGAGTACTGCGGCCGCTGCCGCCGCATCAGGGTGCGTGGATTCCGCCCCTGGCTCAACGGGCGGCTCAGCCGGAAGCTTGTCCGACGCCATGCGAGCCATCTCGCTGCTGTCACAGCAGCTGGACTACTTAGTTTCAGCCACTTCCGGTTTCCCTCTAGCAGCCTTCCCACCACCTGCTGCATCGGAACTACCAGAGTTCCACGGATTTCCGAGTGACCCTATTCTCTGGGTGGCAGAATAGGCACATTTCACAGCACATCAACTATAAAACAAATATGTGGTCGAAAGACCGTGTCAAACGTTTGTTTTTCGCTGCGCGATGGGTGATAACAACGCTTTATCCGCACGCGCTCTCATATACAGATGGCGTCAAGTAAATACCGCAGCAGGCAACTGCGCGATAAACTGTTAGCAGGGAGTGCACCCGCTGTGGTGGATGAGTTAGCTAAGGCGTTGCGGCGAAATGCAAAAACGCCTTTATGCTTGCGTTGTAGTGCACGGTAACGAACCTTAAGTTGTCCAAATTAACCCGGAGCCCTCCACAACGGCGTGCCTCATAATCAGAAGTGGTTTTGGCACGTAAAACCCCAGAAAGAAGAAGGAGGGAGTGCGTCTGCTAGCTGCGACGGACACCGGCGGCGGACAACATCGCCAACGGAAACGGCTATTGGAACGAGTCCACAACAGCCTACGTTGTAAAATGACAAGCAAAATAAATTTGCCGCCGGCACGCTGAAACGCAGTGACATCCAGGCACGGTCTGCAGACTGGATACAAAAACACGTTGGGTGCCAGAATGTGGGTTCAGCTTGGCGTTTCCCATGTGTATTGTGAAGCAGGGCAGGTAAGACACACAGTATAACACGGTTTACTGACATATAAGGAGCTACCGCCCATTGGCGATACAACAACCGGAGGCATGCAGGTCTCATATTTCTATGCTCACATGACACTAGCATGCAAGTCCTTGAGGCGTCCACCAGGCGGTGTGCTACGCTGCAGTGTGAAACACTGTTAGGCCCATAATTTGTTTGACGGCGCTTATTTGAGAGGTCATATCGAGCACACTAGTAAATTTTCAGTTCAATAGTTGTTCAATTCAGCGTGTCTACACTTGAATATTGTTTCATGTGATTGCAAGTATGGCAAATGACTGAGCTAGTATTATGAAGCTTAAGCTGCCATATTATAAAAGAAAGTTACAAAAACAAATGTTTTGACCACGGGAAAGTGGAGCTGTTGTAAATTTTATTTCCCAGGAGGAGAAAGTTATGTTCAAGGTTGCCAACGGCTAGAAGTTATTAAAACCAGCCTACAGGACTCGGGAATTTTATAAGGCACGGGAAAAACATTTTACTGCGATAGCAATTATATGGACACTCCAAGCGCATTTTTGTCGTCGCCATCGTAGTGATTTTCCATATAAAGGTGCGGGTTTGACGGCCTTTCCAAGCAGTCTTAACTTTCTTCAACTGGACGGCAAAGGGCCTACTCATGAGGAAGTAGTTGGATCCTGTGTACACTAAAGCGGTGACTACATGACCGTCGAGAAGCGCGTCGACGTCGGTGGTCCTTTGTCTTCCGTTGGAGTTCGGTCTTGGCGTCGGACCACGGCTGCGTCGCGTTAACCTGTGGCTCGTACGTCGCGTCGTCTGCTCTTCTTTTGGCGGCGTATTCATGGCTTCCAGGTTCGTCGGCATGGCGGCCTGTCGTTGCTATGTCGTCGAGATGGTGTTTTCGGCGTCTTCTTCAGCGGCGGAGAATTTGCGTCACGTCCATCGGTTGCTGCTTTTAGTTTTCTGGATATAGGCATGCGGGCCGGCCACCCGCTAGACCAGTGTATGACCGGCGCTGCGGTGACACGTGCGTTCTGGTAATGGCGAACGGGAAGCGGCGTAGGTCATCGCTTCCGGCTCGAGCTGCGGCGATTCCGGCTGCACTATGAGTGATTGCTGAACTACTTTTTATTGCGATAGCAATTATATGGACACTCCAAACGCATTTTTGCCGTCGCCGTCGGGGAGGGTCCGTTCTGCTATCTTGAAAGCGATCTGCGGGTGTGGCGGAAGTGTGCGCCCGCGAGAGCCTCAACTTCAAAGCGATCTGCGATGGACCAAAGTGCATTCGCAGAGTGCCGGTAGCTTCGTATCAGTGTTGCACACGTTCCTCAAAAACACGAACGAAAGCTCGTTCCTTCCAAATATTGAAAGGAGTTCCTGCTACAAGTTCCTTTAATGCGAATGGAACGCGTGCCAGTTATACTACGAACATTGTAACATGTCGTTACATTAACGTTGCATTAAATTTTTAAAATTAAAATATAGTGTCGAATAATCCTGATGGCGAAATAAAGTGAGCAATTTAAAACTCACATTGAACTACGTATATTATAAGAAATGGAACATCGCCGACAGCAGATTATCTGGAGATAAGAAGAATAGAAAGAAACGCTCCTAGACGAATTTGTTCAGGGAGCACCGCACATACTCCAGACATGTCTAACTGCAACTTTGGTGCTCTTCTATTACAAGTGCAACACATATGGCACCTTCCAATTCGGTCTTCAAATGTGCAATCTGGATACTGCGCTTCAGATGTGCAAATCGAAAGCTACTCACATGCATCGAAATTTTTAAATTTCTTGCACAAGAAACTGCATCGAAAGAAACAGTCCATAGGAATTTAATGAATGCTGAATAAATATTGCAGTATGAGCGGAAGAAAAATGTCCACTATACATATTCGCAACTCACTGAAGTCCTTTGTTTGAACTCGGCATGAGTTGCATTTAGATGTTGGTATCCGACAGACGAACCCGTTTCTTCGTCAGCACTTCGTTGGCAGTGTTGAAGAGCCGTTCCACCAAAGCGCTTGAGGGTACTGCCATGTTGTACTTGAGGAAAAGTTGGTTCAGTCCCTCTAAGTTCTTCTTCTGTGACAGCGGGTAGTCAACTGGTACCAGCAGTTACCGCGACAGCTCATCCTGTTCCTCGGCTGGAAGGGTTTCATGCCGAAACGTAAAGAGAGAGAGCATACATAGAAAGGCAGGGAGGTTAACCAGAGGTAGTTCCGGTTGGCTACCCTGCACGGTGAGAAGGAGTAGGGGGACAAAAAGAGAAAGACAGTGGAAGGGGCGACAGAGAGAAAGAGAGACGAGCACAAACAAACCGCGTACACTATAGAGCGGTAGGAGGCGGCGTTCTTAAAATCTATCGTGAAGGCCCGTAGACCGCAGGAACATTAGTAACGCGAGTAAGGCCTTCAGTGCGGATGTTCGTTCGGAGCACTGGCCGCCATCTTCGAGATAGAAACATCTGCGCTGGCTGGTTTGGTCACCTCAGCCAACTCTGTCTTTATGTTTATGGTCTACAGGAGGGGGCGTCACGTGACAATTCCGAAGCCTAGTCATAAAAAAATATAGCGGGGAACTCACGAAAAAAATTCATCATAGTCACGTTAGAGGCAAGCGGTAGTTGTTTGCGCCTCACGCAGTCGCCAATCCGCCCTGCATAATGTGCTGCGTATGTGCGTGCTTCTGTTCAATGCCGTGGAGCGTTTACAGATGGAACGCCGTTCTTACTGTCGTTCCTTCGTAAACTTAATGAGTTACCGTTACAGTTGCACCTCCCCTTATTGGAACGGTCGCGTTCCTCCATTCCTCCCAAAAGGAACTAGTTCCAGGAACGCCGTTCCTTGGAACGCCGTTCCGTACAACACTGCTTTGTATGCGCTGTGCTTTCGACGTTTAGTTTGCGTTGAAGCGAGAGCCAGCGCGAAGGTCAATTTGCTCACTGCCGATAGCGCGCTTTTTCACGCCAGCGTTTTGACGAGCTCCCGCGGTCATCGAGCGAGATGTGTTCATCTTTACCTGTGCATGCGTGACACCGTAATTGTTTATTTATTTAGTAAGCAAATATTTACAATTTCATACGGCCGATAAAACAGTACTATCCTTATTTCTTATAGCTGTCTACTAGTTTGCTATCGCAATCGATACTTCGCCTTTCGGGCAGAACTGCGACCTTTTTTATTTAGTAAGCACACATCTCTCACCGTTTTTAGCAGTATGAACCAAAAAGAAAGTACAATATTGCAATATTTGTTAATTTTTATTCGCTTATAAAGATATATACCCCAGTTTCTACTCACTGACATAGCAAACGAGAGCTTACCAAATAAGAGAAAAAATATACGGATGGAGATCTTTCAAAAATTTATCACTATATATAACTGTGACAGGCATCTAGCGAAACGAAATCAAATACGATATCTATTCACACAAACACGAAAACTTGGGCACATGTGTGCGAAGCTAATGTTAAGCTCGTCTAGGGTACCAATTTGCTTAAACAATGATTTTATTTGAATTATTTGAGCGATTATGCTGCAGAGAGTGCAGTTTATAGGAAGTGCATAATTCCTCGGCATACGAAATACACTATTTGTTATCCTTGCTGTAGTGTGTTGCTTTGTCTGAAAGAGTTGTGAGGTTACTAAGACGAGGCTAATCTATCAAAGAATAGCTGTTTACCAATGAATAGCATAAAGATACGGCTTGAATTTTTATTCAATATCCGCTGCTGTTTGCGATTTAACATATAGTGACGATCACTGCTCTTGCAGCTCTTAGCCTGGTGTTCATGTATCTTTTAAGTCACTTTGAATAAATTTTAGTTTACGTTTGTATCGCAAAAGTAATAAAAAAGCGAAATCCAAGAAATTATCCTCTAATGGGATCATAAAAAACAATCGGGGAAACCATCAAGCACATCACGTCAGTTATTCTAGGCATCAAACGTGATGAGAATACCGATTGTATCCTCCAACATTTATCAAGATGGCTATGCCTATTCACGGCCAGTTACTGCAGAGAATTACGACTGTGTCAGCGGCTGCATCAAGTTATGAAGCTAGGGCCTCACATTTATCTACACTGAAGCACAGTTGTTCACTCTGGAGATCAAGCAGATCATTTCAGTCTGCGCCTGCTATTTGGATCAAGCGACTCGCTTGTCGCCTCTCTCTAGTGTTCTTACGGATTGTTCTTACGGGTTGAAAGTTCTAGAAACTGGTTTGCTGAATCCGTTGCGGTAAGTTTCCACATGCACTAAAGAATCCTGTAATCTTACAGAGAACATCCAAGTTTATTTACGAAAATCACAATAACTGAACCTTGCCGATGTTCAAAACGCTGTCATTGTTGGGCTCCGAGTTTAGGAAAAATATTATTATTAGAGTGTGCCATCTCTTGTAGTCCCACTTCCGTTTTCAGAACAGGGGTATATTTTCAGTGGTAGGAATTCCAATTTCTCGCCGCACTCCAAAAGATAGATGAAATGTTGTAATGTTTTTCTATAGGCATGCCTTTCGTGTTATGCACTGGTTAATTTATACTTCGTTGTCCTTCGTACCTTTTTAGAAATTTTAGTTTACGTTTGTATAGTATATAATTTATTCGCTTTATTACTCTCATTCTTAAATTGTACACGTGTATTGTTCCTAATTACTTGCTATGTTCACTTTATTACTTTGTGCTCATTGCAATATCGCTAATAATGTGTTAAACTTTTATGGATGGGTGCTTTCTATAGTTTCGGTATTGAGTAGGAATGTTTTGGCTAAATGTCTTCGGGCATCTGTGAATGCCGTAATGGTGGTTTAGAGCAGGGATAAACGATGACGAATAACTTTGGTACACGCCTTACGTTTTTTTTTTGGAAAGCTGTTGAGGGTAGAAAGACAGATGCAACGTCTACAGCACATGATGTAAAGGAAGTAAAATTTATGCCCATGGTTCACATATTACGAGCGCTGTCGGTACATAAAGTATAATAAGTTGCTGGAGGTGAACATTGATATATATATATATATATATATATATATATATATGAAGTGAGGTAATACTGGGATGCGGTAGTTGAACAGGAACTTGTAGGTTGAGGACGCACGTACGAAAAAAAAAAACGATACTTAATTTCCAATGTTTCGGCCGGGGTCCGGCCTTCGTCAGGGATGAAGGCCGGACGCCACACACGGCAATCCAGCGATTCCCATCAGATGACCGCGGGAATGGACCGAGAAGGTCGATGCCGACTTGCTCGAAAGGAGTGCTTGGGGGTGGCACTGGATGTAGTCGACCAGGCGGAGCGCATCGTCGGACGCTTGTGACGTTGGCACTCGTTGCAGGTGGTCAGGTACTGGTCGATTGTCTAACGCATTTTAGGCCAGTAGAACCTTTCTTGCGCGCGGTAGAGCGTTCGCTCAGATCCCAAATGACCAGAAGTTGGATCGTGATGCATAGTGCGCAAGATGGAAACACGGAGATTCTCCGGGACCACCAGGAGATATCGTGGGCCTGTAGTAGAATAGTTCTTTTCGTATAGTGACACTATTACGTGCGTGCTGGGTTTACGCCTTAACAGATTGTGGGGTATCTGTAACAATCGCGAGTGACAGCACTTGATCTTCATGTTAGGCGGCAAGTTTCAGGCCTTTTGTTAGTACTGCAGGTTCACTGGAACAGTTTACAGTCCATAAGCTAGAGCATCCGTGAACAACTTACAGCGTGCAATGCGGTATCAGCACATTCCTCTTGATGCAGCTTAGCAGAACGGGTTCGACGGTAGCGTCAAACGTTCTCTCGGTGGTAGGGAAACAGGAGAGTGAAACACAGGTTGCAGATAACGGACGCACAACTGTATCCCTGGTTACACAAAGCACACTTTCGTGATACGGCGGGGTCTCCATGATCGCAGCCGAAAAGCTCGTACCTACACTAATTTCTCCCGTTCCGCAGTCGATAGTGGCACCACACAGTTTAAAAAATCAAGGTCCAGGATTACGTCATGCGTTGAATGAGGCAGAACAGCGAACTCTGCGGTAAATATCTGACCACCCAAAATAACGTCCACATTGCACACCCCGACAGGATGCAACAAGTCCCCACTCACTCCGCGAAACGGATCGGCATGGTCCCCGCGAAACATCACTTTTCGTTCTAGGAGGCTTTTAAACGAACGACTCATCACTGAAACGGTTGCTCCCGTGTCCACTAAGGCCATTGTTGAAACTCCGTCAATCAGTACAGACACGTTATTCTTAAGCATACAAATGGGTGGACGTAACTCTGGCGATTGTCCAGCGACCTCACCTCCAACGACCGCGCTGACTAGTTTTCCGGAGGTGGCGACGTGTAGCGACGCCGCGGAGACGGCGACCCGCTTACGCGAGGAGCGGGTGGTGGTGTCAAGCTGCGGTCGGATGCTGGAGAACGGTTCCGCAGCACCTCACCTCCGGGCGCTGGTGAGGAATGCTTCCTGGATATGTGTGCGATGGTGAGTACGTTTCAGGTGGAGCGCGGTACCGCCTAGACATCGTCGACCGGTCGAACCTCGGTGGTTGGCGGCGATTGCAGTACCTAGCAATGTGGCCGAAGTCGCTGCAGCTATAACACACAGGTAAACGACGATCGATTAACTGCGCCTCGACGCGTTCATCCGTGGGTGGTCGTGTAGCAGAATGAAGTGGTTGAGTCTGCTGCACAGGAGGAATGGTCGGCCTGTGTAAAAACCTGCCGGGGCGAGGGTGTTCTTCATGTCGTTGATCGGGCGTAAATGCGCCCTGACGTGGCCATGGAGCTCCTCTGTGGTGGATGTCCGTGACACATACCGACGGCTGCCACGAAGCGCACGGTGCTGCAGGCGCCATGTGTTGCGGGGAATAGGCAACAGGTTGTTGCATGACGTTGCACGCAAGCACCTCGTGTCGCCGCAGTTCTTCACGCACGATCTGCCGTATAGTAGACGAAAGGTCGGCGGACGGGCTCTCATCGACGCTGGCAACGGTTGTCACATTTGCCAATCAGCCAAATTTTGGCGCAGTTCGACGTGTCTTCAACGTCTCAAATGTACGGCAGTGACGTACGACATCTGAGACGGAATCAACGTGTTCCCTCCCTATAAGGAAATGATAGACATCCTCTGCAATTCCTTTGAGGAGCTGTCCGACTCGGTCTTCCTCAGACATCTGGGAATTCACTATTTTGCACAGCTTGAGGATCTCTTCTATGTAAGTAGTGCAAGTTTCTCCGGGAGCTTGAGCTCTTTGAACTAGTGTTCGCTCTGTGCACTTCTGTTTGGCGTAGGAGTCGCCAAAACACTTCTTAATTTCTTCAACGAAGCACTCCCACATTGTTATGGAGTCACCCGCCGTGGTTGCTCAGTGGCTATGGTGTTGGGCTGCTGAGCACGAGGTCGCGGGATCGAATCCCGGCCACGGCGGCCGCATTTCGATGGGGGCGAAATGCGAAAACACCCGTGTACTTAGACTTAGGTGCACGTTAAAGAACCCCAGGTGGTCCAAATTTCCGGAGTCCCCCACTACGGCGTGCCTCATAATCAGATCGTGGTTTTGGCACGTAAAACCCCATAATTTAATTGTTAGGGAGTCTTCGTGGTTTTCATACCACATCAGCGCTGTTTCACTCAGAAAGAGTACGACGTATTCAAGCTTAGTGACAGAGTCCCAACGGTTGTACCGGCTCACCCTTGCGTAGTGCGTCAGCCACTCGTTGACATATTCGCCCGCTTTTCCCGCAAACGAGCGTGGTTCCATGTAGTGCTGCAAAGGTCCAACCGGCGTCGACCTTGGAGCAGGGACAACTAGAGCTGGCGTTTGTGCACTTCCGTCCTGAGCCATGGGGACAGTCGCTGGCAAGAGACCAGCAAGACGGAAAGGCGTTTATTGGACAGCCAGCCAGGTAGGGTTAGTCGCGACGGCTTTGATCAGCTGAGTGCCTGCCAAAATTCAGCTAGCCTGCTGCACGTCGTCTTTCTCTTCACCCGTCTTGGGTGCCCCACATTTTGTTAAGGCGGGAACCTAGCACGCACGTAATTGTGTCACAATATATATATATATACCAAGTCTTCAGAGGGTTAATTGCTATCGTGTTAATTATACGTAGGATGACCCCTGCCCCTTTTGTGTCTCCGGGACATCTTTCTGTACTAATCCCTGAATGAATAAATAAATGGCTCGGTTGATGTTACCACGATGTTGATGGAATGAGAGATAGCGCTAAGTCCAATTATTTCGACCAGTGTTGCCCGTACAGCTTGGCCCAGCACAGGAACCTGAAACGGGGCAGAGACAGCGTGACGGCCCGTGTAATTCTGTGCAGGTGTCACGGCAAAGTTCCACGCCTAGCTTTCTATGATTTACATAATGCGCTTGCCTCCTCGTCTCGTTTCTGCAAATTAGGCGGACTGTAAATTTCCTTCTCTTTGTTCTCGCTATTGTTCTTGTAAATTTCCTTGTTCTTTGTTCTCGCTTGTCTTTGTTCTCGCTATATTGTTATATCGAAAAGTGATTGCCGATACAAAAGGCTGGTGTAATTCAAATTGGTTTTAGGGAAGCAGAAAGAAATTTCACGGGACGGTTACGAATTCCTAACGCGAATGTTAAGACGTGAGCAATAGTCGAGCCTAGGAATTTTTCCTCGCGTTCAAGAGGCCACTGATTTTATTGGGGCTATGAAGTCCTTGCTTCTTTTATACGATGAGCACTTGAAAAGGACAAGTCCACTTGTCGAAACGTTGGCTCCTGCGCTTACCTTGTTCTCGTGTTACTCATCGTCTTGAATTTCCATCGCCCGCATTCCTTGTGATTTCCCAGATGTTTCATTGAGATTTCAGTGTAAAAGGTAATTTAGAGCGCCCTCGTTTAAAGTACTGAGCTCCTCTCCAATTCTCCAGTGCTAACCGGCCATCTAAAGAAACAGTGGCGCATGCCATCATGGTAAACACATTCTCGTTAACGTGACGCGGCTGCAAACCATCCTGCAGCCAACGACGCATGAACAAAAAGGTAAGGCGAGACCGCGAGGCGTGAGAATGATGCGTCAAACGTTCCACTATACTTCGGGTGCAATTAATGAGTTCAGCCGGCCATGATGGGCCGCCGGCAACACTACCTTGTGGTGTTGCAGAGAACTGAGCTCTGCACCACGTGACCGAACTCTCGCCTCTACTTAGCGGAGGCGCAAGCGTCATCGCGTCGCCTCCACTAATTGGAGGTAAGAGTCGAGGAGGTTTGAAAGATGAGTGATTGCCACTACGGACAACGCCTACAACACAAAACCATCGAAGGATGTAAACGCTAACCGTTTAAAAAAAATGTCACAGTTTCGCCCTAAGGGCGAAGCAATGAATGCGATAGCAACACAGCAATGTCATACGAAGTAAGGTGAGCGGCTTTGGTAGCAATATGAATTGTAGTAAACATGAGCTGATTAAGTAAGCAGGTGTGCTGCGGCGTAAGTAGACCGACATGAAGAGAGACTCGATGACCACGAGAAGGCGCGTGTGAAACGGTGGTGTTGATGAGAAGCGCTGCCCGTGGGCAGCGCGTGCGAAGGGACACACCTGTAGCGCTGCACTGCCGATCCGGGCAGCATTGCATGTGTAGCGTGCGTTGGAAAATGTGGTCCGACTATTACTAACTGTGGTGTGAGCGCGCACAAACAAACATGAATAGATCACACTGAATGACTGCAGACAACGACTGTCAAAACGCTGGCAGCAAGCGCATATACGCCGCAACGGGGAAGGTACGTGCGGTCTATCGCTTCAACGGAAACTGAGCGGCGAATGTAAAGGTCAGAGCCGTGTGGAGATAAGAGACGGTGCGAGCGAGCGACGAGCGCGGTTGTTGGCAGAGTAGAAATGCGCCCCCCCCCCCCCCCGCCCCCCTACGCTCCCTCCGGCGCTCGCTTCTCGCTTCCTTGCTTGCGCGTGGAAGATTGAGTGCGTTCGCTCTCCGTGACAGCGTGCGTCCCCGCACGCTTCCGCTCGGGCATACGGCGCGCGGCGAAGATTTTATCTATACGGAACCTCACGGCGACGGCGACGACGACGGCGACGGCGACGCCGACGGCAGAAATCCGGTGGAAGTGTCCATATAATTGCTATCGCAATAAAATAAAAGTAAATGCCCTGAGCGCCTTCCTTTGCCACTGCGAGGAGTATCCATTCATCACAGGTAGGTAAATGCACAAAGCTTCGCTGCTTTCTTAATTTCAGGGGTAAATTTTATTATTTGTAGCGTACTCTTAGAGACAGACAAAATTGTGGCGCCCAAATATTCATGTCGACAGGTTTGGGTGCGTATCTCGTGCGAGTACAAATAGCTATGTTTGTCTCTTCTCAATTCTATAATCCCCTCTACAAGTTCACATTAGCAAAAGGGACGAGCGCTTGGGTAACCGTCCATTGTTTTCTCCTCCTATAATCACTAGTGTCTGTACAGGGTGTTCACACTAATGTCTGTAATCTGCATCGCAGTTGTAAAAAATGATGGGCCCTTTTACGCGAATGCAGTGAAGTGCATATTGTTCACTGTCAAGTTGAGCAGCCGCCAGTAATTTGTTTGTGATGACATTTCATTATTAAATAATTCCAACAGGCAGTTTTTATTGCTGCTCTGAATGACGCGCTCGTCAATGAAGACTATGCAGAAAATTCCAAGAAGCCGAAAAGTGGCGTGTTTTCAGTCAGGCATTTTTTGTCCACGTTTTTTCCCGGCTTATGAAGCAAGCCTGCAAAACGAAAAATATCACGTGACTAACCATTCACCCGCATTCTTTGCCCACTTCAGCCATTTAGAGCCTATATCTATCTATCTAGCCTCTTAAGCATACCAAGTGGCCCAAGTTGTCTGCCAGCTTGGGCCACTATAGGTATGTGTTCTTGGTCGTGATGTCCTGGTCAGTCCATCACCGTCATTCCAGCAGCTTTTTTGTCATTATGCCGCTCTCACGCCATTATAGCTGGACCAGTGGCCCAAGTTGTGTAATGTTTTGTGCAACTAGGTATGCACTCATAGTCGTTATGAAGTCGTGGTCGTTCAATCACCATCGTTCCAACTGCGCCGTCTGACTCTCGTCATGCCCATATCGGGATACCGTCCTCGTAATGCCATGCTCGCTGACCGAGTGGTTCAACTTGTACAATAACTTGGTCCTGATATAATCTCGACCGGGTGAGGTGGGTCGTCACCGCAGGAATCAGGAAACGACGATGAAGGCGGGCATCGTGATGATGAAAAATGTGAATACTACCACTACTACCGTAGTGGTAGTATTCACTTCATTGGTACATGGTTTTGACTCTATCCGAGTCTCGAGCGGTTCTGATTAACACGGGGGCCAGGACGGCCTTAAATCCCCTCGTGGTGGCCGGCATTTCCTTCGGGGAAGTCCTCTCTCCGGTGGTCAAGTTGACGACCTCCTCGCCCTCGGGTCCTCCTTCTTGGTAGCTCGCCGTTTTCGTCTGCTCCGTAGATGTGAGAGCTCTCTCGGGGCTGAAGGGGATTATCTCGTCACGGGAAAAGCGCTGGGGCTTGCTTCACACATTGGAGAGATACAGATTCCAGGCATAACCTGCCGATGACTTCTTCGGGGAACTTGTGGAAGTGTCAGACCTCTGTCGGGCGGTCAAGTTGGCGACCTCCTCTCCCTCGGGTCTTCCTTCTTGGTAGCTCGCTGTTTTCGTCTGCTCCGTAGAGGTCAGACGCTCTCCCGGGGATGAAAGAGGATTATCTCGACACGGGAAAGGCGCTCGAGCTTGATTCCCACATTTCACAGGTGCAGTTCCAAGCCGATCATAACAGCCCGTCCACCGCCACAGGAGGTCTCGAAGGGGTTGCAGCATCCAAGCACCTCGAAGAGACCATAGACCCCGTGCCTCTGCTTTTGTTTCGCCGTTCGTTCCAAGGCAGGCCAGGTGACACCCTCTGGAAATAGACCACGCCAAGCCCAAGGCACAACAAACAGAGAGCACCCAACTAACCATGAGAACTGCCAGGTTCACACATTCTTCACGCAAAACCTTATCAGAATTAAACCTGCAGCCCTCGTTCGAGCTTCCCGAAAATTAACAAAAGGAAAAAACCAGACTTAAGTGCATTTTTCAATTAACCTAATACCTAACGTTTTTGTTTCTCCTGCCCGGGAAATCCACATTTATTGAGACTGAGAGTGCATTCAAAATAATCAGACCGATAAATGCTGCGCAGTGAGTTAGTTACTCGTTGGGTCAATTGTATCTGCCAGTACCAGCGCTTCTAAGGCAAAATGTACTGCGATCTGATGACCGCTTGAACTCCTAATTAAGCTGATTCATAAAGTGGCATTTAAAGCCAGAAAACCAAAAGCCATACTCTATCTGCAATGGTAGCCGATAAACGCACCTACCCTGTAAGCATTGAATTACCAAAATTGGTTTGTTTCTACAAACCGCCAATGTCAATGCCTATCTACAAAAACAGCGCGTTCACGAGCCACCACCATCGCAAAACCTGCTGAGCAGTTTTATTCGCGTAACTGGCGCGCGTAACAATCATCACAACGAATCACCGAGATTAACGCAGAACCTTTGAAATGAAAAGAAACAAGGTCTTAATAACTAACAAATGAAAAAAAAAAGCAACGTGCTCTATTTACAAATTTACAAACGGGAACCTTATGGAGGCGCCCAATTCGACAATTACTACCTCCTAATGCGCACTCGACTAGGTCGCAATCTGAAAGTCATTGGGCCTCGCCATGGGCAATAAAGGGTGCCAGACATACACTGCCCCCTCCCGTCACCTGTCAATTCGTGTGGCCGCAGCTTTCTTTTACGTCTCAGAGAGGGAGGCCGTAAACGCGAGGAGAATCGCCATTCTTCCTTTCTTCTCCCTCTCGCGGCGCATTCCCCCTCATTGACTGTTTGACTGGCCCTGTGCTTGCGCGCGTACCTCATCCAGGTTGCCCCTTTCAGCCGCAGTCCTACTCGCGGAGACGCGCCCTGTTCTGTTGTCAGCCGCCTTTGGCGACGTCTCCGTTTTCTCAACCATCATAACGAGCCCTTAGAAGTTCTGCATGGTGGCCTGTTCTCTTGGCTTACGGGCTGCGGTGTGTCTGTCTCGAATTTGCGCTGTGCTAAATACTTCGCTCGTTTGCGCTGTCTGAAAAATTTTTGCCTCGCCAGGCGGTCACCGAATGTGCCTCTGCAATCCTCGATCGTCCGGGTCCTGCCCTGTTTGGCCGCCATATCAGTCTCCTCTTCTTTGGACGATTCCGGAAGCCCGCTCAAATGCGGAGGTACAAGGGAGTTTTTCAGCGCCTCCTTTACCTTTTTAGGGCTGCTAAAACAAGCCTTGTCTCCGCAAGGAACGTGCTCCGGAATAGCCACTGCTTCTACCTTCGCCACGTAATTGCTCTCTTCTGCCGCGATTCCTTCTTTAACAACCTTCAAATGGTCTAAATAGCCCTCCGAATGTGACGGCTCCAAATTAGTTTCTAATTTCTCTACCAGCCTCTGCTGCGGTATGCCCACTGAGCCGAATGCCTCCTCGCTAGCACCTTTTCCCCCGCTTTCATTAGCTATGTGCTGCGCTTCCTGAGTGCCTATGTCATGAGGCCTTTTCCTTTCTTCATTGCGTTGCCTTATCTCCGCCGCGATCTCATGAGCCTGGGGACGCGGGAGAGCTTGGGCCGTATGGTCGCCAAAACTCAGACCCTTACTCTTTAATAGCATCTCCGAGCGATTTGAAAATAAGTAAGGGTATTGCTTGGACAGATTTTGTGATACTGCGGCTTCAGTCAGCAATATTCCGAATGGCCCCTCGATCTTTACGCTAGCTATGGGCAAACAAACACTATTCTCCTCAACTACCTGCCGGATCCACGCATGTTCCCCGGTGAAATCCTCAGGTTGCACATACGCAGGGTGGACGATGTCCATTGTCGCAGCCGAGTCCCTAAGTACCCTACATGGCGTTCCGTTCACTCTGAGGTCGCGAAGGTAGGGTTCTAGGAGCTCTAAGTTGTCATTCGCGAAAGAAAAAACAATCCTAGGCTTCCGACAGCCGATCGCAAGGTGTCCAGGCTCCTGGCAACGGAAACAGACGACCGGTTTTCTAGCCTCGAATGCCTTTTCTGTTTTTCTTTCGTCTTTCGCTGCGCTGTTATTCTGGCCTAAATTATCTGTCGGCATGTCTTTGGTCTCACTTCCAGCTTTCTCTTTGTGAAAGGGGCGCCTGTTTTCCTCTTTGCCGAATTTAGTCAACGGCCTGACACGCGTTTTCTCGGATTCGCGACGTGCGGCGAATTCATCTGCTAGCACTGCAGCACGTTCTAAGCCCTTCTCGCCCGACCTATCTTGAATCCACAGGCGCATCTCTTCGCTCAAGGACCCATAGAACTGCTCCATGCAGATTAACTCAACAACCTTGTCGTGACAACCGAACGCATCTTCTCCTTTTAGCCACTCAATTAAATTGGCTTTCAGTTTGTAAGTGAAATCTTGAAAAGACTCGCCCGGTGTCCTAGCTGCCTCCCGAAAACGGCGGCGAAAAGCCTCCGCTGAGAGCCGATATTTTCTTAGCAGCGCAGCTTTTACTTTCTGATAATCTTCTGACTCGTCCTTCGTTAGCCTTGCAATTATTTCGGTTGCTTCGCCAGGAAGAACGGTCAGAATCTGTTGCGGCCAACTCTCTAGTGCCAACCCGTTTCTCTCGCAGGTTCGTTCAAAAATAACGAGAAACAATCCCATGTCATCGTTCACCTTGTACGATGGCATGAGATCCCTTATCTTCACTCCTACTTCACCTGAACGTCTTTCATCAATTGAGAGATTATTTGCTGATTGCCTGGCCAGATCCCGCTGCACGTCTAATTCTTTTAGCTTTAGTTCGTGAGCTCTCTGTTCCTCGCGTTCCTTTCTTTCCGCAGCTTCCTTTTGATCAGCTCTCTGCCTTTCTCTTTCTTCTGCAGCGCTTTGTTCAGCTTTCTCAGCTCTTTGCCTTTCCCTCTCCTCTGCAGCGTTTTGTTCAGCTTTCTCAGCTCTTTGCCTTTCCTTCTCTTCTGCAGCGTTTTGCTCAGCTTTCTCAGCTCGTTTCTCTATCTCTTCCCATGCTTCTGAAATTTCGTCCTCAAGAGCCCCGCACTTCTCAATCGCCTCAATAAGCTGTGGCTTTCTCTGACTTTTCCCGACCTCAATTCCAGCTCTTCACAAAGTAATAACAACTCTGGCTTTCTCCGTTTGCTCAAATCCATGGTCAATCCCGAACGAGGACTTTCTTACTCTGCTGTGACGTGAGGAAGCTTTCAACAGGAGCCTGCACGTACAGAAACTAATTCGCCGTTTTAGAAAACACACAAGCTAAAACCTGGCAAATTCTCAAAGAAAGTCAAGCGCTCACCATTCTGCTGAAGCCAGGACGAAGGGTGGAGTATCCCATTGCTGCCAACCAGCTGATATAATCTCGACCGGGTGAGGTGGGTCGTCACCGCAGGAATCAGGAAACGACGATGAAGGCGGGCATCGTGATGATGAAAAATTAGAAAAGATTGTATTCACTTCATTGGTACATGGTTTTGACTCTATCCGAGTCTCGAGCGGTTCTGATTAACACGGGGGCCAGGACGGCCTTAAATCCCCTCGTGGTGGCCGGCATTTCCTTCGGGGAAGTCCTCTCTCCGGTGGTCAAGTTGACGACCTCCTCGCCCTCGGGTCCTCCTTCTTGGTAGCTCGCCGTTTTCGTCTGCTCCGTAGATGTGAGAGCTCTCTCGGGGCTGAAGGGGATTATCTCGTCACGGGAAAAGCGCTGGGGCTTGCTTCCCACATTGGAGAGATACAGATTCCAGGCATAACCTGCCGATGACTTCTTCGGGGAACTTGTGGAAGTGTCAGACCTCTGTCGGGCGGTCAAGTTGGCGACCTCCTCTCCCTCGGGTCTTCCTTCTTGGTAGCTCGCTGTTTTCGTCTGCTCCGTAGAGGTCAGACGCTCTCCCGGGGATGAAAGAGGATTATCTCGACACGGGAAAGGCGCTCGAGCTTGATTCCCACATTTCACAGGTGCAGTTCCATGCCGATCATAACAGTCCCTAGATATATACTCATGGTCGTGATGACATCGTGGTCTGTTCCATCATCGTCCTTTCAGCTTCGTAATCTGACTTTCGTCATGCTGTAGTCCTCACGCTATCCACGCCGACCCCGTTGCCCAAGATGTCTAATAACTTGGGCCACTAAGTACGTGCTCGGGGTCGTGAATTGTCTTTCCAGCATTGTGCTCCGACTCGTGTCAGGCCGCCGTCGTCACCTCTTGGTCATCACACATTCGTCATGTATTCGTTGTGTAAGGGGTTTATTAGTGAACGAGCCACAGCTTTCAAGCACGAGCACCGTTGCGAGCCAAAGCGCTGGACCCACTAGCGTCTGGGCAGACTAGAGCTGGACCCACTAGCGTCTCTCTTCGCTACAATTACCCCGGGAGTGATAAGGGAGCCGTCCGGCGACCTAACAGCTCGTCAGGATGACAGGATCGTAGTATGGCTTGAGCCGGTCGACGTGGACAATGTCTCGTCCACGACGGCGCTGGTCCGAAGACGGTTGAGCTGGTTCGATAACAAAATTCACGGAAGATGCGCGTTCGACGACGCGGTAAGGGCCTTCATATTTCGGGAGTAGTTTCGATGAGAGGCCAGGGGCGGTGAACGGGACAGAGAGCCACACAAGCGCGCCAGGAAGCAAGATGACCGCGGAAGTGGAGTCGCCGCGAGTACTCTTCTGGCGCTCTTGGTCGTTGGAAGTAAAGGCACGTGCAAGGTCACGGCATTCTTCAGCATGCCGTGCTGTGGCAGAAATAGGTGAGCCCTCGGAAGCATCCGGCCGGTAAGGTAAAATTGTGTCGATGGTATGCGACGGGTGCCGACCCGTCGTAAGAAAAAGGGAGAAAACCCAGTTGGGTGCTCTGAGTAGCGGTGGTGTACGCGTAGGTGACGAAGGGCAGAATGGCGTCCCAGTTCGTGTGGTCGGAGGCGACGTACATTGAAAGCATGTCGCCGAGCGTGCGGTTGAAGCGTTTTGTGAGGCCATTGGTTTGGGGGTGGTACGCCGTAGTGGTGCGATGAATAACGTGGCACTCTTTAAGAATGGCTTCAACCACTTCCGACAGGAAGACACGTCCGCGATCACTGAGCAATTCCTGTGGTGGACCATGCCGCAGGATGAATCGGCGAAGCAGGAATGAGGCAACATCGCGCGCTGTAGCTGCTGGGAGAGCGGCGGTTTCGGCGTATCGTGTTAGGTGATCTACTGCCACAATAGGACAGCGGTTACCAGCCGACGTCAAGGAAAGTGGCCCATACAAATCAATTCCAACGCGCCCGAACGGCCGGGTAGGGCAGGGTAGAGGCTGCAGACCAGCCGGCGAGAGCTGAGGTGGAGATTTCCGGCGCTGGCAGTCGGGGCAGGAGCGAACGAACTGTTGAACGTACTTGTACATGCCCCGCCAGTAGTAGCGCTGTCGAAGGCGCTGGTAGGTTTTGAAAACTCCCGAGTGTGCGCACTGTGGGTCGGTGTGAAAGGATGCACAGATTTCGGAGCACAGACTGCGAGGAACTACTAACAACCACTGCCGGCCGTCTGCGGCATAACTGCGTCGGTGAAGCAGGTTGTCGCGAACCGCGAGATGGCGAGCCTGACGACGCAACGTACGAGTGGTTGACTGTGGTGATGGGTCAGCAAGCAAGTCTCTAATCGAGGCAATCCAGGGGTCCTGACGCTGCTCGGAAGCGATAGCCTGAAGGTCGATTGTAGAAACAGCTAGCTGGGAGAGTGAGCAGCAGGTATTCTCATCAGGCAATGGAGAGCGTGATAGGGCGTCGGCATCAGAATGTTGGCGTCCGTTGCGGTACAGCACGCGGATATCGTAGTCCTGCAGGCGAAGTGCCCAGCGGGCAAGACGACCTGAAGGATCCTTCACATATGACAGCCAACATAGGGCATGGTGGTCGGTGACGACATCAAACGGGCGGCCATACAAATAAGGACGGAACTTAGTGAGGGCCCAGATGATCGCCAGACATTCTTTTTCCGTGACAGTGTAATTGGTCTCGGCTTTCGTAAGGGTGCGACTGGTATAGGCCACGACGTATTCAGGAAAGCCAGGTTTGCGCTGCGCAAGGACAGCGCCGAGGCCAACACCGCTGGCATCTGTGTGTGCATCTGTAGGGGCCGCCGGATCGTAGTGGCGCAAAATTGGGGGAGTCGTCAGCAAACGACAGAGATTTGCGAACGCTTCCTCGCACTCTGACGACCACGAATGAGGGGGTCTGTTGCATCCAAGGAGCTTCGTCAGAGCTGATATGATGGCGGCGAAATTTTGAATGAAGCGTCGGAAGTAAGAACATAAACCTACGAAACTTCGCAGTTCTTTGATGGACGTAGGTTTAGGGAATTCGGCGACGGCACGAAGCTTGGCTGGATCGGGGAGAATTCCATCCTTGGAAACGACGTAACCCAGTATCGTCAGCTGCCGCGCTGCAAATCGGCACTTCTTTAAATTCAGTTGTAGCCCGGCGTTGCTCTAACACGTCAAAACACGCCGGAGGCGTTGAAGGTGCGTGGAGAAGTCCGGAGCAAAAACAACGACGTCATCAAGTTAGCACAAGCACGTGTGCCATTTGAAGCCGCGCAGAACGGTATCCATCATACGCTGAAAAGTTGCTGGCGCATTACAAAGTCCAAACGGCATGACGTTAAATTCGTATAAGCCGTCGGGCGTAACAAAGGCTGTCTTCGGTCGATCGTCATCTGCCATAGGTACTTGCCAATACCCTGAGCGCAGATCGAGAGATGAAAAAAATCCTGCTCCTTGTAAGCTGTCAATAGCGTCGTCGATTCGCGGAAGCGGATAAACGTCCTTACGAGTGATCTTGTTGAGGCACCAATAGTCCACACAGAACCGGACAGAACCGTCTTTCTTCGTAACAAGAACGACGGGAGATGCCCATGGACTGTGGGAAGGTCGGATCACTTCACGGCGGAGTATATCGGCCACTTGTTCATTAATCACGCGACGTTCAGTAGCCGACACACGATATGGGCGTTGCCGCAATGGCGATTGGGAGCCAGTATCGGTGTGGTGCGTAACATTTGACGTCCGGCCCAGGGAACGTTGCCCGACGTCGAAAGAAGCACGAGATTCTTGTAGGAGGCACAGAAGCTATGATCGCTGGCCCGGTGTAAGGTCATCGGCAACAGAAGAATCGAAAACATCTATAGGCAATGGGCCAGACGTAGAAATCGAGCCGAGCGAACTGTAACGGGCACAGGATGGGTCTTCGGGAACGTCCGTAATTTGTATGTCTGCGATAGCTTCGACAGTACCCAGACATTCTCCTTGGAGTAGCAACACAGGGTACGAGAACGGGTTACAAATAAATATAGCACTAGAGCCCTGTGTGATGTTCACCGTCGCAAAAGGTAGCAGTAGACCTTTACGGGTGGAGAGCGGCCAGACGGAGACAGTAGTGCGACGGCGTCGCATAGGCTGCTGCAGTACATAGAGACAACCACTGACGAGTTGGGAGGAACGGTGGTGTCCTGTCTGACGACGAGTTTGTTCGGAAGAGAAGCATTGTCGGGGAGCTTCAAATCTGAGTGCGGCGACAGTTCTAGTTCGGCCCGGGCGCAATGAATGACGGCATTGTGGCGGGAGAGAAAATCCCAGCCGAGGATAACGTCATGGGAGCACGACGAAATTACAATAAATTCGATCGCGTATACAATGTCCTCAATGAGAACTCGAGCTGTGCAGGGCGCTAACGGGTGAATACGTTGTGCGCCGGCTGTGCGGACGGACAGTCCAGTAAGGGGCATCGTGACTTTCCGAATCAAGCGACAAAGTTTGGCGTCCATAACTGATACGGCGGCTCCGGTGTCCACGAGTGCAGATGTTAGAACACCATCAACAAACACGTCTATCACATTCGTCTGGCTACCCTGAGGACTTTCGCGTTTCGCCGGCGTCGCAGCCCTTGCCTCGTGGACTGCGACGATTAGTTTTCCTCTTCCCGAGCTGCGGGACGAGGCCGCATCGGTGATAGCGAGCGTCGGCGTGGAGAAGGTGAGCGGCGAGTATTGGGCGTTGGGCGGAACGTAGGTGACGATGCCGAAGGGTCGTCGTAATATGGGCGGGGAGAACCGACCATACGATTTGGCGCGTATGTTGTAGTGCTAGGCGACTGCACGCGATTACAGTAGCGTGCGACGTGGCCTGCGTAGCCGCACGCAAAACAGATAGGCCGGTTGTCAGCTGTACGCCACCTATTCACTGTGTTGGGCCCCGTCCATGGAGGAGGACGCGTTGCGCGGGTCGGCTGGTGATATGGTGGCATGGCGGGCTGTGGTCGGGGCACAGTGAAGACGTCGGCGTAAGTGAGAGGCCCACCTTGAGGGAAGGAGTGGGGCCTGGCGACGACTTCCGCGTAGCTTAGTGGTGCAGCCGGAGAGATCTGTTGGGGCCTGGCGACGACTTCAGCGTAGCTGAGTGGTGCAGCCGGAGAGATCTGTTGGGGCCTGGCGACGACTTCTGCGTAGCGGAGAGGTGCGGCCACAGGAACATGTGTGTGGCGCTCAGGCATTATCTCATTGAGTTCGTGTGCAATGGTGCGGCGGAGCGGGGGCGCAAAACTTGACGTCGGCTCTTGTACGGGTGGCGGTTGTGCAAAGGACATCAAGGAGAGCTGGCGCGAAATTTCCTCACGCACGAACGCTTTCATTTCTGTCATCAACGCTGACTGCTCAGAAATGGCCGACAAGCCAGCGAGGTGTTCGTCGCGGGATGGAGGGCGACGGGTCAACGACCGCTGCCTGCGTAGCTCCTCGTAACTTTGGCACAGTGTAATGATCTCTGCCACAGTCCGAGGATTTTTGGCAAGCAGCATGTTGAAGGCATCGTCTTCTATGCCTTTCATAACGTTCCTGATCTTATCAGACTGCGACATGGTCGCGTTCACTTTCTTGCATAAGTCCAGGATGTCTTCGATATAGCTTGTGAATGATTCACCGACTTGCTGAGCTCGTTCCCGCAAACGCTGTTCGGCTCGCAGCATACGAACAGCAGGGCGACCAAAAACATCCACAAAAGAAGTCTTGAAGGCTGACCACGTCTGAAAATCGGTTTCATGGTTGTTGTACCATAAGCTGGCCACACCGGCTAGGTAGAAGAAGAGCACGTTGCTGAGCTTAGCTGTCTCGTCCCATTTATTGTGGGCGCTTACCCGCTCGTAGGTCGTTAGCCAATCCTCAACGTCGGTGTCATCTGCGCCTGTGAAGATAGCAGGGTCCCTGTGGCGAGGCACACAAGAGCAAGGTGCCGGTGCAGGGGCAGGCACTTGTTGGGAGGCTTCTTCAGGCATGGTCGAAGGTACGGTGCGGGATCGAAGTTCCAGGTTGCTGGTTTTGAGGGCGCTGCACGCTCCACCAATTGTAAGGGGTTTATTAGTGATCGGAGCAGCGCAGCGTCGACAGTCAAACGAGCCACAGCTTTCAAGCACGAGCGCCGTTGCGAGCCAAAGCGCTGGACCCACTAGCGTCTGGGCAGACTAGAGCTGGACCCACTAGCGTCTCTCTTCGCTACAGTTGTCATACCTACATCGTGATGCAATCGCGGTCGTTCCATCGATGTCACTCTGCTTTCCATAGTCGCTATTTGTCAGGCCATCGTCTTCAGGCCTTCTACGTCGACACCTAGTGAGCCAACTTGTCTAAAAGCTTTGTGACGGCGCCAAAGTCGTCATTCAAGATTTATAATTTGATTCTTACCACCTCGTCGTCGGAATGCGATATTGTCATCCGGCATTCGCTGTGACAACGTTGTATGAGGACGTCGTGATCTTTCAATCATTATCACTTCAGCTTTGTCATTTGCTTATCGTCGTGCCGCCTTCCACACACCATCATCGTCATGTTGTCGTGGTCATGCCACAGTCTTCATAGAATCTCTGTCCCGCCTCTGTTATACAGTTGTAAAAGTAAAGAAAGTTGGCCGAGTTCGTAGCTATTCATCTTGAAACTGCCTTTGCCGTTGTGCTGCAGTTTCAAGATGTTATACAGTTGTAGATTTGCCATCCTGGTAGTGCCATTGTCTTCCTTGCGCTGTCATCACACCGTCACGTAGTAATGACAGTGAAGAACGTTACAGTGTCAAAACTGACACTCTTTATTGGGCCTTTTTGTGCAGAGCAAAACAAGTAACACTGAAGCACAACGATAGCGGCGTTGTTCGTCGCCGTTCGTCGAAAAGTCGCCCATCGTCGAAAATCTGATCTGTGGGCCAAGCGCGTCGGCTTTTATACACAACGTAATCGCGGGTGCCTGCGCGATTACACCAAGTTAGGCGAGAACATGCACAACAGATGCAATGAACGATAACATTCGAGAAAACCCCAAACCTTGCATGCGCGTCTTGCGCTGAGCGATAGCTCTAAGTTAGCAGTTTAAATACAGTCCCCGGAAAAGAAAAACGTCGCAGTGGCTTAGCTCGGCTATGCCAGGATATACGTAGCGTTAGCAAAGGTTCAGCTGATTATTCTTAGCTTTTCTGGTTGTCTCCTACGCTCAACCGCTAATTGCCAGGCAACTACTTCGGGATCCGATGAGTCAAGCTTCTCCGTTATTCTGCGCTGTTGAGCAGCATTTGCGCTCTCCTTCTCCGTGGCTATACCACACTGGCAAACGCCAGTCAGAAGCGCAGCGGCTCCAGCGCAGTGTCAGACGGCGACTCCACAGCGAGCGCGCGCCGGCGCCAGTGCGTCTACCACGTCTACGACGTCATTCCTCTGGAATGCGCAGACCGGCGGCGGTGAGTCGCGCGCGGCGGCGGCGGAGTGCGCGAGAGGTGCCGGCTCCGGTGGCTCCGGTGCGCAAGCCGTGTGACATCACTGATCCTTGCGCATGCGCAGCACGGCTCTTCATGTGCCGCGCGAAACGGGCTTGGCTAGGCCAGTGTAGCTAACGCTACAAAAATATGTACACGTGTAAATGCCACCCTCTTAAGATGCCTCGTGCTGATGTTATGAACACGAGAGCGAAACTAAAGTACACGTTGCAAAGAAATGGAAAAAACCAAGAACAATGTCCCGGAGTTCGTTATCGCTGGTAGAAATTGCCGCGCGACTGGCCGCTCGAGGCACTTTGCGTGTATTCGCGGGCTTCCTTCACGCTCGGGAAAACACTTTTGTGCAGCACGTATTGAGCAGCAGAAACCTGTATCGAGAGTTATTCATGTTGCTCTACAATTTTCCCATTTACACTTGCCATTTAAATATAATATTTTATAAGTTGATGAATTAATTAATACTGATTATGCAAATAGACGTAATCAAAAACATATTCTCAGTATATCCGAGCGAGAGCAAGCAACATTACGTTGCTTTCGTCTAGCATCGTGGCATTTGCTTATATTTAAATCTTGGTGCATTATTGTTGGGACACCCTGCAGTGTATATGAATACGCATACATTAGAAGGGAACAAGCTCAGTTAAGAAAATTTCCGCACTAACACGTGTATACATCTTCATATTAATGTTCATGCTCACACATACACCAATGTTTGTAGGCAATAGAGCCCTCATTTGACTGTTGGAGTTGCCAAGAGACTTCAAAATGTTCAGAAAGAAGTTTATTTAGGAGAGACGGCACTCAGTAAAGAAGGGACTGTATGTTATAGTTCTAGGCGGTGTACAAACCGCTTTTCTTAGTATCTCGTTTGCTGCATAGTGGTGTTTTCATGTAGCTTAGATAATGAGAATGTTACTCTATTGTTTTGTTTTAAATAAGACTGATCACTTTAACGAAACCAATTATTACGAAACGCGAACACAGGCAGGAACAATAGCAAGGCTTTTTTATGTCTATGGTTGAAATAAATGACCTGGAAAATACAAAAAGACTGCCTTTTTATTCTAGTTAATAATTCCTAATGTGTGTATTTGATTCTTATTTCCAGTCATGGCGATACCTCTATGACTATAATGAAGCTTACTTTTCTTTATATCTAGGAGAAAAGTTTAAAATACGGGAAGCAAGAATTACGGGTGTAATTTTGCAAGAACGCTCAGCAATTTCCCCAGTAAAAATAGAGTTCAGGAACACCCTTTGACGGAACATTTGCTTGCCCAATATTTAACCCCCTATGTGCAAAATTTTACAGCCCTTTTGAGTAGAACATTACAACACGCCCGACTGAGATAAATTACTTTGCAACTAGTGCTAGCCCTATCTCGCAAAGACTACTAGTAATTCCTTAAACGAGTGTCAGCACGTTTGTACGCCCCCCCCCCCCTAACTTTTTTGTACTCCTGCAAACCAAGTGCGTTACGCAGCCAGACTGTGTGTTTGTATTCTCACAAACTAGAGCACTGCACGGGCTTGGGCTTACCCGAAAGCCGGGGCCCGGCCCGGCCCGTGGGCTGGGCCCGGCTGGGTAGGGCAGGTTTTTCGCGGGCTCGGGCCGGGCTCACGCACGACATGTGCTTTTTGACCCGGGCCCGGGCTGGGCTCGAGTTTTTTGACGCGGGCCCGGGCCGGGCTCGGACTTTCTGGTGGTGTGCATGTAACGTGCATCGAGTTATCCTCCCGCGTCTTGACTCTGAAAAACATGTTTTTTTCGGTCTCGGGCCGGGTTCGGGCCGGTTTCGAGCCGGGCTCGGGCCGGGCTCGGGCCTAAGGTAAAGAAGTGGCGGGCCGGGCCGGGCAGGTAACGTAGAGTATTTCCGGCCCGGGCCGGACCCCGGTCTCGCCATAAAACTTTTGGTCGGGCTCGGGCGGGCAGCCAAACGTAAAAACGGGCCCGGGTCGGGCCCGGGCTGAAAAAATCGGCCCGTGCAGTGCTCTATCACAAACAGAGCGCTTCTACTTTCCCAAGCAGACTGATCGTACTCTCCTAAATTGAATGATTCTACACTCCCTAACAGAGTTCTTGTACTTCGAAACGATGTGCTAGCACTCCTCCCAATAGTGTGAAAGCACTTTCGATGTACTACCATGGTCATCTTGGGGCGGGCTTGCAATACATACGTGCCAGGGACATTTCATTCCTCTTTATATTGATTATATCGCGTTTCCTTGACGGTCACCACCCATAGTGGAACAACGCAAGTCAATTATTTAACCGTTTATTGGGCGAACCTGTGCCGAGCAAAACAAGCAACACTCAGCGCAAGGATAGCGGCGAGTTCATTTCTCGATCGTCAAAATGTGGTATGCAGATCAGACATCGATCAATGAATTTTCTAGCGTGAACCTTCGTACTCGCGAAAGTTGTAGAGTATACACCAGTATTCACGTAGCACAGAGAGAGAGAGGAACGAGAAGGGAAAGGTAGGGAGGTTAACCAAGGACGTGCCCGGTTGGCTACCCTACGCTTGGGGAGAGGGAAAGGGGAAGAATAGATAAGAAGCGAGAATACGAAAAAAAACACATAAAGAGTCAGTTATTCACACAGTCAGTCGCAGAGGAAGGTCCACTGTCACAAGCGCTCATATAGTCCAGTCTCCTTCAAGAACTGAAGAAGAGCTTTTGTGGCCTTTCGCATGCAGGAATGCGTAAGCCATGGTCCCAGAATCTTTTCCTCTGACAGCACTCTGCTATCTAACATGCTGAGTTGAGTTTGAAGAATCCGACGTAGCACAGGATATATGAATATACAAGGGCCGCGACAACATAGGCAGCAGGTGGAACTATCAACAACGTTCCATAAAGTTTCGATATAAAAATGCATCTCGTGTGTTGAGTGATAGCCTTTAAGATTTGCTAGCCTGGGAAATGTGGTCACCGCATGAACGCGCCTGCGTGTAAATATCTAGAAGTCGCACGAATGAAACACTTTTTCTTTAAAAGTAAAGCTTTATATTGATCTAGCCTACAGTTGGCAGAAAAACTGAAATGAATTCCGGGAAACACATTGTTACGGGGAAGGGTCTTCAGCTAAACTTCCCTGCTCGGCAATCTTGTAAACGCCACCGGAATCCAACCTGATCCACAGAAAGTCCACGCCATGCGAAATTTTCCTGTACCTTGTTCAACAAACGATTTCCGCAGTTTTGCGGGCTGATGCTCTTATTTCCGGCGCTTTGTGAAAAAATTTGCCGACATCGCTCGCCCTCTCACTGACCTTCTTAAGAATGATATCCCTTTCCCTTAAGGACCACTGCAGGAGAAAGCCTTCTCTACCCTGATTGAGCGGCTTACAACTTCCCCAATTCTGTCACACTTTGACCCTTCTGTGCCCACTTAAGTACGAACTGACGCGAGTGGTCATGGCGTCGACGCTGTCCTTGCTCAGCGTCAACAGGGCCAAGACCGTGTCATCGCTTACGCCAGCCGCCTTCTTTCCAAGCCCGAGTGCAATTACTCTATTATTGAGAGGGAATGTCTCACACCCGTATGGGCGGTCGCGATATTTGTACCGTGCACTTTCGTTGCAGAGCTTTTGCGACATAACCGATCATCATGCCCTTTGCTGGCTGTCCTCTTTGAAGGACCCAACTGAACGACTCCTACGCTGGGCATTGCGTCTTCAAGAATATACATTTTCTATTATGTATAAGCCAGGGCGCCTGCATAAAGACACTGACTGCCTGTATCGCAATCCTGTGGATAAACCTTGACGATACCGATGCAGACTCGGACATCAGTATTCTATCGTTCCCCGGCTTTGGACGATGATAAGTGACGTGCGAATTTCCGAGGAGGTTGCAAGGTGCGTCCTTCAAGGTAGTCGATGAGTGGTCTCAGCTGCAAGTCTTCTCGCTGCTTTTGGGCTAGATCAGGTACTGCCAGAGCAGCAAGAAAACCGCAGTCCTCTTCGACATCGGCGATGCCAGTGCCAACAGGAGTGCGAGAAAGACAGTCCACGTCGCTATGTTTCTGCGCCGACTTGAGCAGAATCGTGAGATCAAACTCTTGCAATTGGAGACTCCAGTGAGCTAGGCGTCCTAAATGATCTTTTATATTCGTTAGCCAACACAGAGAACGGTGGTCGCTTGCCACACGAAAAGATCGGCCATACAGGTAAGGTCCAAACTTCGTGACTGGCTACACGACGGCCAAACACTCTTTTTCGGTTGTAGAATAATTTATCTCCGCAGATGATAAACTGCAGCTGGTGCACGTCATAACTCGTTCGACATCTTGTTGTAGCTGCAGAAGAATAGCACCAACACCAACGTTACTTGCATCCGTGTGTAGTTCAGTATAGGCATCCCCGAATCGGAGGCGACTGGAGGCGTGTTTGGAGCTCGCGAAAGGCGTCTTGCAGTTATTGCGCTCAAACAAAAAAGACGTCGTCGTTCGTAAGCCGAATTAGGGGTTCAGCGAGCTGTGAAACATTCTCTACGAAGAGGTGGTAGTAGGCGCAAAGTCCCAGGAAGCGTCGCACTTCGCGCTTTTAGCAGGTGTCAGGAAATATGCAACAGCCGTAGTTTTCAGTGCGTCGGGTCGAATTCCAGTGCTACTGACGACGTGGTCAAGGAATCTGAACTCATCGTAGGCGAAGTTCTATTTTTGAGGTTTAAGGGAGAGACCAGCGGTACGGATGGCCTCAAGGACGGTTTTAAGTCGCGGCATATATTGTTCAAACGTAGTAGGCTACGACGTCATCTAAATACACGACACAAGATTGCCACTTGAGGTCCGATAAGACAGTGTCTATCATTCGCTGAAAGGTTGTGGGCGGAGAAGACAATCCGAATGGGAGGAACTTAAACTCATACAGGCAGTCCCGTATAATAAAGGCAGTCTTTTCTCGGCCGTGCTCATCCACTTCAATCTTCCAGTAGCCACTGCGCAAGTCCACGGACGAAATATAGCGAACATCTCTCGCTTTCGTTCTCTTTCTCTCTATCTTTTTCTCTCCTTCTTTCTATCGCTCTCTCTTTCTCTATTTCTTGCTTTATCTCTCTCGCTCTTTCTCTCTCTCTCTCTTCCTCTCTTTCTTTTTGTCGCTGGTATGTGCCATAGAGCTTGGACCCTCTCTGCACTGCCACTAGGATAGGCCCACTTTTCAGCGTGACACCACCACCACCGCCGACACTTGTGAGCCAATAAAGCTTTGCATAAAACCAGATGAACATAGGTGATGTGTGCAAGATATATACCGAATTGAACAAGTAGCACAAAGCCGTCCTATGGCTATCTGAAATAAAACGATATTTGGGCTCCTGGAAAAGACTTGCATGTTATGCGCAACACATATACGCTAGAAGTTTCATACAACCCCGAATATCGATTAGCAAAGAGCTGTTTTTCCGGCGTAAACAGAGCAATGACGCTATTTGGTGTCAATTAGAGTAGTGGACCCAAATGGCGATATGTTAGGGCTCCGTCAAGAGTGAAGCCCTGTTCTGTAGTGAAAACATCACCCATTGAAATTATTGCGAAGACAAGAAATTGTAGACTAGTGACTGTAGCGCCGTGCCAAAACTAAAGATAAAGATAATTGCAAGATATTACGTGGGGCCTCCAAACATCGGCACACTCATGTTAAGTGAAACATGCTATTTTTATCAGGCATAGAAAATTCAGGAATGAAAAAGGCAAGGCTATTTTTCGAGCAACCTTTTCACACCGACAGCAGGAGTAATAGAGCACACAAAGGATTGCAACACGTTTATATTAGGGCACCCCTGTTCCATAAATATAAAACAAGAAACTCTTCCCGAAATGCCACTCTGAACGGCTGAGTTTCACAAATAATCATTGCCCGCTAAAACATATTCGCTCCGGTTCTTTCATTCATTCAGTATGGCGCCACGAGATCCATGCGGACAATGAAGAAACATAAATAACTGAGCGAGGCTGAAAACGAACTATAGATACACGAGGCAGCCCGAGATCTGACGTCTGCTTTTCAAAAACGAAGGCCTGAAGACGTAGATGTTGCTCGACAAGAAAGAAATTGGGGGAGGGGGGGGGAATTATCTCTATAGCGCCGCAAGAAATTATCTCATACCTGTTCTCAGTATAGCCCAGGTATTGAAACAGTGAATACACTGCGTGACATTTTTAATTCCCAAAATATCGTATTACATTCTGAATTGTATTTTCTATTTGTGACTGTTGCAGTGGCGCCTGATCTTGAACGTCAGCAGTAAGGTGAATACGTGAGATACTTGCTTTCTCCCTTGGCACACGCAGCGCGCCTTCGTTGCTTAACTCTTCAGCGATGACTACATATGGTCCTTTGATAACGATGCCTACGGCGATTAAAGAGCAGCAGCTCGAAGTTATGGATACTATGGGGTGCCACGTTGTTTACCCGGTAAGTGTCAACTACACGACGGTAGCAACTACCCGGTACCACCTATACGGTACCAACCTAAGCCACGGTTTCCCGAAAGAAAATTGTGGCACAACCCATATTAAGCTGGCCGTCGATTATAATGCGTCAGCATTAAATAAATATAGGGGCACAGCGTATTGTATCTCTGTATTCATTGCTGCGAATCGTCACGCAATCAGGTATGGCTTAATCAGACAAATGCCGAGTTTAACTACATCGTTAGATGGCACGACTGCAATACGAAACAGTATATACTTGCATAACACAAGCATAAGATTGACATGAAATAAAGAAAATAAGCTGAGGCCTCGGCATAGAGTTACTGTAGGATAAACTAGCAACAGCAAGAAACAAGCCTCTTTTGTACTCGGTGGCTGTATTATTCATGATTCGCTGCTTCTCTTGCCAGACGAAGAACCGAGGCTTGCATAGAGAGCTACACAATGCACTTATATACATCCTAAGTGAAACCTCTGCGTTTGCTGCGTATTTGTATTTATAGTGCTGTTGCCTCCAAAACTTCAGTGCACAACTCTGCGTTTTCTGTGTTTTTTTTATTTTACGCACTAAGACATATGGCCAAATAGGCTTAAAAATTATTTCGCAAGCCAATGCAAACACATAGAATACCTTGCCATTGCACGTAAGCATTTTATTGACAACACATGGCACAGGCGAGGCTTAATATACTAGGCGTCACGAACAACGGGACACACGAAGTATGACTTGCTAAAGAAATGAAAAGCTAGACATAAAATTTCAATGATTCCTTCGTCATCCAACGCGCCTAATAGGGCAACGACATTCTTCCAGAATGAATAGAATTATCCTATAATAGAGGTTAGTATTCTTACTATACTTTATGCAATGCTTCGTATCTTTTCGGTCTAACAGTTTTCCGCCTCCACTTAATTATTAAAGCAAATATTTAATATATTCGAGTGAATGGCGTCGAACTCCCGCCACACGGGTTTCTGAAAACAACCACCATACGCTGCGCCTCCATTTTTTTCTTCCTTTTCCTGTATGAACAAAAAAGACAGTAGCTCTTTACAAGCAAAGAGGCTTAGTTATGTACATAGTGAATACTCAGGCAGGCAAACACATGCATTCAACAAGGGCGGTACCAACCTATATGGTACCAACTAGACGGTACCACCTATACAGTACCAACCTAAGCCACGGGTTCCCGAAATAAAATTGTGGCAGAACCCATATTAAGCTGACTGTCGATTGTAATGCGTCAGCATTAAATCAATATAGGGGCACAGCGTATTGCTACCGTCACAACGATTTATGTGTAAGGCGTGTATGCAGCGCAGCTCCTCTTTCGCGTTTCCCTGTAAACGCTCGGCGCCATCTAGGACGACCACCGTGGAGCCTCTGGTGACATCCGAAACGTGGTGCGTGGGAACGCTGAGAAACCCGTCATGCGGTGACAGCGCACTGCTCTAGCGCTTCTTTCTGGACACGCCGCGCCATTTCGTGGCACTGCCAATAGAACCACGGGACGAGAAGCGTGGTGCGCGGGTACCTGCGAAAGATTATAATTGTGTCTTCGCGTGCCACATACTCGTTGGCACGTACTCAGTGACCCAAGTCGCCGAGAGGCTCTTTGAAGAACCGCACACACAGAGTGCGTTCATGGCGCCGCTCGGTAAAGCATTGGCGTGAAAGGCGTTCAGTGAAAAGCGGTATATACTCAGTGCAAGTGTGGAGCAGCCTGATAATGCACCGGGTTTTTGTCCTTGAGGAGTCCTTGTGACGTCGGTTTGATTGCGCAATTTAAGGGATATTTTTGTCAATGTATAGCCGCACATTGCAGGTGACACATACATAGTGCGGGTACTCGTACAATATTAGCGGCATCAGAGTCAACTGAGGACGAAAAAGAAGACGGACGCGCGAGCAGTGGCGTGAGAGACGCGCAAGCTGCGGCTGGACGCCCTTGGGCGCGGCCGGCCGAGACTGGAGCCTGCTGGCGTGGATGCGGATTCTACCCGTTTCCCACATTGGCGCCCTTAACGTGGGGCCCCGGCTGCGTTCCGCGAAGGACCATGGTCGTGGGGTAGGCTGGAGGTACCCGATCTACGGCCACTAGCGACTGCTACCCAACCATGGTGCTTGACCATTTCCGCGGTGCGAGCTGCACCCCTGTTGATCGGTGATGTGCGATTCCGCCGGTTCCTCCTCCGTCGCCGTGGTCGAGCCCGGCGTGGGTCCTGGTGGCGGCGTGGTCTTCTACGCGCTGCTGCAGCTCTCGGCGCCGCCGTTCGAGAAGGGCACCGCCGGCGCAGGTGACGTCTAGAGTGCGATGGGGCCGACACCACCTCAAGAGCAGCTCCGACCCTTTGCGCGGCAGTGCGTGGTTCTACACAGACGGCTCGAGAGGACGTGGTGAATGGCGTCCAGTGTTCCGGTGAGATTTCGGGAGCTCGAGGCCAGTTGCCAATGGTAGCGGTGGCGGCACCGTTAGAGCGATGATCGGGATCATCTGCGATCTTCCCCTCCTGTACTAAAGGGGCTCCGATCATTACACCAAAATGCTTTTGATCAATAAACGTTTTCTTCTTCTTCTTCTTCTTCCCCTCCTGTGACCTGCGTGCTGCGGTGCGGTGTGGTCTTTGTGGTGGCAAGGCATTGGGCATGCGGCGACTCCTTCCGGCGACCTGCTGCGTGCACTCGCCAGAACGAGGCCGGAGAGGAAAACCAGACCTGGTGTGCCCCAGGGGATGGTTTAGGGCCTTTCGTTTCCTGCAAGACCTCAACTCCGAGGCTGCACCACCTGGCCTGCCCAATCTTCGCGAGGAGTCCGTCCTGGAAGGCAGCCAGGTGTAGGGCCTGCGGGTTCCTGGAAGACCTTGGTGACTCAGACGTTGTCAGGTCCACCGATCCTCGTTCGGTGCATTAGCAGTCTGCAAGGTTCGATCGCCCGCCGGTGGGGGTGTCATGCCGTCACTGCCGGTCAGCGTGGGTTAGTGCCATGAACGTCTTCGCAGAGGGAGGGGCAGTGTGGGAACGCCGACATTATTAGCGGCATCAGAGTCATCTGTGGACGAAGAAGAGGACGGAAGCGCGAGCAGTGGCATAGCTTGCGCAAGCTGCGGCTGGACACCCTTGGGCGCGGCCGGCCGAGACTGGAGCCTGCTGCCGCGGACTGCGGGTTCGAGCTGTTTCCCACAATAGTTACCAAAGTTGGCGTCAAAGACGGTAATTGAAAAGTGGCACACACCTACTGGCGCATACCCAGCGACACAAGTTCTCATCATAGAGGTTCATTGGAGACCAGCACACGACCGAGTGGCACATACCGAGTACTCCAAGTGGACGTCAAATAGTTTTTTAACAGCGGTACATATCCAGTCCCGCGTTTACAGTAGCCCAAGCCGGCATGGAAGAGGTTCGTTGAAGAGCGGCACGTGTGTACAGTACACATCGGCCCATACTCAGTGACCCATGTTGATTGGATTGTTGGTTTCGAATCCTGTTATCTCAGCACAGCAGGTCAGCGCACTACCCATTTGGGTCTTGACTACACACTCACCCTGGAAGGCGCGAAAACGGTTAGATACAAACTTATACATTCATTAGAACATAGATAGGTACACAATGTCGCGATAGGAAAGGCAAAAGAAGTCCACTGGCAGAGAACGGCATCTTTACTGAAGCGGCCACAACAACCAACGTCGTTAACTTCATCTACCTACAACCATTCTGAAAATGGGCACGCGATGTGCTGATTATTATCATGGAATAAATATGTAAAGCACGGCAATGGGCGCACGATCTGATGATGCTGATTGTGGGATGAATAAGTCAAACACCCATGAAAATATTCCCTCCCCTGAAATGACATCGTCCAGATGCTAAAACACGATTGAGTCCGGTCACAAAACAGACAAGTGGAGAAGAAAAAAATGCAAAAAAAGCATATAAGTTGCGTCAACACTACAGTACAGAATGGGTAAGTCATCGTGAATAACAGGGCTTCATCCGAACTACGTGCATGATTTCGGGACACAGGCTTACGGCGGGCGTGCCGTGAAGAGTCTGCTGGGATCACGCTGTAGTTGACATCGCTTAGGCGTTGTAAAACTACGTAAGGACCAAAGCAGCGGCGTATGAGTTTTTCGGAGCGGCCTCGTCGACGTACGGGGCTCCACATCCAAACGTGACTGCCAAGGCTCTACAGGGCCTCTTTGTGGCGATGGTTGTAACGATGGGCATCATAACTTTGGTTACGTTGAATACGCAGTCGTGCAAGCTGACGAGCTTCTTCCGCCCGTATGGCGAAACAGTGCGCATCCGGGAGAGCACTTACACATGTGTCAGGCAATAGCATTGCGTCCAACGCGGCGGTAACTTCGCGTCTGTACAGTAAGCGAAAAGGGCTGAATCCTGTGGTTTCGTGAAGGGCAGTATTACATGCAAATGTGGTGTATGCGAGCACATCGTCCCAGTTTTTGTGGTCATCGGCGACGTACGTGGACAGCATGTCAGCGATTGTCTTGTTTAAGCGCTCGCTTAGGCCATTGGTTTGCGGACACAGTAGCTTTTCGGTGCGCAGCGCCACTTAGTTGCATGACTTCGTGCACAAGTTGTGCTGTAAAGGATGTGCAGTGATCCGTGAAGACTACGGCTGGCGTGCCATGGTGGAGAACAATGTTATGAACGAATAATAGCACAATCTCGGAGGAGATGGCTCGCTGAACTAAACTGGTTTCTCTGTAGCGAGTAAGACAGTCGGTGGCGACTACAATCCATCGGTAGGCAGCAGAATATGCCGGATATAGACGGAGTAAGTCCATACCAACTTGCTGAAAGGGAAACTTTGGAGGATTAACACTCATAAGAAAACCGGGTGGTCGCATAGGCGGAATTTTACGGCGTTGGTAATCATCGCACGTGTTCACATAGTACAGTACGCCAGAAGTACCAATAGTACTCCTGGCGAATTCTGGTCAATGTGCGCGTAAAGCCCAAGTAGCCAGAACAAGGTTTGTCGTGACAGGCGCGTAGGATCTCCTCGTGGAGCCCTGAGGGGTCAACAAGGATGTCTCGGGTGTCATTTGGTTGGAAATTCTGCCGTTGTGTTGCAGTTTCAAGATGTTATACAGTTGTAGATTTGCCATCCTGCCAGTGCCATTGTCTTCCTTGCGCTGTCATCATACCGTCACGTTGTAATGAGAGAGTGCCAAAAGACAACAACAGAGTGTCAAAACTGACACTCCCATGCTTAAGTCTTTATTGGGCCATCTTGTGCTGAGCAAAACAAGAAACACTGAAGCACAACGACAGCGGCGAGAGAAGCCACCGATCGTCGAAAATCTGATCTGTGGGTCAAGCGCGTCGGCTTTTATACACAACGTAATCGCGGGTGCCCGCGCGATTACACCAAGTTAGGCGAGAACAAACACGACAGATGGAGTGAACGATAACATTCGAGAAAACCCCAAACCTTGCAGGCGCGTCTTGCGCTGAGCGATAACTTTAAGTTAGCAGTTTAAATAGAGTCCTCGGAAAAGCTAAATTAAGTACACGTGCCAATGCCACCCTCTTAAAATGCATCGTCCTGATGTTATGAACACAACAGCGAAACTAAAGTACACGTTGCAAAGAAATGGAAACAAACCAAGAACATTGTTTCAGAGTTCATTATCGCTGGTGGATATGGCCGCACGACTGGCCGCTCGAGGCACTTTGCGTGTATTCGCGGGCTTCCTTCACGCTCGGAAAAACACTTTTGTGTAGCACGTATTGAGCAGAAGAAACCTGTATCGAGAGTTATTCATGTTGCTCTACAATTTTCCTAATTGCACTTGTCATCCAAATATAATATTTGATAAGTTGATTATTTAATTAGGACTCATTATGCAAATAGACGTAATCAAAAACATATTCTCAGTATATCCGAGCGAGAGCAAGCAACATTACCTTGGTTTCGTCTAGCATCGTGGCATTTGCTTGTATTTAAATCTTGGTGCATTATTGTAGGGACACCCTGTATATGCATACACATACATTAGAAGGGAACCAGCTCAGTTCAGAAAATTTCCGCACTAACACGTGTATACATCTTCATATTAATGTTCATGCTCACACATACACCAATGTTTGTAGGCAATAGAGCCTCATTTGACAGTTGGAGTTGCCAAGAGACTTCAAAATGTTCAGAAAGAAGTTTATTTAGGAGAGACGGCACTCAGTAAAGTAGAGACTCTATGTTATTGTTCTAGGCGGTGAGTGAGTGAGTGAGGAAACTTTTATTGTTCGTAAGGGTGACACCGGAGCTCCGGTACCGCTCGTAGGCGTCCAGGGAGCCCGGTGTCACCCGAAGGGGCAGGGGTTAGTAGACGAAGCGGCTTGCCGCTTCAGCTGCCAGACGGACAATGTTGGCCTGTGCCGCCGGGTCTTCGCTATGAAGCGCGGTCTCCCATGCTTGTTCATCCGTGAATAAATTATATCCCGGGGAGTAGCTGCACTCCCATAGGATATGCCTTAAAGTTCCTATCTTATCGCAGAATCTGCAGAATTGGTCCTCCGGATTTCCCGTTTGCGTGAGGTATCTCCATCTGGGAGACATGTGGTTCTTGGCTTGCAGGCGGCGCCAGGTGACCGCCTGTGCGGACGTGAGGGACCTATCCGGGAGTGGATATTTCCGGCGTCCTAATCTGTAGTGCTCTGTGATCTCGTGGTAGGTCACGAGCATCTCGACCTTAACGTTAGGTTGAGGCCGCCGTCCCCCCCGGATAATGAGCGCTCGGGCGAGGGCGTTGGCGGCTTCGTTTCCTGTTATGTTGCAGTGAGCGGGGGCCCAGGTTATGGTGATCCCTCTGTCTATGTAACCTTTCGATATTATGCTGTACGCGTAGTCTGATATTTTGCCTCTGCAGAAATTTCTTACTGCCGATTTACTGTCGCTAACGATCACCCTCGCGTCCGTGCTAACGCACGCCAGAGCGATCGCTGCTTCCTCCGCTGCCGTGGCGTCTACTCCGCTTGTATATATCGCGCCCTGTTCTACTCCGGACCCGTCGACTACCACTGAGACGGAGCTTCCGTCTCCGCCAAGGGCGGCGTCTGTGAAGGCAACCATCTCGGGTGGCATTCTGCTTAGCTTTGTTGTCAAGTGTTTGGCTCTGTGCTGGCGTCTTTCCTGAACGTGTTGTGGGTGCATGTTCTTAGGTATCGGTGTGACCGTGAGAGCTTTCCTAATTTTGGACTCAATGTGGCACGTCTGGTATTTAGTTCCTCTGTTCGCTTGTAGTCCTACCCAGTTTAGTATCTGCCGTCCTGTCTCGCTTAGACTCAGGCGTTCGAGTTGTGCCGTTCTCGTCGCTTCCGCTAACTCCTGCCATGTGTTATGCACCCCCATTCCCTCTAGTGCCTCAGTTGAGGTCGAGATTGGTAGTCCCAGTGCACGGTTTCGTGCATTTCCTTATTATTACGTCTAACTTGTTTCTTTCTGCTTTTTTGATGTTAAGAAATGGGGTTGAGTAGCAGATCCGACTCAAGATGAAGGCCTGGACCAGCCTTAACTTGTTCTTCTCCTTTAGCCCTCTGCCTCTGGCCGAGATTCTTCTAACGATGCTTACCACTTGGTTTGCGTGCACGTCTAGTTTAGCTATAGTCGTGTGGTTGTTTCCTGTTTTGCTTATGAGCATGCCCAGAATTCGGATCTCATCTACTTGCGGAATTTCTTTCCCGTCTAAGTCTATAGAGATTCTGGGAGGAGATGCGTTGTCTGTCCTCGTCCTGGGCCTGATTAGTAGTAGTTCTGACTTCGTCGGGGAGCAGCTCAGTGTACAAACCGCTTTTCTAAGTATCTAGTTTGCTGCATAGTGGTGTTTTCATGAAGCTTAGATAATCAGAATATTACGCTATTGTTTTGTTTTGAACAATACTGATCACTTTAACGTAACCGATAACTATAAAACGCGTACACAGGCAAGAACACGGGCAAGGCTTTTTGTTTATGTCTATGGTTCAAATCAATGGCCTAGAAAATACAAAAAAGACTGCCTTTTTTATTCTAGTTAATAATTCCTAATGTGTGTATATGATTCTTATTTCCAATCATGGTGATACCTCTATGATTATAATGAAGCTTACTTTTCTTTTTCTCTAGGAGAAACGTTTAAAATACGGGAAGCAATAATTACGGGTGTAATTTTGCAAGAAGGCTAATCAATTTCCCCACTAAAAATGGAGTTCAGAAACTCTCTTTGACGGAATATTTGCTCGCCCAATATTTAAACCCCTGTTTTCAAAATTGTCCTGCCCTTTTGAATAGAGAATTAAAACACCCCCGACTGAGATAAATTACTTTGTCAAGTAGTGCTGGCTCTCTCTCGCAAAGACTACGAGTAATTCCTTAAACGAGTGTCAGCATGTTTGTACGCCCCCCCCCCCCCCCCCCTAAATTTTGTGTACTCCTCCAAACCAAGTGCTTTACGCAGCCAAACGGTGTGCTTGGACTCTCACAAACAGAGCGCATCTATTCTCCTAAGCAGAATGATCGTACTCCCCTAAATGAAATGATTCTACACTCCTTAACAGAGTTCTTGTACTTCAAAACAGAGTGCTAGCACTTCTCCCAATAGTGTGAAAGCGCTCTCGATGTAGTACCATGGTCACCTTGGGGTGGGCTTGCAATACATACGTGCCAGGGATATTTCATTCCTCTTTATATTGATTATATCGCGTTTCATTGACGGTGACCACCCATAGTGGAACAACGCAAGTTACTGATTTAACTGTTTATTGGGCGAACATATGCCGAGCAAAACAAATAACACTCAGCACAAGGATAGCGGCGAGTGCATTTGTCGATCGTCAAAATCTGGTATGCAGATCAGTCATGGCTCAATGATTATTCTAGCGTGAACGTTCGTACTCGCGAAAGTTCTAGAGTGTACACCAGTATTCACGTAGCACAGGATATTTGAATATACAAGGGCCCGCGACAACATAGGCAGCAGATGGAACCATCAATAACGTTCGATAAAGTTCCTATATAGAAATGCATCTCGTGTGTTGAGTGATAGCCTTTAAGATGTGTTAGCCTGGGAAATGTGGTCACCGCATGAACGCGCCTGCGTGTAAATATCTGCATGTCGCACGAATGAAACGCTTTTTCTTCAAAAGTAAAGCTTTATATTGATCTAGCCTACAGTTACCAGAAAAACTGAAATGAATTCCGGAAACACATTGTTACGGTGAAGGGCCTTAAACTCCTCAAGTGATATTTCGGTCACCGTGAAATTTCCATGCTCGGCCACCTTGTAAACGCCGTCGGAATCCAACCTGATCCACAGAAAGTCCACGCCATGCAAAATTTTCCTGTACCTTGTTCAACAAACGATGTCCGCAGTTTTCCGGGCTGGTGCTCTTATTTCCGGCGCTTTGTGAAAAAATTTGCAGACATCGCTCGCCCTCTCACTGACCTTCTTAAGAATGATATCTCTTTCCCTTAAGGACCACTGCAGGAGAAAGCCTTCTCTACCCTGATTGAGCGGCTTACAACTTCCCCGATTCTGCCACACTTTGACCCTTCTGTGCCCACTGAAGTACGAACTGACGCGAGTGGTCATGTCGTCGACGCTGTCCTTGCTCGGCGTCGACAGGGCCAAGACCGTGTCATCGCTTACGCCAGCCGCCTTCTTTCCAAGCCCAAGTGCAATTACTCTATTATTGAGAGGGAATGTTTCACACCCGTATGGGCGGTCGCGATATTTGTACCGTGCACTTTCTGTCAGAGCTTTTGCGACGTAACCGATCATCACGCTCTTTGCTGGCTGTGCTCTTTAAAGGACCCAACTGAACGACTCCTACGCTGGGCATTGCGTCTTCAAGAATATACATTTTCTATTATGTATAAGCCAGGGCGCCTGCATAAAGACGCTGACTGGCTGTATCGCAATCCTGTGGATCAACCTTGACGATACCGATGCAGACTCGGACATCAGTATTCTATCCTTCCCCGGCTTTGGACGATGATAAGTGACGTGCGAATTTCCGAGGAGGTTGCAAGGTGCGTCCTTCAAGGTAGTCGATGAGTGGTCTCAGCTGCAAGTCTTCTCGCTGCTTTTGGGCTAGATCAGGTACTGCCAGAGCAGCAAGAAAACCGCAGTCCTCTTCGACATCGGCGATGCCAGTGCCAACAGGAGTGCGAGAAAGACAGTCCACGTCGCTATGTTTCTGCGCCGACTTGAGCAGAATCGTGAGATCAAACTCTTGCAATTGGAGACTCCAGTGAGCTAGGCGTCCTAAATGATCTTTTATATTCGTTAGCCAACACAGAGAACGGTGGTCGCTTGCCACACGAAAAGATCGGCCATACAGGTAAGGTCCAAACTTCGTGACTGGCTACACGACGGCCAAACACTCTTTTTCGGTTGTAGAATAATTTATCTGCGCAGATGATAAACTGCAGCTGGTGCACGTCATAACTCGTTCGACATCTTGTTGTAGCTGCAGAAGAATAGCACCAACACCAACGTTACTTGCATCCGTGTGTAGTTCAGTATCCGCATCCCCGAATCGGAGGCGACTGGAGGCGTGTTTGGAGCTCGCGAAAGGCGTCTTGCTGTTCTTGCGCTCAAACAAAAAAAGATGTCGTCGTTCGTAAGCCGAATTAGGGGTTCAGCGAGGTGTGAAACATTCTCTACGAAGCGGCGGTAGTAGGCGCAAAGTCCCAAGAAGCGTCGCACTTCGTGCTTGTTAGCAGGTGTCAGGAAATAGGCAACAGCCGTAGTTTCAGTGGGTCGGGTCGAATTCCAGTGCTACTGACGACGTGGTCAAGGAATCTGAATTCACCGTAGGCGAAGTTCTATTTTTGAGGTTTAAGGGAGACACCAGCGGTACGGATGGCCTGAAGGACGGTTTTAAGTCGCTACATATATTGTTCAAACGTAGTAGGCTATGACGTCATCTAAATACGCGAGACAAGATTGCAACTTGAGGCCCGATAAGACAGTGTCTATCATTCGTTGAAAGGTTGTGGGCGGAGAAGACAATCCGAATGGGAGGAACTTAAACTCATACAGGCAGTCCTGTATAATAAAGACAGTCTTTTCTCGGCCGCGCACATCCACTTCAATCTGCCAGTAGCCACTGCGCAAGTCCACGGACGAAATATAGCGAACATGCGAAGGCCATCTAAGGAGTCATCGATGCGGGCCAATGGATAAGCGTCTTTTTTTGTGACGTGGTTGAGTTCGCGGTAATCCACGTAGAACCGTAGGCTGCCAGTGATGCCTACAGAACACAACCAGTGATGCCCACGGACTAGTGGAAGGCTGTATAATGTCTTCTTTGAGCATCTGCTGGATTTGGCTACGAATTGCATTATGCTTCTTCTGGGAGACCCAGTAGGCATGTTGGTGCACGGGTCTCACAGTGGGCTCATGGATGATGCGACGTTTCGTAATTGGAGTCAGTTTTACTCGGGAAGTTGAAGCAAAGAAATCTTTGAACGAGGGAAATCTAGGTGATGCAATGTGCCAGTTGTCGCATTCATGTGAACACGGCTAAAAGATTGAGGCACGGGGAGTTTGCTGGGGGAGGGAGAGGATGGAATGCCTTCGGACAACTCAACAGGAACCGTAGGTGTTGTAGGGGACGTACGTGTGTGGATTTATAGTTGTGGTGCGGTCAGCCCGTGAGCCCGCGAGCAACAGGCGCGTAATTCCGGTCTGGCCACATTGCGCGCAATTTCGCGAGATATTTTCGCTTCTGTTCTGGTTCTTACATTTGAATGTGAGGAAATAAAGTCAGAATAAAGGAAAACAGAAGCTAAAATATTGCAGTTTAAGGCGAGTATTGTCGCACAGTTCGCCGAAAGCATAAGTGGTATTGGCGTCAAATGAAATGTGAGCAGCGGTGCGCGTGATGCTGTTTACACCATCTTCATTAGACATAGATTCACTTATGCGGTTTCGCGTTTGTGTGCCACGTTAATTCTTTCGATCGGCGGCAAACTGGCGCTGCGCGGTATCGCTGGCATCCAAGACAGTAGCCGGCGTGATCGTTCCGAGCGCGTTTCCAGAATAGAAGCGAAAATACCTTAGTATAGACGATTTTATACTCGATTCATGGGCGCCGCCATCTTGGGCTGTTACACAGATAATGTCTTAGTTCTATGAGACGTTAAGTCACCAAACAGGATCATGAAGCGCTAAACGCATTTATACAATTTTTTCCATGCTTGCGAATCGACTGTAATACCGTTAACGTCGTTGTTAAAGACAGAAAGCAGAATTGTTATCAGCCCAATATGGCGGCACCTAAGCGCTTCCGTAAATTGGCGTATAGGGGGATCGCGCAGCGCCCTAACCGGGTGTGCGCGCCCATCAATGGTGACGACTGGACGGCGCACAAAATATATTCACTTATGCTTGGGCCACGCGCTCCGCTGTTCAAGTTTCATTTGACGCTGATATTACGTGACATCACCGTACGGCCGCTGGATGAAACTTCGTACACGACATTCAAAAGGGATCTTCACCACCTCGTCCCGGCTGAACATCGTCGTATCCAGCAGCTCCTGAGTATCGATGAGCTTAGAGACAGACGTCTAAATCAGTTTGCATCACATTCAGCACCTGCTCGGTGACATTGCAGATTCCCTTGACACGGCCTTACTACGTGAGGTGTTCCGGAAACGTCTTCCTGGCCAACGTACGGGTTACTCTCGTCTCACCTCAGAAAGGTTCGCTATAGGAACTTGCGGAACTGACCGACGACATGATGGACATTGCGCCGGCAGCCACCAACGCTGCACGTATATCTCCGGTATCCGAGGTCGATTTCCTCCGAGAAACAGTAGAAAATATTGTGTTTCAAGTTGCAGAATTGCGCACAGAATTTCGAGGCACTCGAATCTCTAACCATAAATTCTGTCCTCCTCATGAGACCCTCATACCGTCTTCCGCACATACTACGTTTCAGCAGGCTTTACGCACTATTCCCTCGCAGATCCAGTGTTGCTGCCACCGCTGTTTTGGGGCTCCTTCTCGTCGATGCGCGTCCCCCTGATCGTGGCACGCGCGAAACACAGCGGCGGGTCGTCAGAAACAGTGGTGGATGACCACGGCTATTCCGTAAACTGCTATTTCGACAAGACCGGTTGCTTGCTGACACGGGTGCAGAAGTCCGCATTATCCCTGCGTCTCAAACTGATTGGTGTTTCCGCGCAGTCAGCCCCACTCTAGTATTGCCACTTCCGTCATCGCAGTCCACGGTCAACAGTCTCTCATCCTCAACCTGAAACGAAGGTTTCATTGGCTATTCTGGATAGCAGATTTCCTTAATGCATTTCTAGGAGCCGATTCTTGAAAAGTTTCCACCTGGCTCGTAGACACAAAGCACTTTCGCCTGGTACACAGTATCAGCGGTCTGACTGTTAATGGGTTTCTGTCGGCCGCTATGACTCTAAACCCAGATTCCGTCAAACCGCCCGCCTATGCTTGTACTGCTCTTCTTACCGAGTTTTTTAAGACCACTACGCAGGCTCCGATGGACAAACCTCCTTAACAGACGGTGACGCATTTTATTGGCACCACAGGCCCACCTGTGCACTGCGCACCGCGCCGACTCGGTCATAGCAAGGTCTGTGTTGCTCGCAATCAGTTTGACCATATGTTGTAGATAAAATCATTGGTACTACCTCAAGCTCGTGGTCGTCGATGCTCCACATGGTGCCTAAACGATTGGCGGCCGTGTAGTTACACCACGCGCTGAATGAGCTCACTGTCCCTGACCGCTAACCTCTACCCAACATTCGGGTATGAGGTTACTGTCCCTGACCCAACCTCTACCTAACAATACACTGCTTTTTTGGCGGAGACCACGATATATCCGAAAGATAGACAACGTCAAAGCTTATCACCAGCTACTTGTTAAGTAATTTGTAATGTCCAAAACTGCTATCAGTACCAAATTTGGCCTCTTCAATTTGTTGCGTAGGCCTTTGGGTTAGCACAATGCCATCCATCGTTCAATCGTTTTAGAGAAGTCACCAGGGGTTTATCGTGTTTCTTTGCCTACATTGATGATCTCGTGGTCGTAAGGATGCCGAAACGCAGAAAGCACATCTCCGTCAACTGTTTGCTCGTCTGCGTGAATGTAATCTTGTCATCAATGCTGGCAAATATGAGTTTGGTGTTTCGGAGATCGATGTTTTTGGACATCGCATGACCAAGCAAGCATCACTCGGCTGCCTAACAAGACTCGGGATGTCATCAACTATCCACCTCCAACGACCATAAGCAGCCTCAGTTGTTTTCTAGGGTTTGCCAATTTTTACCGTCGCTTCATCTCTACATGATTTACACTACTGAAGCCCCTTGAAGCGCTCCTCTTCACTTAGGCGAGTCTGCCGCTATGCCTTGGGAGTTTGCCGTCGAGCAGCGCTTTTACACCGTTAAAACCAAACTCATTCAAGTCACACTCCTGCACCACTTTTCGCAGACTGCTCCCACTAGCTCTATCCTGGAAGCTTCTTCAGTACTTGTGGCAGCCACCCTTCATCAGTGGCTCAATGGTACTTGGGGTCACCATAGCCTTCGTTTCCAGGAAGTTGCGCGACACTGAGCGCCGATATAGCATATTTCGGATGGAAGATGCTCACCGCCTACCTTTCTGTTAATCACTCCAGACACTGCCTCGAAGTCCGATAATTTATCATCCCTGCCAACCACAAATGTCTCACTTCCGCCATACGCTTTTTTTTTTCAGCGCCAACCACTCTCGTCAAGAGCTTCCCGAATTCACGAGTGACATTCTCTTTGCCAAAGGCAGCCCCCACAGTGCAGCTGACTCTCTGAGCCGCATCGGCATCAACGCTTTCGACAAGCCTCGCCGAGTGCCCCTTCTGCTCCCTCACAAGTTTCCAACCCCGGGCTTCCACGCCTCCGGTCTTCTATGTTACTCCACCTGGAGCAGGTGCCCTCCCCTAACCCTGACGTCACGCTCTAAATCTTTCAGCTAGCCGTACTCGCGTGTATTTTCATTCTTTTCTTCGTCGTGTTGTTTCTGATTCGCTTCCTTCGCTCTACCATCTAGGCGTATGAGCCACGCAAGAACTTATCATCGAGCATTACTTGTGGCCTCGTGCACGCCCCGACGTGCGTGACTGGATACGTGCTTGCACAGCGTGCCAACATTTCAAGGTGCAACAACGCTCCAAGTCTCCATGAGGACCATTTCCACTTCCACGCTTCGACACCATTCATCTGGATATCGTCAGAGATCGCCTTCATTCCATAGTTATATGTACTTGCTTACCTGCCTCGATCTGCACATCCGGTGGCCTGAAGTGGCTTCCATGCCTTACATCAACGCGGACATGTCGCCTATACTTCCCTCTCTACCGGGTCATCCATAACGCATCTTCTGGGCAGTGTGCGCGTTCACAGAATGCTTATCACCCGGCATTAAGCGGTATCGTCGAGAGGCTGCACGAGCTGTTGAAAGCCGCGCTTGCTGCTCAGCCTCGCGCTCATGATTGGGTTTCACAACTGCCAACTGGGCTGAATGACCTTCGATATACCCTCTGACCAGAGCTCTCCTGCTCAGTAGGCGAGATAGATTACGGTTTCAGCCTGCGCTTGTCGGGTGATTTTGTCGCCGAATATGCCACGTCGCCTGTTCCTGGTCCAATTTAGTTCGTCCTGCTTCTGCGAGCGTTCATGCAAACGTTGCATCCTTCGCCAACTTCTGTTCACATGAGTTTACATGACTTCTCCTGCCCTCAATCCTGCAACATCCTCTCATGTTTTTTTTTGTATTTACGTGCCTCCTCGTCCTATTAAACCTCGCCATGACGATCCTTTCTCAGCCGTCAAGGGTTCAGAACAACGCTTTACTATACTTTGCATGGGGTGTACAGAGACAGCCGCTCTCAAGAGTATCCAACATACCGCCATCATTAGCGTACTAAGCTGAATGACTTTTCAAGTAACCACGGCCACTTGCCTGCAGTGGGGAAGGGGGGGGGGTGACGGCACCTGTGGCACGTCTTTCTTCAATTGGTGCAGGTTTGGACAACCAGGTGATCTTTTTAGAACATAGGCAAGATAGAGGTGGAAGCGGGGTGAACGGAGAGTGGATCCCCTTTGGGGCATCTCGCAACCACTGATGTAAAGTCACGATGTTTTTAACTGTGCTGAGTAGCCCACAATATTAGGATGACGACATAGGAGTCTGAGAGAAAGGACGGGAGTGGTGAGAAGGGAGCAGGTTCGTCTTTCCAGGGACGCTAACCTCAGCAGTTCGGCGCAGTAAGAAGTAGCATCAACCTGTATTGGAGGCGCGGAAAAAGATAGGATGGCATTTGGTACTTCTAACGTGTCCGTCGTTATTAGGAAAAAAGAAATTATTTCAATAAAATAAATGAACAAAAAGATGAAAAGAGGAGGGAAACAGCAGTACAAGCGGGAGGGGGCAGGTGTACATGGGAAAAGGCCTGGTATGGTTGATATTTTAGTAGAAGCGTGAAGAATATAAGTTGAGTATTAGGGGATGGCAGGGAAGAGCTGCAAACGGAGGAATAGTTGAGCTTCAGAATCGAGGTTCGCTGTCGGAATAATGTGTTTTTGCGCATTTATTATTGATATGAAAATTTTAGGAGTTAGGTTAAAGCTATGAGCGACTGCCATGTTTCAAGTTGATTCCCGTCGGGTGTAGGCATTTAAACGTTAGTGTGCGGTATGATTCCTGACATTTCTTCTCACGCGGGGAACGAAAATTTGTATGTTTTATATAAAGCCTTGCTTTATCGAATATACGGCCGTATTCCTTTAAGTGGCTGGCTACTGCATTAGGTAAATTGTGTTTTGTATGTGCGCGTTGGCCGTTTAGGGTTCTGTGAATTGGGTGTCTAGTCTCACGTATGTTTGTTTTTTATAGAATTGGCATACTGTAGACAAAACAGTCAGTTGCTTGACCTCAATGTGCTACCTGAGTGTCACACTCCATCTGTTCATTAACCATACACCCATATTCATTGAACGCATACCCAGTTGAAGCAACGATACTCACTGGCAGCAAAGTTGGCAGCAAAATTCAGCAAAGTTGGTCCGATGGTTCCCAGACCCAGGTTGGCGGGAACGGGGTTACGTGGAGACATAGATGCATATAGTTATACCGTGAACTTGGTGAAGTTCCGAAGTAATGCTAATTAGGTTTAGAAAAGTCGGTTCTGCGCAGCATAGAGAAATTGCGTAAGCCATGGGTCTTTGACGAGCCGAGGCTCTGTGGGAAGGCGCTGGTGGGGATCACCGCAAATGAATTAAAAATGAATTAGTAAATACGACCACGTTGATTACGCAAAGGCGAACAAAAGTGCGGAGATACCACGATGAACAGGAGCTTGTCATGTCTGTTCGCAGCGGCATCATCCCCATTTGGCTCTTTTTAATGAATATTACTTATATTTACCAGATATGTGAAATAACAAATACTTCATTTTTGTACCCTTTAAGCGACAGTTCATGTGAAGTGAAGTTCTTCTTTTCAGAGAAAAGAGGGGACCGGGACAAAAGGCGGTAAGGCCTGACGAGGCCCCGGTACCCATACAGTTGGCAGTAATAAAAAAAAAGAAAATGTACATGAAAGGTGCCACAAATATGTGAAAAACAATGCTACAATGCGCACAGTGAAACTTAATTAGGGAAAAAGACAATCATGTGCAAGGCAATACTCAAGCATACAAAGTCATACACGTACAAATACAATGCATACTTGACTGGTGAATTAAGACACGAAATATGCGACTGCAGTACTTGTCCGCAACAAAGATAGATAGAGAAAAACGTACATATAAGAAAACGGTGGATTACATTTTTGTTACATTTGACTTTGGCCTTCATTCAAACGTCGTTTCGTGTTTTTCTTAAACACATTTTCAGATAAAGATAAATCATCAGTAAAGAGTTGAAGGCTTTGGGTACTTGAAAATTTAGCTTTTGTCTACCATAATTCGTGCGTGTTTGCCGAACTCGTAGTTTTACCCCACGAAAGTTGTAATTTATGATCCTGTCAGTAACAGAGTACAAGCGGTTTCGATGAATATATTGCAACAGCCGTAGATAATACACTTGGTCAGCTTGTAGTATGCGATGTTTAACAAACAAGGGTTGTGTACGTAAATTTTCTGGTGGACCGTAATAGCCCTCAACAGCCCGCAAGGCTCTTTTTTTGTAGCAGTAGTAGTTTATGGTAGTTTGAAGACGTAGTCGTACCCCCTACAAGATTACAATAGGATAGTTTTGAAAAGAACAGTGCGTTATACATTTACACCTTTAACCAAACAGGCAAGAGTTTAGAAATCCTAAAAAGCAGACCAACAATTTTACTCAGTTCGGAAGCAAGTTTTGAGATATGTACAGACCAAGAAAGATTTTCATTAAACCACACGCCGAGAAATTTTTGAGAAGAAACCTGGCTGATTTTTGTATTATCATAATAAATCTGTATAGAATAACGTTCCACGGTATTGATCGGCTTGAATAGAATGTAATTTGTTTTATTTAAATTTAAACTAAGCTTATTTGCGTATAACCAATCACGAAGCTTCAGTAAATAAGTGTTAACCATACTTTGGAGGGCAGTTAATGAGCGGGAAGAAAATATTTGTGTCGTCAGCGTACATTACCAGATCTGGAGAATTATGTATATCGGCTAGATCATTGATATATGTAATAAATAATAAAGGCCCCAGTATTGATCCCTGCGGGCCACCATGCATTATTGTTTGTGTATGGGAGGAAATGTCATTTGTTCGTACGTATTGGGACCTATTACTCAGATAACTTCTCAACAGGTTCAGCGCAATACCGCGAACCCCGTAGTCACAAAGCTTCTTAAGGAGAGTGTCATGATGTACGCAATCAAAGGCCATGCGGAAATCTAAAAATAGGCCAAGCGTATATTTTTTACAATCAATATTATCTATTATTTTGTCTTTAACAACTAACAACGCTTGTTCCGTGGACCTATTTTTATAAACCCATACTGTGAATCAGCAATGACATTGTATTTATGCAGAAAATTAGCAATCCCAGAATTAATAACGCTTTCAAAAATTTTCGATAGAACAGGTAATACCGAAATAGGTCGGTAATTAGACAGTTTATTTATGTTGCCACCTTTATACATTGGCATCACTCGAGCCAGTTTTAATTTGTCTGGAAAGACACCTTTGACAACATAAGGTTTATAATGTATGACAAGACATCGCATATTGCGCGGCATACATACTTTAGGGGAATTACTTTTATATCGTCATATCCAGCAGATACATCGTTCTTTAAAGAAAAGATAAATTTAGCTTCTTCTTGAGGGGTGGTTGGTGCGAGTGCTATAGAATTCAGTAATGGAGTGGTGAGGCTCATAAAACTATCAACTGGAGTTTGCGTAACAATATTTTGTGAACCGACCTTAATGAAATAGTCATTCAGAGCATTTGATAGCTCAAGGCCAGAACCAGAGTTCGCGTAAAAATATTTTGTGAACCGACCTTAATGAAATAGTCATTCAGAGCATTTGATAGCTCAAGGCCAAAACCAGAGTTTGCGTAAAAATATTTTGTGAACCGACCTTAATGAAATAGTCATTCAGAGCATTTGATAGCTCAAGGCCAGTTGTTTTCCCTTAGATGTGGTTATTTCACTAAGTTGTGTGCATTTAGTTTTGTTTTTCAAGTTATTAACCTCTCGCCAAACTTTATGACTATGATTCTGAATTCGAGAAAAATGGCTTATGTAATAATTAGATTTAGTATTACTTAAGTCTTTGTTCAGTTTGTTTCTAAATTGTTTAAATTGAGAAAGCAGAGCTAGATCTCTACTATGGAGAAACTCATGATACATTTTATTTTTATTTCTTATCCTTGCATAAAGTGATTTGTTCATCCAAGGCTTCTTAAACTTCTCGACATTAATTTTTCTCTCTATTTGTGGGAAAGCTGCGTTATATTGGGTTAAGAAGATATCAAGAAAATCTTAAACCGTATGTGAAATAAAGACTTGAGCTACATGTGATTAGGCTTCACGAATAATACAATATGCTTGAGTTCATTTGAAACTTCACATGTCAGTTTTCTATATGCTTGTCATTTTCATGCTGTTAGATTGGGTCAGGATTGGCGACTCTGTGTACACAAGAATCGATGATGAACTTAATCCTAATTATTTCTTGTTTTCTCTTTTTTCACAATCTGCTTCCCAAGTATGGCCGATTGCACACAGAACCACTATATAGGGGAAAGTTACCAGACCCACTTGAGAAAGGTCTTACATTCAGAGTGTTTATGTACAAACCAAATACTACGTAAGTACATCTTTTCTATTAATGTGAACGCAAAGATGTAACTCAAACTATTACGTATGCAGCGAATGTTGATCATTGAAGCACTCAAACGGCGTTCCTACTTGCTTCCTAATGATGCAAATAATTCTGCAACTAGTGTTAGATTGAGTTATGACGTGAATATTCCAGTGGTAGATTGATTATCTTCGCTGAACGTTGTCATGAAGCTGCATTGAGTATGTGACATGTAGGAGCTGGTCGCGCATGTATGCAACCGGTCTGCTCTTTTCACATGAATCTTTCTTTATAAGTATTAGGTTTGCGAATTGTGAGGTCATCTAAAAAAGTCGCAGTTTCGCCCGAAAGGCGAAGCATCGATTGCGATAGGAAATTATTAGACAGCTATACGAATAAGGATAGTAGTTTTATCGGCGTATAAAGTTGTAAATATTCCCTTAGTAATTAAATAAACAAGCACGGTGTCACGCGCGCACAGATAAACGTGAACACATCTCGCTCGATGACCGCAGATACTGTTTAAAACGATCGAATGAGAAAGCGCGCCAGTAGCAGCTCGCAAATTGACCTTCGCGCTGTCTCGCTTCAACGCGAACTAAACGTCGAAAGCACAGCGCATACGAAGCTACTGGCACTCGGCGCATGCACTTTGTACCCATCGCAGATCGCTTTGAAGATGAGATCCCCGCGGCGCACACTTCGGCCACATAGCAGATCGCTTTCAAGATACGGTGCCCGCGCGGAAGCTCCGTCAGTAGCAGCCGCAAGAGCAGAACGCCCCCCCCCCCCACCCCTACCATCTCCGTCGCCTCCTCACCGTGCCCCGCGAGCGAACGGAGTGTGCGCGCTTCCGGCCACCTTTCTCTCTCGTGTGCTCGAGATTAATCTACGGTTCCCGGCTCACCCCCGCACGCTTTTACCCGCACACACAGCGCGCGGCGACGGTTTTATCACCGTTGGAACCTCACGGCGACGGCAAAAGTGCGCTGTAGTGTACATATAGGTGCTATGGCAATTAAAGGTTGACGCTCTCGTCGAACACCAAGCTGTGTGAAAAACGTGTCTAGGCGTCGGGAATGTGACCCATCGCCGCGAAAAGTCTCTCAAGCCTCCTGCGTCACATCATCCTAGTTCAGCGTGCTCTGCAGTACGCATTGGTATATTGTGAACAAGGTCCCCGTAGCGGGGCCGAAACGGCTTTTGTTTTCAACGATTGGTCGGCGCTGGTTATCTCGCGCCGTGCCATGACTTTTCCCGACCCGACGGGTTTCCGTTAAACCTTGCATTTCATTGGTCTATTGTAATGAGTTTTGCAGCGTCCAAGCATTGAAGAAATAGTTCGCTTTACGACCGAGGATGACGAGGGAACTTGGAGTAAACAAGAAGCAGAAGAAGATGAGTGAAGAACTGAACAGCGGAATAGCCAGCAGCTCATGCTTATTGCGATAACAGTGATATGAACGTTCCTGGCAAATTCCCCGCAGGGGCGCCTGCGTCAGCAGGCGTTTGGTGTGTTGCGACACCACGGACCCGAGCACATGGGGGTTGGACCCTCCCGCGTGAAGCCATGCGTGGCTTAGCCGCGTCTGGGGAAAGGGGGATCCTGGGGGTTGAGCTGATGCCAGGTGTTCGGACCTATAAGGCTTCCCGGCGGACGCAACACACCTCTTCGGCCTCTGCTTCACATAGACGGCACCCCTGGGCCGACCCACCCAGGGGAAATCGGCAGTTGCCTTTTCCTGTCCTCATGTTAAATCTTCGTCTTTCTCTCTCACTTCAAATCTATCCTGTCTTCTTTTCACTTCCTTTTACTTCCGTTTTCCCAGGCAGCTAGGGTTAACCTTGTGTGGGTTGCTAACCTTGGATATTCCATATTTGGTTATAGTAGTGGCGTACAGCTGGCGTTTGAGGGACCAACCTTTTTCAGGTATTGCAGCGTCCCCTCGTTGGGCTCCAGGGTGGGTGGCTGGCGCTGCTGTCGAACATTCACCTATACTTATGGCAAGTTCTTTCCCCCCACTCCCTGATTGCCGTCTGAAACGAGGGCGCACCAAAGATGTTTTCCATTTTTTGGACGCCAAACACAGAACTTTCCCCGATTTCATTCGCTCTCGCTTTTCTCCGCCCTTCGTTGTGGGTCGGGTGTATACATTAATCGTAACGAAACGCAAGTCCTCTTCGTTGACGCGGCCAGATATTGGAATCGAGGCGCATACGCGGTCTCTGTGGTGGACGCCCATGGATCACTCGTCAACGCAGCCACGGTGGTTACCAACTTCACTCACGAAGCAGAAGAAATGGCCATCGCGGTGGCCCTTCGAAGCTGCAAAGAAGCCTCCGTCATTTACTCGGACTCAAGAACAGCCATCAGAACCTTCTCGGCAGCCCTCGTCTCTAGGAAAGCAGCTACGGTGGTCAACAAAATCTTCCAAGAAACGGGAGGAGATAACCTCACGTCCCCACACATCACATGGTTCCCGGCCCACATGGGCAACATTTCCGGACCTCCTGACTGTAATCCGAATGAGCGGGCACACCAACTGGTGCGAGAACTCACATTCCGCGTCTGAGGTCCGCCCCCTCGCTTCAACCCAGCCTGGAGGGATTTAGACAACAAAGACCCGCTTGTATCATACCACGAAATCACTTCAAATCATAGGTTAGCACGAAGAATTTTTCCTCCTCCTCACCAAAACCTCAAGAAAGCACAGGCCGTCACTTACAGACAGTTGCAGACTAGGACGTACATCACACCAACAACACTAAGCAGGATCAATCCAGACTTTCCTACTGCATGCCCACACTGCGGACACGAATACAACAACTTCGAACACATGCTCTGGCTGTGCCCTGCCAACGCGGGCACGGACTTTCCTGACCAGTCCTCCTGGGACTCAGCGCTCAGAAGTACAGAGCTCATCGCTCAGCTCAAGGCTGTCCAGAGGGCCCGGGCCGTCGCCGAAGGACTATGTCTACCGGCCCCGACCTGGGTGGAGCCACCGGATAGATTGGCGGGGCCTCCGGCCCCGCTTTAATTCTTTCTCCTCAGGACCTAAATAAAGTTCGTACTCACTCACTCCCCGATTTCATCTGATCCACTCAGAAAAAACAGACAAATCTGTACGAACAATCTTACCTTTCCTTGTGTCAAAGACTCTGACTGATATTTTTGGACCAGGCTATAAAGCATCCAGGATGGCAAGCGGGGATCTCCTCTTATATCTGCGTGATCTGAAACAATACGAGAAACTACCCAATCTAGTGTTATTTGGGGATGCTCAAGTAACAGTAACCCCGCACCGTATCATGAATACCACCCGTGGAGTTGTATCAGATGATGATCTCTTGCAGCTGAGTGAGGCTGAACTCCTGGAGGGTTTCATTGAGCAGAATGTAATTAATGTTAAACTGATCAAGATGAGGCGCGACGGCAAGGAAATCCAGACCAAGCACCTGATATTTACATTTAACTCAAGTGTTCTGCCCGAATCCATCGAGGCCGGATACATAAAGCTTCGTGTTAGGCCATACGTGCCAAATCCTCTCCGATGTTTCAAATGCCAGCGGCTCGGCCATAGTTCACAGGACAGCCGAGGCCGCCAAACTCCTCCGAGTCTTGTGAAAGCTCTCTACATTGTGTTAACTGTGATGGGGAGCACGCCGCCTACTCGCGGTCGTGCCCATCCTGGAAAAAGGAAAAGGAAATAGTAACTATTAAAGTAAAGGAAAACATAACTTTCAAGGAGGCACGCAGGTGGGTATTTCACCTGCCAAAAACCAGCTTTGCCGAAGTGACGCGTCAGGGGGCAGCGCAACAACGGCCTTCGGCGGCTGTCTGGCACATGCGTAGTGGGCCAGCGGTGACGCCATCCGCCCCCTCGGTGGCTGCAGCTAGCGCTGCTCCGCCATCTGAGAACAAGGGCCCATCGACCTCCGGGCTGGTGGCCTACAAGGTCTCGTCCCTCGAGACGAGGCCTTCACGTCAAACTAACCGCTCGCAAGAGCGCGTGTCCAGCGTCTCGCAAGAGGACATGGACACAACACCAAGCGTGAGGGCGCAGCCAGCGCCTAAGGAGCAGCGCGATTCCATCGACCGCTCCAAAAAAGAAAAATCTCGTGTCACGGCGCCTGGAAAGGGCCTGTCAGCTAACTTTGTATTCTTGAACACACAGCACAAAAACACATTAAAAATTGACGTATTTTACTGGTTTTATACTCCACGCAGTTGAAAAATTCATTCCACAAACAAAAGGCCTCTCATGTAAAAGACGGGTTACATGGTGGAATGAGGAGTACAGACTTTGCACGAAAGAAATTTTCCAGTGGAATGTGAGAGGCCTTCTCCATAACCTCGACGATATTAGGGAACTCCTTAATAAATATAATCCAAAAGTGCTGTGCGTTCAGGAAACACATCTAAAACCCACACAAACAAACTTCCTCAGACAATATGCTATCTTTCGTAAAGACCGTGACGTTGCTATTGCCTCCTCCGGAGGTGTAGCAATAATTGTGGATAAATCTGTTGCTTGCCAGAATCTCTCTTTTCAGACACCACTTGAGGCGGTGTCCGTGTAAGCGATACTTTTCAACAAGTTGGTAACCATCTGTTCTATTTACATACCGACAGACTACAAACTCAGCAAAACGGAATTTTACACGCTAACTGACCAGCTCCCGGAACCATACATTATTGCCGGTGATTTTAATGCTCACAGCACTTTGTGGGGAGACTCCCGGTGTGACACCAGGGGTCGGCTTATAGAGAACTCTTTAGTAACATCTGGTGCATGTCTGTTTAACAAAAAAGAGCCCACCTATTATAACATCCACCATAATTCGTTTTCTTCCATAGATTTAGTGATTGGCTCTGCTACCCTTCTTCCCTATTTAGAATCGAATGTCGTTAAAAACCTATTCGGGAGCGACCACTTTCCTGTGACACTGACATTGATAGAGGAGCGTGACCGTCTACCCCATGCCCCCCGTTGGAAAATAAAATCAGCTGACTGGAAAGGTTAGTCAACCTACTTATCACCAGATTTTATCAGCGATTTTAGTATTGACTACGCAGTAGCGTATTTTACTGGTTTTATACTCCACGCAGCTGAAAAATTCATTCCACAAACAAAAGGCCTCTCATGTAAAAGACGCGTTCCATGGTGGAATGAGGAGTGCAGACTGGCACGAAAGAAATAGAAGAAAGCGTGGGGCCTACTGCGTCGCTCCCCGACTGCGAAAGATCTTAACGAATTTAAACTGGTAAAATCACAGGGAAGGCGTACGCGGCAACAGGCAAGGAGCGCTAGCTGGGAGAGGTTTCTCTCTAGCATAACATCCTATACCCAAGAGAGTAAAGTATGGATTGGCATAAGAAAGCTAAAGGGGCCGCAAATCCACCCATTACCTTTAGTTGACGACCATGGGAATACCTTGGAAGACCCGGCCAACGCTCTGGGCGAACACTTCGAACGTGTATCAAGCTCCATTCATTACTCAAAATCATTCCTTAAGTATAAACAAGTAGCTGAACTTAAGTCACTGGATCGTAAATGCCGACCGAATGAACAATACAACCGTCCTTTTAATATAGCTGAGCCGAGAGCTGCCTTGAGCGTATGCAGCAGCTCTGCACCGGGAGCTGACAGAATCATGTATGACACGATTAAAAACCTACACACTGACACACAGACAACACTTCTGGCACTCTTCAACTCTATCTGGGATGCCGGATACCTGCCATCCTCATGGAAGGAAGCTATTGTTATTCCAATTTTGAAGCAGGGTAAAGACCCTTCCTCGGCGGCAAGTTACCGCCCGATAGCTCTCACAAGTTGCCTGTGTAAACTTTTTGAAAAAATGATTAATCGCCGACTTAAACATTTCCTAGAACGGAATAATATGCTTGATCCCTATCAGAGTGGCTTCAGAGAAATGTCCACAACTGACCATCTTGTGCGCATTGAAGCAGATATACGTGACGCATTTGTACATAAACAGTTTTTCTTGTCGATATTCCTCGATATGGAAAAGGCGTACGACACAACTTGGCGCTACGGAATTTTGCGAGACTTGTCGGGAATTGGCATCCGTGGAAATATACTAAACGTAGTACAAAGCTATTTGTCTAACTATACCTTCCGCGTGAAAATCGGCAACGTACTGTCACGTCAATTTATACAGGAAACTGGTGTACCCCAAGGAGGTGTGCTCAGCTGCACACTGTTTATCGTGAAGATGAACACGCTTCGTGCTTCATTACCGCCAGCTATTTTTTATTCCGTCTCCGTAGACGACATACAAATAGGTTTAAAATCCTGCAACCTTACAGTGTGTGATAGACAGGTACAACAGGGCTTGAACAAAGTGTCCAAGTCGGCAGACGAAAACGGATTCAAAGTGAACCCCCACAAAAGTTCTTGTGTTCTTTTTACAAGAAAGAGAGGCCTGGTTCCAGATCCTTCTGTAGAACTGTATGAGCAACAAATACCTCTGAACAAAGAGCACAAATTTTTAGGCATTGTACTTGACGCTCAACTTACTTTTATTCCACACAATAAACATCTTAAGGTGAAATGCCTAAGAACAATGAACTTACTGAAAATTTTATCTCTCACAACATAAGGCAGCGACAGGAAATGTTTAATGAATCTTTACAAGAGTCTCATTCGATCACGATTGGACTATGGTGCTGTGGTATATCACTCTGCCGCCCCTAGCGCGCTAAAGATGCTAGATCCCGTCCACCATCTAGGTATGCGCCTGGCCACCGGCGCGTTTCGAACAAGCCCCATTGAAAGTTTATACGTCGAATCGAATGAGTGGTCACTCCATCTACAGGGAACATACACTAGCCTCTCATATTTTCTCAAAGTTCACTCTAATCATGAGCATCCGTTTCCTAATACCAATAACGATATGACGTGTGCTACACTTTTTCGCAATCATCCCTCTGTAAGACAGCCTTTCTCAATGCGTGTCAGGGGGCTGAGCGAAGAAATGAACATTCCACTCCTCGAACATCGCTTAATGCCTCCAGCCAAGGTGTTACCACCTTGGGAGTGGCAGGTAGTAAAATGTGATATATCCTTTGTAGAAGTTACAAAGCACGCTTCAGAGCTTGAAATACGAATGCATTTCCTAGAATTACAGTCCAAGTACTCGTGCACAGAATTTTACACAGACGCTTCTAAATCACATGCCGAAGTATTTATGCAGCTGTAGGTCCATCCTTCTCGAAATCCGGCGTACTCCACCCAGAAACAAGTATCTTTACGGCTGAGGCCTACGCACTATTGTCAGCTGTAAAGCATATAAAGAAATCAAAACTTCAAAGGACTATCATATTTACAGACTCTCAAAGTGTCGTGAAAGCCTTGAAGTCACCCTGTAACCAGAAAAATCCTGTACTCATTGAGCTCTATTCTGTTCTGTGTAGAGCATATGCATCTAACCAGCATGTCATTATATGCTGGGTGCCTGGGCATAGAGGCATCGAGGGCAATGTTCTTGCCGACCAAATGGCCACATCAGTCACATCACCCGCTATTAACCCTATAGCTGCTGTTCCTGTAACAAACTTGAAACCTTTCCTGCGAAAGAAACTGCGAAGCCACTGGTAACGCTTGTGGGACACTGAAACAAACAATAAGCTTCACTTAATTAAACCACAGATAGGTTTCTGGCCCCCCGTAACGAAAACACGACGAACTGACGTCCAATTCTGTCGTCTCAGAATAGGACACACGTACGGCACCCACAGTTTTTTTGCTGACTGGTGATGAACCACCAACCTGTGGTAGATGTGGTGAGAGGCTGACCGTCCTCCACGTCCTCTTGGAGCGTCGGGAAGCCGAAACCGAGAGAAGGAAACATTTTCCTGTAGCATACCGCTACAATATCCCTGTTCATCCCATGATGTTTATTGGTGAAGAACCGCTTCTTAATGCCAAAGCAGTCCTCGATTTCTTGAATGATGTTGTGCTACATGTTATTAGCCTAATAAGTTCTTAGCGCATCCTCTCTCCAGAGGATGTAGCTGTGATAGTTTATTATAGCACATGCCTCCAGGCCCTTGTCTTTCAAGAGCTCTGTTTATGCACTCATGCTTCTGGCCAATTCTTGGATCTGTCATATTTTGTAAATGGTATCATTCCTTCGCACTGCATTCTACATCTTCATAGTACACCTCTTAGCCATTGCCACAATCTTATTATCTATAGATTTTACGCACTTTACAGCAATTATTTTAGGCCCCTTTACAGCCACGTCTCATCTACGTCATCAAACTCATTGCTCCACTGCAAACTTACTAACACTGGCATGGCGCTTTTTGGCCATACCTGGCCCTGGCGCCATTAAACAACATACATTCATTCATTCATTCCTGGCAAATTATCGCTTTCGTCGTCGGCGTTAATGTGCTGCTCCGGGCATATAAAGGCATGTATGTTAATTTAATAAATTAAGTTAAAATTTACGGCAACATTCATCTGACGATGGCTCTCGATCGATGGCAATGCGAATGGAAATCGACCAACGCAGCGAGAGCATATATTTCCGGCGTCACGTTTATTTAGCACGTGTAGTGCTAATGCTTCATTAGTGTAATTAGTGTAATGCTCCATTAGTGTAGCGCCGTAGCACTCCATTAAGGCTAAACGCCTACTTGAGAAGCAAGGAATGAAATAGATTTCATGCCCTCTGCCGTAACCAACATAGTGTAGGATGTAGAAGTGTTGTGAAGGGTTAAGTGCAGTGACCATAGGTTAGTGAGGTCTAGGATTTCTACTCATTTTAAGAGAGATATAGTAAAATTAGTCCAGAAGAAACAGGCCAACCTTGACGCAGTAAGGACAAAAGCAGACCAATTCAGGCTGGTGCTCGCAAACGTATATGCATCATTAGAACAGCCAGATGGAGATAACAGAGAGGCAATGAATGAAACCGTAACTAGGCTGATTTCGTAAGCGCAATTCAAATGGGAGGTCAGGTCCCAGAAAAACCAGTAGGTAAGCTCTCCCAAGGAACAAAGGAGCTAATGAAGAAACAAGAAAGCATGAAAATGGCCAACTCAAAAGACGAGATAGAACTCGCTGAACTGTCAAAACTGATCAACAAGAAGAAAATAATACATATTTGAAATTATGACGTGGGGGAGATCGAGGAAGCAGTAAAATATGGACGCAGCATGAAATCAGTGAGAAGAAAACTTGGCATAGCACAAGGCAAGATATATGCACTGAAAGATAAGCGGGGTAGTATCATTAGTAAATTCGATGATACCGCAAAAGCAGCGGAATACTTCTATACCGACCTTTACAGTACCCAGAGCAGCCACGCTACCTTCATTCGAAGTAGTGATGAACAGGATACAGAGGCTCCCCAGGTAGCACAAAAGAGATACATAACGTTTTCGTAGCGTTTATCCAAGACGCTAAAAACGGTTTAAAGAAGACATCAGTGAGACAACTTCGTCGGTAAAACGTCGTATATATCAGCTAATGTCCGGCTTAATTACTTTTCTGAGTCGATCTGTAACATGTCATAAAGACGTATTCGAAAAGCTCGTCTAGAAATAGGATCGGGAAAGAAACAAATGAGCCCTTTGCCAAAGCTATTCATATCCAATTTCTAAACGATTTAAGACGTTATCAAAAAGCTGGTATAGAAATGGTCTTGAAAGGTTTACGATAATCTGAAGCTAATTTTCTGGGGTTCCAGATGAGTCGAAGCGGCGGTGTCGAGTGCAAAAGAGCTCCTGGTGATCTGTTGTCACTGTTGTCTATCGGCGCCGACGCATCCTCTACCAAGTCACATGAAAATGATCATGTCGACGAAAATGAATCTAGAATACTGTCTTTGGTATGCAGCAACGATGTTTACAACCAAAATGGGAATGAAATCCCGCTGAGAAAAAATGGGCGCGTCTGGACGAGCGTCCAGGCCAGGGCTTTTGCGCCAAGTGCGCATAGAATGAGGGCAGTACGACAAAGGAAAAGTTTATTGAAAAAGTGCAAGATTTCAACAAAATGTGTAAGAAATACAAAGTAAATTGAATGAAAAGTACCCCAACAATGACTAAAGTTCGCATATACAATTCTTGATAAGCTAGAAATTGGCAAAAAAATGACTACAATATACAAACAAAATTCGTAACTTTCTTATTTAGCAAAGTAAACAGCCCATGCAGTCAGATGAACAGACTAGAGTTATTAAGAGATTGATATCACAGCAACTGCAAGAAGCAGACTGAGAAATGTGAGATTTAATCGCATGCTAGCTGCCTACAAACAATGTTAGCAATAATCTAGAAGCTTGAAAAGAACACAAAAAGGAATAATGCCGCATAGTATCAAAAAGAAACACTGGAAACATGTTAAAATAAAGAATACTTCCTTTGGGATACGACAAATAATGTAATGGTGCAAATTAAAAGAACCATAAAACCAAAAAGCAACAATCAAGTAAAAATAGTATAGAATACTCAAACGGGGAAATCAGTATCACAAGTGTGCACCATTGTATTGCAGTGTACGATGAGACTGAATAATGGTACATAAATAAAATAATCTTGCATTCTACTACACGAGACATGGATGTATAAGCCTCATATTACAAACTTATATAAACCTGGAAAATAAAACTATTGCACTGGAAGCTTCATTCAAGTAACCAAGGAAGTAATTCTTGGTTTATATGTAAAGCATTGTACAAGAGGCACATATGTACCACTCTGAAAAAAAAAACAAGCATAAGGTCGCAATGAATCATCCCCAAACCAGTGAATACGTTTGTACACTGCCATGTAACACTTTACACACATCTCCGGTTTCATAAAGTAAAAAAAAAAAAAAAAAAAAAACTCCGAATGACAAGAAGCTTTTGCACATGTAACCCCGAGCAAACGCTTTACCAGTTTGCCCTCTAGCAGCCATCGTCATCTTCCTCAGCCGCTCTATATACAGGGTGTTTCACGTAACTTGGCCCAAACTTTAAATATGCAAATGCTACGTAGCTGGACAGAACCAAGGCAATGTTTGTCGCCGGTTGGAGATACTCCGATCATTTTTTGAATTCCACCTAATTAGATAATTCGTGCTCATTAATTCTTCAACTATAAGATAAGTGTCAATGAGAAAATTGTCGAGCAACATGAAAACCTCCTGATACAGCTTTCTGTTGCTCAATACGTGCTACTTAAAAGCGTTTTTCCGAATGTGATAGAAGCCCCCGAACACACTCAGAACGGCCGTGCGACTGGCCGCTCGAGCCAGTTTGCGTGTATTTTGACACTTATCTCATTGACACTTAACTATAACTGAGAACTTGATTATTTATTGAAGACCAATTATATAATTAGGCGGAATGCAAAATATAATCGGAGCATCTCTAAGCGACGGCAAACATTACCTTGGTTCTGTCCAGCTACGTAGCCTTTGCACATTTTCGAAGTTTGGCCCCAATTCAGTGAAACTAGAGGCTTGGGCTAGTCGGTACACACTCGACAGAGGAACAGTGCGAAAAGACGAAATTAAGGACAAAAACAGGAACACACACCAGAGCTGATGTGTGTTCCCCTTCTCGTCCTTAGTCTTTTCGCGCTGTTCCCTTGTCGAGTCTGTATACGGCGAACTCCGGCGCGTGTCTCGTGCTGCAAGGTTATCCAAAAAGGAATAACAAGAGAGCTTCTTCTGCTTCTGTCATCGGTCCGAACGGTACTCAGGTCTTTACTGAAGGCGAGAATGCCGATCTTCGAGGCGCTACAGCGGTACGGTTGTTGTTGCTGCAGCACCTCTTGCTGTAGCAACGTCAGCAATGTGGTGGGCCAGCTCGGCCTGATTGTCGAGGGACATGTCTTCTTGTGTGGCAGCGAACGCGACCCTCTTATTCTGCGGCAGGCGCTGAAGGAACAGTTCACGCAGCAGCGGCCGGTTTGCGTCAAGCCTAGTTACTCAGAAGCCGCCGCATACGACATAGAAGTTCCGACGCTCGACGAGCTCCTGTTGGTTTAGAAGCTGCTGAAGCCGCCTGCGTGCTGACATGGACCTGCGATCCTGCATCGTCGATTTGAAGTGGTAATAGCGTGTGGTGTCATGGGGCGCGTCCACAACTTCTTGAAACTCCTCAATCACCTCTGTCTGTAGAGAGTACCGAGGCAGCATGGAGAAACCGCTCGCGCTGCGAGGTAATGTGCCGAAGGTCGAATATGGCCTCCACCTGAGTAAATCAGGTTGCAGGATTTTGTGGCCAAAAGGACGGCAGGTGAATCTCCAACGTGGCGAGACCCTCTGCGCTGGTCGTTGGTCTCTCGTTGGTGGCATCGTCCATGACGGGGTGCTCGCCGTACGATCACGTCCGAGTCACCACGTTATAACGACCGAGGTTAGGTCCACTACAACAATGTGTGTCAGCGAGCGGAAGATCTAAGAACCGTTCGGACCGATGGCAGGAGCAGAAGAAGCTTTTATTTCCCTCCCCTTTTTTTATAACCTCGCAGCTCGCAGCACGAGGCACGAAACACACGCGCCGGAGCACGCTATATATAAAAGGCGGCCGAGGAAGATGACGATGGCTGATAGAATCCCAACTTTCACACCCAAAAGTATTTGGCACACAGTCCAGGCAGAATTCCATTGATGAACAGCTTGGGAGTACACCACTTAACATTATTCAGTGCGTCTTGCAATGGAACTGTCGTACATGCTGGTACTTGAAATGTATTTAATGTAGACACACTTGTTGCCCTGGACAAGTACGCCCAGATATTTGCACTAGTGCTCCATTTTATCGAAGTGGACACGTATCCTGCACTACGCTGGTAGTTGAAATGTTTTGAATGCAAATGCAGTCCATGGCTTCAGCAGAAAGGCTTGCCCACATACTATCGCTGGCGGATACAGGGTGTCTCAGCTAACTTTAGCCAGAGTTAAAAATATGCCGCTGCACACTAAGACGACGCGACCAAATGCAAGTTGCGGACTATTGCTTGCATAAAATCACACTATCTTTTGTATTCGGATCAATTGCATAATTAGCTGATATTAAATAACCAACGAAGCAAACAAAATTCAAATTAATAAGTTGTAGAGCGGTCTACAAACCGTCCGAATAAACAGTTTCTAAACTTTCTATTTATTAAGTATTAGGTGTTTTTTTCCGCTTACTACAGATGCCTGCGAAATAAAAGAAATACCACGTGACATGCATGCGTGCGTGCCGTGATTGCAGTGCTACCAAACGTTGCGCGTACAAACGAACATAACATTTAGCAGTGTGTGCTGCCGCTTAAAACGCGACAGAGCAAGCGTTATCGCAGCGCAATCGGTAAAGGTTGCAGGCGTAAATCGCGCAGCCAACGCCTGTCGCCTTTTAAGCGGCAACACCGCGCTAAATGCTATGTTTGTTTGTACGCGGAGCATTTGGGGGCACTGCAATCAGAGCGCACAGGGGCCATGTCACATGGTATTTTTTGTATTTTGAGGGCACCTGCAGTAAGCGGGAAAATACTAATACCTAATAGAAAGTTAGAAAATGCTTAATTGGACGTTTTGCAAACCACTCTTATTTCCTAACTTCGATGCTTCAGAAGTTGGTTCAATAACCTTAACTAATTATGCAATTAAGCAGAATGCAAAAAATAGTGACTTACGCCACACAATAGCAAGCAACATGGGTTTGGTCGCGTTAGAATGCATCGACATGTTTTAAAATTCTGGCTAAAGCTAGCTGGGACACCCTGTATATGAATTTGCTCTTCACTTGCTAGCACCAGAGGTAGCATTGAGGTGTAGCACTGAAGACTTCCCTTTAGGTGTGCTTGCTGGATAAGTGGGGAAGCATACACATTCAAAATTTTGCATCTCGTAATGAAACATAACAGCACAAGTAATGTACAATGTTAAAGACATACTAAATTTTATTATGACTTATGAAAGTGATATGTACACAAAATATGCAACTACAGCACTGTATCCGTATCATAAAAACAAACACAATGAGGGGAACTATAAAAATTATTGCAGGAATTGTTTTGAAGAGGTTGCTCAATGAAATTACATATGCAGATTCTACATTAAATGTACCAAGCATTTCAAGTGAAAATAGCGACAGCTTATGTAATACCACTTTAAATTGCGTCCACTCACCCTTCCTGTGCTAGCAGTGTGATTGCTTGCATTTCTTAAGCGATTTGGAGAATGCCCTTTAAAGCAGATGAGGGAAGATGTCCTAATGTATGTTCATGTGTTCTCCCGCACTTTCACCAGTGGCCGCTGTGTTGATGCCAGTGGACTGAATGAGAACGATCGCAGCACTTTTCTCCTTTATTTTTTGCGTGAGCTATTATTTTTCTATTATGCCTTTTAGAAGCATTGTAAGTGATAAGGGTACCTGGCAGCAGCAGCTCAGCCAGCTTTAAATGCGAAGCATTTCGTGGTGAACATAAGTCATTCTGACAGCATATATCTATCTATCCGCCCACGTCTTGGTGCTGTTATGATCGTTTCATTCACTTGGTAGGTACCCAAACTAGCATAGCATAACACGAGTGTATGACGAACATAAATGATAGGTCATGACATGAATATGATGACGTGCGTGTCATGTAGGGCATGAAACAGCCCCATAAAATTACAATGACTCATCGAAAAAAAGTTTAACACTAAAAAACCATTGAAAAGGGTTTGGACATGGGCTCTAAGTGAAGGAAACACTAAGACTGAACGTAGTAGTCGTGAGCATGACACAGCAAAAATGACAATGACTCAGTGAATAAAAATTAACACTCAAAAACCACTGGAATGGGTTCGGACGTGGGTAATAAGCGACGGAAGCACTAAAGAGTTCAGGTAGAAGTCATAGGCATGAGCATGGCCGAGCAAAAATGGCAATGACACAGCGAAAAAAGTTTGACACTCAAAAACCACTAAAATGGGTTCGGACGTGGGCACTAAGTGACGAAAACACTAAAGGATGATGGCAGAAGTCATAGTCGTGAGCATGACTCAGCAAAGATGACAATGACTCAGTGAATAAAGAATAACACTCAAAAACCACTGAAATGGTTTCGGACGTGGGCAGTAAGTGAAGGAAAAGGCTAAAGGTTGATGGTCGAAGTGATAGTTGAGCATGACTAGGGCTTTCGCCTTAAGGTCTCTTAGGCATAGCTAAAGGGACTCCTGAGGACTCAGGACATGAATGTGATGACATGCGTGTCATGTAGGTCATAAAACAGCCGCCTCCATCTTGATGCTCTCATGGTCGTTTCGTTAACTTGGTAGGCTGCCCATACACTGCTTCGCATGATATCGGTTCCCACGGGGCATGGGATCTGCCGGCTTTTGGTTAAAACACCTTAACGATCTAGTAATTGATGACCCATACATTGTTGGAAATTGGAAATAAGTGTCAACTTTCTTGCGATCACTTCATGATTGTAGATTTGCGTTTTTAATAGACATTGAGGACCTGTTTTGCTGAGTACCACATGCGGTCTTGTTGCCTGAGGTGCACCCTTGTAAAGATTAAAATGGCTGTATGGCATTCCAGAACTCTACAGGGATTTCTGTCAACAATTTTCTAGTTTTACTCGAATGTTGTCTGTGCTGAACCTATATTTCATTTGACAACGATGTTTATATCCAGCGAAAGTGAATTTGTATTGCTTCGTGTGTTGCCCCAGTTCTTTGTGGTATTTTTTAACTTCTATTGACCGCCACCTGAATAACATTTTAGACACCGAGAAGGTACAACTCTTTAGATATTTAGATTACTTTCCCGTGATTTTAAACACTAACTCACGTTGACATTTTGAGCCTGTTTACACTACATAGAAAATGGTTAGTTTTTCCTCATGATCTTCCTAAGAATAACGCGTTGCAGCTTGTAAATATTCATGTTTTTTAGTGGGCAACACATTTACTGAAAATACTCTTTGCGAGCTCGTAGAGAGTAGACTCTTACCGCTTAATTGAGCGCATAGTAAGTTGGTAAAACGAGCAATTGAGATTCAATGTCTACGTTCGGTGCTGGCGAAGTCCTGTGTCCACTCGGCTTAGCATAGCTTTTATTGCCAGATTGAACAGGCGGCTGGTTTCTCTTGCTAGGTTTTGACAGCTGTGTCCGAGGCCATCCTTCAGCAAATGAAGGGCAGGAAAAATTCTCCGCACGTTATTCGAACCAGAATGAATAACGTGGTGCCCTACGTCCATAGGTTTCGCACAACTTGAAGAATATGGCTAAAAGGTGCAATGTGCCTCTTGTTTTTTCTCCTCCACCACGCAAATTTGCTGGGTTGTGCCTATGCATTTCCTGATTTACGAGGAAACTCACCTGTGGAAGAAGCATGCGAGGCCCTACGTCACATGTGCCGTAGGCTTTGTGAAGGAGATTCCGATCACTTGCTGAAAGGTTTATATCGGACAAACCGCCCGATGCGTCAATGATCGAACATGGGAGCACAAGCGATCTGCAGATAATGAAGTTTAATTTTATTTGCCTATGCAATGTAGGTTCTGTGCGTGTCAGCCAATTCTTTCTGATATTCAGATTCTAGGCAGGACTGGGAATACACTGGCCAGGAAAATCATGGAAGCGCATCTTATTAGAAAGAAAGAGAGCGCCTGTATTAGCGATGTGTCGATTCTATTGCGTAGCAAAGAAAATCAGTTCTTAGAAAGGATGCGGTAATCTGTATGCTCTGTTATATCACGCATTTGTGGCTTACTGGGCAGTTTGTTTGCGCGATCTTGTTCTGATGTGTATATAAGTAGGCAAAAAGTTCACAATAAAACTTCGTTGTTAGTTGTGCTTGTCCCGTGTGTTAGTGTCTTCTCTTGTCCCGTATTGAAACTGCGCTTTCCAGTATTCTTTTATTAGTATGAACCAACTAACCCGGCAACAAATTTTGATAAAAAAACACATTAATATGTGACAAGGCAGGAGAAAGAAAGAGAAAGCGCGAGGCATGCATGCAGGTGAGCAAGACGCTACGGGGCTTGGAAGGTCGGCTAAAGCTTGCTGGTGCCCATTCATGAATCATCGGCAACGGTCTCCAGGCAGATCCAGGAGGCCAGCCTGCGGTTAAAAAGCATCGGACTATTCATGGGACCAGCAAGGACGATGACGGAGTTGTGTGTGGTGGGTGTAGATGACTTTCCAGTAGGTTGAGAGGACCCGACCCTACTAGAGGACCTAGGCCACGATCACCTGGGCCCTGCCGACGTCAACCTGAGAACATAGCACCTACATGTTAGTCGACAGCGCTGGTCCCGACAACTAAATTTGACGCTGACGATACCGTTTCCATGGGGCTCTGCGTTGCGTCCACTCAGGCGTCCTGGGCAGCTATCACGTCGCCTCGGTCGTCGCAACGCCACCGTAGAGTTTCGGCGTTCGCAAACACGCAGTGCATCTCTGTGACTATTGACACGTTGTGATGACACGTTCTTTTGTTTTAATCGTTTACACGGTTCTCTGAGGCGGAGCCACCGAGAAACCAATTAAGGACAAAGCCGTTTGTTGTAGAACGCAAACAAGCTTTTAATAAAACAAAACGAGAATAAAGAACTATAAAGTAAACACTCAAAAAGACATTACGACAACAAACACACTTATGGCTAGTATGGCGTTCATAACAGGAAAGTTCGCGCAGGAAGCGGCGTGTGGGCGCTCAACAGTCTCGACGCGGAGAAGCGGAGACGAGACGGTTCAAGAAGCGGCGTCGATCTCACCAATGGTAA